>NC_058406.1:136134654-136159333 GCF_002201575.2 Neomonachus schauinslandi | reverse complement strand
CAGGGGGAGTGGGAGAGGGAACACAAGCAGGGGGAGTGGGAGAGGGAGAAGCAGGCTTCCCGCTGAGCAGGGAGCCGATGTAGGACTCGATCCCAGGACCCTGGGATCATGACCTGAGCCGAAGGTAGACGCTTAACGACTGAGCCACCCAGGTGCCCCTGGTTTAAGTTTTATATGAGAGATGACACTAAGTGAATATGTCTACAGACAGAAAGAGACCTTCAGTCTGGGAGAAAGTTCTCAAGATAAAGAATATGGTTATGGGAGTCGTTTGGAACCAGGGGAATTTCACTTCTATGAGTATGTAAATTGATAAATGGACCAAGCACAAAATTAAGGGGAAACACATGTTGAAGTAGCACCTAGAGGAGAAACTGGCAAAGGAGACTAGAGATGAAAGAGCTAGCAACTGCAACCTTGGCTACTCTATCTGATGCTCCTTATATTCCCAGGGTAAGTGAACTGAAAAAAATAAAGAGTATTTTAATTTTATGATTGGACTGATAAAATATTTGCCACCTATTTAGGACATTCTAAACACTTAGTAAAACTCTAGAAAACCTGCTGTTGATTGACCCAACCAGCTAAAAGAAACATAAAAATCAGGTAACCTGCTGATTCTTCAAGAACACCAGAAGTCTTTGATACTTGAATTTTAGTCCTGGCTCTTCCACTAATTTGGGCAAATCATTTGAATGCTATGAACATGTTTTCTCATCTTAAAACAAAAACAAAACTGATGCTGGGATAACTAAATGATCGGTTGCTTCTAGCTCTAAAATCTACAGTTTCTCCAGAGACCCAAGCAATTCTTTGATGGAAATCTTAAACAGATTTATGCAAGAGCAAATCTTGAAGTAATAACCATTTCTCAATCTCAGCCTTTCCCCTTCTCAATGAATATTGATTTGGATAGACCCTGTTATATACGAGGCATTGAATATTTTTTCCAGTTCCTGTCATGAGTACATTTTTGATTGCCGCTCATCCCACTCTGAGTCATGTCTGGTGTCACATCAATGGAATGGCATCCATTTGTACCCCACCTAGAAGAGCCTCTACTTGGTGCCTTTGAAGTGGCTCATCAAATACCCGAGATTCCCCTTCCCAATGGCATCACAAGCTTTCTTCAGGGAGTTGTGTTAAATTAGACGGGGCTCTCTAAACTGAGGAACTCAATGCGGTTCAGTACACACTTGGGACCTCAAAAGCTACACCCCCCCATTTAAAAAAAATACAAATAAAAAACCCTTACTTTTCAACAAGCCTAATGAATCCCTTGCAAGAGGGATTTACTTTAAACTATATTATTAAGTAACTAACACTGGTGCAGGACAAATAGGAATTGAATAAGGTCCTTCACTTGATTATTGCAAATACTTGTGCCAGGCACTGTGCCGGTTCGGAGATTTACATCAATTAAAAAAAACACCATCTTTGCGAGGTCGTCCCCAATTTGGGTTGCAGCACGGAGGGAACTTCAGCACGCAGCCTTCCAGAAGGGTAACTCGGTATTTCCTTAAGGACTGGCCGCGAAGACTTCCGCCCAGGAAAAAGACAAACAGACCAACTCCCTTTTCTTCACGCTGCCTCGCTAGACGCCTAGATCCCATATACACTCACAACTCAACGCACTCACAACAGCTGGACCTCTTCCGGTGGACGCGGCAGCCGGGCGGCAGGCTCCGCCCCGAGGGCCGCCACACTCCCAGGAGGCGCCGCGCGTGCGCCGTAGTCCTGCCTCTTGCGGCGCTGTGATGGCGGAGTTGGACATAGGGCAGCACTGTCAGGTGGAGCATTGCCGGCAGCGAGGTGACCTAGCAGTCCTTAGCCACGGGCGTGGTAGACCTGGATCCCACTATACCTTCACGGAGAGGTGGCGGGTGAGGGGAGGTGGTGGGGCGCGGTGAAGTCTGAGGAGGCAGGGTGAGTTCGTCCCTCTTGGGTCTGCAGTGGGATGTGTTGGTATTTTTTCTTGCCCCTGGGTCTTTGGAAGAGACTTGTGGTCTCTCTAGAAGCGAACCATGCAATTTCCGAAAACATGCCTTGCATGTTCCCTTTGTTTTTCGAGTGTGCCTGGCCAAGAACTTGTTTTGTCCCTCCCACTCCTTTCTTTTGTCGGGAGACTTGTGTTCCCCTCTGATCCCGCCACTACGACCTTGGGCAAGCCACTTTTCTTTCCAAATTTTCTGTACTTACTTGTCAGATGGAGTTGGGCGAGATCAGTTTTTCACCTGGTCTTCGCGGCTTCTCGTGCGAATGCGCTTAGCGTTTAGCAGATTCTCATCCTCAGACCATTCTGCTAGATGATCATTATGCTCACTCAGTTCTGTCATTCTTTGATTGAATATTACTGACTCAACAAACATTTACCAAGCATCAGTTTTGGTGCTGGAACTACATAGGAGGGTATAAAATACAGTCTTTTCCATAGAAAAGCTTTCAGAATAATCTGTATTTTGGAGCATTAATAAGGCGAACTTCTCTCTGCAGTTAACTGAGAGACTGTGATACACCTAGCCCAATGTAATAGCCAGTGGTAATGTGGCAACAAGCTTTAGGATGTCCTACATCTGGACAGGCAAGTTTCCAAAGCATTAGAGCGATACAGAATGCTCAGTCTTTGGTACCTGGGTTTTGCTCCAAATGTGTGCTGTCACATTTGACTGTTACTACATAGGGTGGCAAATAGGTTTCATCTCTCACTGTAGCTTCAGTTATTGGTTGTAGGTACCCGGTGAAAGGAGAACTCTCGAGATTTAACCCAGTTTTAGTGAGAATGCCACGATTGATTAGTGATACCTGCTGTGGGCAAAAGGGCACAATCCCTTCTAGGTTCTTGTCACTTACAGTCTGTGTATATTTTACCACCCGCTGTCATGGCTAGCCATTCAGGAAACCTATATTTCCTTGTAGATCTTTCGTAGAGAAGCTCAGCCAATTGGGTTTTGACTGTAATGTTTATCTCTGGTATACCTGATTACTACATCCATGGTATCTGCCAACTTCAGGGATCTCTTAAAATACAAATATATGTGAAATGAGGCCAGGGCTTAGCTCTTTTGGAGTAGTGGAGAGGGTGTTAGGATTTAGAGGGTATTGAGTATCCTAAATTTCGTTTAGCTTCTGGATGGATAGTTTTCTATCTTTCTATCTTGATCTTGACTCTTCCCTCTAGGTCCTCTTGGTTTGTATTTAATACCTAATCACCAGAAGGCTCAAAATAGCAAACATGTACATTTTTTCTAATTTGAAAGAGACATAAAAGTTAGAGTATTATATGCTTCAGTTTCCTCCCACTGACAAATGAATACATAGTTTTTTGGTATGAAACATGCTCACGGTATCATACCTTCAGAACAACAGTGTCCATTCACTTGGCCTACTTCTGCAGTAGAGGAAGAACTGTATTCAGTCCCCCTTGTCCCACAAGCACAATTATCCAGGGATCCCTTTGGGTTATGATAGGACCTCTTTCTGTTTTGGTTAAGGTACCCTGTAGCATGAGACCTTTTGGGGGGCAATTGTACTCTAAAGTGTAGTGCCTTTTGTTTTCACTTTGTAAAAGTTGCACGATTGGACACATCCAGCTTCACTTGACTGTATACTGTAGTATGAGGTACAAGCAAAACAATTTAGAGAGTGATTATATCTAGTGGAAGAGTGGATACTTTTTGTCTGCTTTTCAAAAATTCATTTCCTAACAACTACCTGTTGTTCCTCAACAGAAAGGAAGGAAACAACTCAGGATTAAATTTGGCAGTATCAATCAATTTATCTATTGAATTTCTGAAATGTCTTTAAACACATTTCCCCCAAGTCACCACAGGATTTTTCTTAGAGTTCAGTATATTCAAAACAAGTTAATTGTTGCAATGATTCTTAATTAGTTACTTACTATTCTTTTACATATATCTCGTTTGGTTTTT
This sequence comes from Neomonachus schauinslandi, assembly GCF_002201575.2. NCBI lineage: Eukaryota > Metazoa > Chordata > Mammalia > Carnivora > Phocidae > Neomonachus > Neomonachus schauinslandi. The sequence continues at coordinate 136,155,404 of NC_058406.1, read as the reverse complement.
GCAGTTACTCTATGAAGTAGGTGTGACATACAGTCTAGAAATATACATATACACATATATGTACACAGACCTGATATGCTTATATCTATATCCCCTAATAGAGCTTTGGTTTTGTATGCATACACAGACATACACTACATTCTATATCAAATATATATATATACATATATATCCAAAGCTCTACTAAATTTTTTACTGAGTAATATAGAGGAGTCATCTTATTTTTCTATAACTTTTTAATTGACATAATCAACATACAATGTTATATTAGTTTCAGGTGCACAATCTATAGATTCAGCAATTCACCGTTGTCCTCATCCAATGTTATTATATTACTGACTATATTCCCTATGCTTTTCATTTCTGTGACTTAATTATTTTACAACTGGAAGTTTTACCTCTTAATCCCCTTTATCTATTTCACCCATTCCCCCACCCACCCCTCCTCTGGCAACCAGCAGTTTGTGTATTTAAGAAGCAGTTTTTTGATTTGTTAAGTTCCACGTGTAAGTGAAATCATATGGTCTGTTCTGTCTTATTCCATTTAGCATGATACCCTCTAGTCCATGCATGTTGTCACAAATGGCAAGATCTCCTCTTTTTATGGTTGAGTAATATTCCATAGTATATTTACGTACCACATCTTCTTTATCCATTCATCTGTCATTGGACATTTGGGTTGCTTCCATATCTTGGCTATTGAAAATAATGCTGCAGTAAACATAGGGGTGCATATATCTATTCGAATTAGTGTTTTTATTTTTTTTAGATCCATAGCCAGTAGTGGAATGCTTGGATCGTATGGTATTTCTACTTCAAATTTTTTAAAGAGCCTTTGTAACGGGTGTAAGGTGATATCTCATTTGCATTTTCCTGAGGCTTAGTGATTTAAACATCTTTTCATGTGTCTGTTGGCCATTTCTGTGTCTTCTTTGGAGAAAGGTCTATTCAGGGCCTCTGCCCATTTTTTTAAAACCAGGTTATTTTTTTTTATTTTGAGTTGTATAAGCTCTTTATATATCTTGGATATTAACTCCTTATCAGATGTATCATTTGCAAATATCTTCTCTCATTCAGTAGGTTGCCTTTTTGTTAATGGTTTCCTTCAATTCACAAAAACTTTTTATTATAATTCCAAGTTTATTTTTTGTTACCCTTGCCTTAGGAGACCTACTTAGAAAATGTTGCTAATGCTGATGGAAGTCAAAGAAATTACTGCCAATATTTTCTCCTAGGAGTTTTATGGTTTTAGGTCTCACATGTAGGTCTTAATACATTTTCAGTTTATTTTTGTGTCTGGCATAAGAAATTTTTTCAGTTTCATTATTTTACAGGTAGTTGTCTAGCTTTCCCCAACACCATTTGTTGAAGAGACTGTCTTTTTCCATTGTATATTCTTGCCTCCTTTGTTGTAGGTTACTTGACCATATAAGATTTTAGACCACTGTGTTTTCATTTTCATTTGTCTCCATATATTTTTTGATTTCCTTTTTGATTTCTTGGTTATCCATTCATTGTTTGGTAGCATGTTATTTAGCCTCCAAGTATTTGTTCTTTCCAGATTTTTTCTTGTCATTGATTTCTAGTTTCATACCTTTGTGGTTAAAAAAGATGCTTGATAATGATTTCAGTCTTCCTAAATTTATTTCTTAGAGATATATAGATGCATGTGTGCTTGAAAAGAATGTATCCTGCTGTTTTTAGATAGAATATTCTGTGTATGTATTAGGTCCCACTGGTCTAATGCTTTGTTCAAAGTCACTGTTTCCATATTGATTTTCTGTTTGGAAGCTCTACCCATTGATACAAGTGAGTTGTTAAAATGCCCCACTGGTATTGTATTGCTGTCAATTTCCCCCTTTGTTAGTAATTGCTTTATGTATTTGAGTGCTCCTATGTTGGGTATATAGATACTTGTTATATCTTCTTGTTGGATTGTTCCTTTTATCATTATGTAGTGCCATTCTTTGTTTCTTGTTACAGTGCTTGTTTTGAAGTCTATTTTGTTTGCTCTAAGTATTTTGGCTTCCATTTGCATGGTATGTTTTTCCAGCCCTTCACTTTCAGTTTGTATGTGTGTCCCTTAGGTCTGAAGAGAGTCCCTTGTAGGCAGCGTATAGATGGGTCTTGTTTTTAATCCATTTGGTCGCCCTATATCTTTTGATTGGAGCATGTAGTCCATTTACATTTAAAATAATTGATAAGTGTGTACTTACTGCCATTTTGTTACTTATTTTATGGTTGTTTTTGTAGTTCTCCTGTTCTTTTCCTCTTCTCTTGCCCTCTTGTGGCTTGATGACTTTCTTTAGTGTTAGGCTTGGATTCCTTTCTCTTTATTATGTATTTGTGTATCTCTTAATAGGTTTTTGATTCGTGGTTGTTATGAGGTTCATATATAACATACATATGGCAGTTTATATTAAATTGATGTAGTTGCTTACACTTGAACACATTCTAAAAGCATTATATTTTTACTCCCCCACCGACATTTTATGTATATGTCCTGTTTTACATCATTTTGTGTATCTCTTGACTTATTTTTGTAGATATAATTCATTTTACTGCTTTTTAACTGCCATGCTGGTTTTGTAAGTGATTTATCTACTACTTTATTATATGTTTACTCTTACCTGTGAAATATTTTCCTTTCATAAGTTTCTTCTAGTTAGGGCCTTTTCTTTCTACTCCCAGTTCTCTTCAGTGTTTTGTGTAAAGCTCATGTAGTGGTGATGAACTCCTTTAAGTTTTATTTATCTGGGAGACTGGATCTCTCCTTCTACTCTGAATGATAACTTTGCTGGGTAAAGTATTTTTGGTTGCAGGTTTTTTCTTTTCAATACTTCAAATATATCATGCCACTATTTTTTTTTTTTTTTAAAGATTTTATTTATTTGACAGAGAAAGACCGCGAGAAAGGGAACGCAAGCAGGGGGAGTGGGAGAGGGAGAAGCAGGCTTCCCGCCAAGCAGAGAGCTTGATGTGAGGCTTGATCCCGGGACCCTGGGATCATGACCTGAGCTGAAGGCAGACACTTAACGACTGAGCCACCCAGGTGCCCCATCATGCCACTATCTTGTGGCCTATAAAGTTTCTACTGAAAAGTCAGCTAATAGCCTTATGGGGTTTTCCTTGTATATACCTGTTTTTTTTGTTTTTTGTTTTTTCTGCTTTTAAAATTACCCTTTTTAGAGGGGACAGGTGGAGGGGGCAAAGGGAGAAGAAGAGAGGGAATATTAAGCAGCCTCCATGCCCAGCACAGAGCCCAATGCAGAGCTAGATCTCACAACCCTGAGATCATGACCTGAGCTGAAATCAAGAGTCAGATGCTTAACTGAGCCACCCAGGTGCCCCTAAAATTATCTATTATTACTTTTTGTCATGTTAATTATTATGTCTTGGTATGGACCTCCTTGGGTTCATCTTGTTGGAGGTTCTCTTTGCTTCTTGGATATGGATGTCTGTTTCCTTCCTGAGATAAGTTTTCTGCCCCCTTCTCTCTTCTTCTGGGATCCCTGTAATATGAATGTTAGTACACTTGATGATGCTGAGTTCCCTTTTTTCTTTTTACTCCAGCTTGGTTGCTTTTCATTATCCTGTCTTCTAGAGTGTTGATCTGTTCCTCTGCCTCCCCTTACCTGTTCTCTCTAGTGTGTTTATTTCATCTATTGAATTCTTCATCTCTGACTGTTTTACATTTTCTGTGTCAACATTGAAGTTCTCACTGAATTCATCCACTCTTTTCTCAGGTCCAGTGAGTATCTTTGTGACTATTACTTGTTTTCTTTATTGGGCATATTGCTTATCGCAGTTTCTTTTAACTCTTTTGCTGTGATTTTTGTCTTGTTCTTTAATTTGGGACATATTCCTCTGTCTCATATTGTGTAACTCTGCTTCCATGAATTTGGGAGATCAGCTATGTATCTTGGTCTTGAAAGTTAGTGTACTTGTGTTGAAGAGGTCCTGTGGTGCCTTGTAGTACAATGCCGCTTGGTCACCAGAATCCGGTGCTCCAGGGGTGTCTTCTCTGTGGGCTGCATGCACACTACTGTTGTGGCTGAGCCTCATTTGCCTTCAGCCCCGTTGGCTGCAGTGACCTACTTTGCTTGCTATGGGCACACTGGGCAGAGTTTGGCTCCTGCACTGTTGAGAGGCCTTGGTGGGCTTGTAAGTGGGTGAGCCAGCAATCAGACTAGGTGTGTGCAGTCAGCCTCTGTGGCCCCACTGAATGGCAGGGCTTTCTCCCTGTGTGGCCTGCTAAAAGTTGCTGGAACTTTGGGTGTGCTGGTGTGTGGGGTTATCCCCCTCTCCCCAGGGCAGGAGTCACTTTGGAGTGGCACTGGTCCCTGCTGGGACTGCTTGCAGGTATGGCAGGAGAGGAGCCACTTTGGAGGGAGTCTGCTGAGGTGAGCAGATTGGATGGGGTGGGAATGCAGGTGAATGCATGGGCAGACACACCGTGCTAGCAAGGTAGTTGGAAAGTGTTAGTGCTGGTTCCTCCAAGTGTCCAGCTATCTAACCTGGGAGAGGAAAAGAGAAATGGCGCCCTCTAGCACTTCTGTTCTTGGAGAAGTCTGAAGATCCTGTCCCTCTAGCGCACATTCTGAGATTAGTAAATAAATTGCCTTCATGAATATCCCAGGTGTTTTTCAAACTGCTGTTTCTGTGCTAGTTGCCAGCAGTTATTTATTCTAGCTTTTTAAGGATGGGGACTCCGTTTACTATTGCCTCCAGCTCTCAGATTTTTAAAATACCTGGAGGTGAGCCCCGCTGATTTTAAAAGTTTGAAGTTTAGCCCCTCTGGTTTTCACAGCCCGATATTATGAGGACTCCTCTTCCCAGTGCAGGTTCCCAGTAGCTGGGGTGCCTGGTTTGGGCTCTCTGATCCTCTAGCTTTTCTGTGCTTGTGTTCCTCCTATTCATGGTTAGTCTTACCACAGGCTTGGTTCCCAACTGTGTCTCCACCCCTCCTACCCTTCCAGTGTGTCCTCCCTCTGTAGGATTAAGCGGGAAGGTCTGTTTCATGTTTTCAGGTGTTTTTCAGATGCAGCTGTTATCTTGGTGTGTCTGTGGGAGATGAGCTCAGGATCCTCCTATGCTGACATCTTCCTCTTATCCCCCACAAAACTTTACTATTAAACAGTTTGCTTAGCATTGCTAGATTAGTAACTGTGGAATCAGAATTGAAACCCAGGATTTTCACTTCAAATGCGGGATTTTTGCAGCATACAGTACTCAGAAACAACACATAATAAATCTGGGCATCCAGAAAATCCCAGTACTTTTTTTTTTTTTTTTCCCCTGATTTAGCACGCTACTACAAGGAACATTTCTCCTGATAATCCAGTCATTCCCAGAGTGCTTGAGGTTGTGATAGCTTTTGTTGAACCACTAATTCCTACCCTAGGATATTGGTCAAAAAGAAGAGTTCTCCTATAGATGTAGTTCAGTACTTTAAGAATCTTTTTGTTTAGGAAAACCAAATCAAAATCAGATACTGACCAGTGCGTATAACATTTTTCCCTCAATTTTAGATTTTCTTCCATTTGTATGTGATGGTTGTTCAGGAGTATTTTGGTAAGTTAAATTTTTATACAGGATTTGGAAGTAATTTTAGTGTTTGTAATAAGAAATTTATTTCTGAAAAGCAGAATGATTTAAATAATTTTTATTTTAGCCATTAATATTTTATATTATAGTAATTACTTAGAAAATATAGTCCTAGGCTCTAATTACTTGTGTATCTATGTGGGTAAACTTTAAACTTTCAGAAATGAATTTGTGTGTGATTTTTTTTTTTTTTTTTTTTTAATGTAAAACTTACATTTGTGTCTTGAAATCACAGGGAGAGAACATATCCACAGTATAAAGAATATGGTAGAAGAGACGCCTGGGTGGCTCAGTCAGTTGAACAACTGCTTTTGGCTCAGGTCATGATCCCAGGGTCCTGGGATCCAGTCTGGCATCCGGCTTCTTGCTCAGCAGGGAGCCTGCTTCTCCCTCTGCCTGCCGCTCCCCCCCGCTTGTGCACATGTTCTCTCTCTCTCTGACAAATAAAATCTTAAAAAAAGAAAATATGGTAGAAAACAATCCAGGTACTTTATTAATTAAAATGAAGAGCCCAACCTATACATTTCTTAAATTGGATATCACATGTCCTTTGCACACACATCACATGCAAAGTAAAACCTGGGAACTAACCAAAGATTTTGGAAAATGTCTTTTCTTCGTAATTAAGCTTTTGTGTTTTAGGCTTTTTTTTTTTTTTTTTAAGATTTTATTTGAGAGAGAGCACGAGCAAGGGGAGGGGCAGAAGGAGAGGGAGAAGCAGACTCCCCGCCAAGCAGGGAGCCCCATGCGGGACTGGATCCCAGGACCCCTGAGATCATGACCTGAGCCCAAGGCAGACGCTTAACGGACTGTCAGAGTTAGTTTAGAGTGGTGAATTGTTTTTATTCATACTGAAGTTGAACAGTTGGGTTTTGAAACTTTTGAGACTATAGATGTTCTATCTTTAATTTATCTGGCATTTCAGTTTATTCTTATATGCAGAGTTAATGTAGTGTGAGTAATATTAAGGATACTAACCATTAAAATATCTCTAATTACTGCAATTATCTTTAAGTACATTATCTGATTGCATTTAAACTTTTTTTTTTTTTAATTATTTAAGCCTTGAACACAGAACCAGGGAGTCACACAGCTGTCCTGAGGTATGTTATTAGTTGTCCTAATAAAATGTTTCTATTTATGTACTTTCATTCAGAATTTGAATTTAAAACTAGTCAAGGTACCACAGATTAAAATTTGGCATACTAAACTGATTATGTAAAGAGGCTCTTAGTTCATTTTCTGTTATTTTTCTCAGTTTGTTTTAAAGAAAAATTGGTCGTCTTGTTATTTATAAATTGCTATAAATCTTGTACATTGCAGTTATGTTTAGGTAGCCCACTTACAGCTTTAGGCTCTATATTTATAAATATACAGTGGAGTTAACATCCTCATCATATATTCCTTCAAGTTTTCCTTCACCGTTTTGTTCATTTTCCCTACTTCCTAGTGTTAGGATTTGGTGGTTACAAGTTGTTCTGACTCAATCGGCCTTAGATCACCAGGAACAAACCTGTAGTCCAATAAAATCCTCACCCCAATTCCGATCAAATTGAGAGATTAATAAGAGCTGTTAGATAGAAGCCAAAATATCCTTGTTACTACTCAAAAAGGATAACTGAGTGATGAAGCTTAGTGTAGTGTAGGCTGCAAAGGAAATCCAGAAGTAGGCGGATTTTCCCACTATTCACAGCCGAGCTTCCCCAGGTTAGGCCTTGAGGGCAGCTCAGTTCCAAGAGGGAAGAAGAGAAGGCTGAGCCCACCATGTCAAATGTAATTTTATCAAATTTATAAGTTGCTTCATCGCCTTTGGTCAGAGAAAGGCAGGAAGTTGAACTGAATCCACTTGATTTGACAGAAAGCATGTGCCTCACATTTTTCAGTTGATATTTATTCCTGCCCAGCATTTACCAAGCACTTTACTAAGGATTTTTATATCTGTTTTCTCAATTGTAGAAAATTAAGGTTAAATGAGCTCCAGTCCAAATCTGGTCCTTTGAGGTTTAGGAGATTTATGTGAGGAAAATAAAAATTAACATTTTGGTATTATGCAGGATTAATTGGAGAGAAATAGTCATATAGTAAACATATTAATGTTCTACAGCTTATAAATCTTCTCTGTGCTTTCCTTTTTCTTATGATATCATTTGAGTTCTATGAATGTCTCTCATAGAATGTCAATTAGATCTCCTTAAATAATGAAATGAAAACAATTTTACCATTAGACCAAATCTGGAAAAATAGTCAATTCCAACAGGATATAACTACCATATATATAGAGGAATGCCCTTTGGTTGTAGATTTTTAAGAAATTATTTCACTAAATACATTCAACTCTAGAAACCTAGTTACTTAAAACTCAAACTAGCCTGACTTGGATTTTTTTTTTTTAATCTTGTAAAATCTCTTCTTCCTCAATATTTGCTGGTAATATAAGAATAAATGCAGAATAGAGAATGTATCATTGTAAAAACCATCTTTAACCTTCTATATCATGGATAAACATACTTCTAAGTTTTCTCAAATATATATTTTAACTTGCTAAAATCAGCATAGAAAGTAGTTATGACTTGCCATTTGAGGGTTGATGAAATGATCACCTAAGCATATTATTATGTGGGCATCTTTGTTTAGGACTGATACAGAATAGAAGACTAAAATTATGAAGAGTAACTGAATAGTAATTTTAACTTGACTTAGAAGATAAATATACCACTGGAAGAAAGTTATGAAAATATAGAACAGTCAGCAGAGTAATCATTTCTCACACACTTATTATAATCTGGTGTTATGTGAGAGTATGTAGGTTGTTCTGACAAGTTTAAGCAAAAATGATATGAATGTTGCCTTCCAAAATAGATGTTGATTTTCTTTAAATGTGAAAGATATAATGCCATTTCCCTCTTTGTACATTTTCAGGTGACTATAATCAATGAGAGCCTGAAGTCAGATAAGCCTACCTCTTACCCATGTTCATTCAAGGACTGTGCTGAAAGAGAGCTTGTGCCAGTTAAATGTCCTTATTGTGAGAAGAATTTTTGCCTGAGGTGATCACTGAGACCATTCAAATTCTGTATATCTGTATAAGTCGTATGCAAATACATGAACTAGTGTCACTCTTCTGTTGCTCATAGGCACCGTCATCAGTCGGATCATGAATGTGAAAAACTGGAAATTCCTAAGCCTCGTATGGCTGCCACTCAGAAACTTGTTAAAGACATTATTGGCAAGTATCTAGAAAGCTTGTTTTGTTGTTTCCTTACTGCTGTATATCTGTTAGTTACAGGGTCCTGCTGCTTATTTCAGCTTTCACGTTATGGAAGGTGTTGTTCATGGCCTCAATGTTTGTAACTTGGTATAGATCTTGATGACATTTTTGTGACTATATTTCTCACAAGGCCTACCTGACCAGTGAAAAATTGGAAATTCTGTGGAAGTACCCTACCAGATGTTCTTTTACTGGGCCAGATCACCTGGTTAACTGTCATGGCTAGACATGGTATTCATAAAGCCAATGTAGTGGTTTGCTTTCTTTAAATACTAATCTTAAGTCTCATCAGCTGTCCTGTGAATGCTGCTGATAATCTGAGATGCCAGGAAGAATGTATCTGTGACTTAGACCAGTCTCTCTGCCAATATGTTCAGAATTTTCATTCTGTATTAAGGATAGTACCTTTATTTAAAATTTTCTATAACCAACTCTTAAAGTTTTCTGCAGAAGTGTTAGTGATTGTTTTGGATTAAATAGGCTTAAATTAGAAAGAAGCACATAACAGTGAGTTTTTGATATGGAGATGGCTTAGATCAACCTCAATGGTATTTTTATAATGGTCATGTAAATATAATACCAACAAAAATGAATGTGGTCTCTGTATAGCTCCATTGTGTGTAATTTGTGTACATTTCAAGGCCATAACTAATAAATAGTAATTAATAGAACTCTGGAAAATGTAATGTAAAAATTCTATGTGATTATATGCTTATATTTATTTCTTAGATTCTAAGACCGGAGAGACAGCAAGTAAACGACGTAAAGGTGCAAAAAATAGTGAAACAGCTGCAAAGGTAGCATTGATGAAATTAAAAATGCATGCTGATGGAGATAAGTCATTGCCACAGGTTGGTTTCAGAGATTTTTGAAAAACAGAAATGTTCCAAATATGGTTGAAGCTCCCTTTTTACTCTTCCCACCCATCAAGGAACAACTAATCTGAACCTGATATGTATTGTTACTAGTATTATATGGTATATAGTTTTAAGGGTTTTTTTTCACTTTACAGAAGTGTCAGTGAACCATATGTATTCTTTTTCAACTTCTTTTCAATTGGCATCATGTTCTTAACACTTATCCATGCTGATACATTTAGTCTAGTTCATTCATTTTGGTAGGTGCACATTAATCCATAGTATGAATATACCACAATTTATCTGTTTTCCTAACGAACAAGATTCAGATTTTTTCCAATTTTTTTGCCATTATAAACTGTTCTAATAGTGAAAATCCTTGTGTATGTATGGGAACATTTTTCTAGGGTGGTTCCTTTAAGACTCCATAATATCAATTATATATAATCTCCCAGTATGTATGTACATTCATGCATACATATATATATACATACCTTAACAGTTTTAGTAAGTAATACCTAGCTTTGTTATATACTAGCCTTATGTGTTACATACTCTGATGTTTTTTGTTCTGTTTTATTTTAAAGATTGTTGATTTTATAACCCTTGAAGGATTGAGACCATCAGTCAGATTGAAAAATGCTACTTTAGGGAATATATCTAGAAATAGAAAAGCTGAGTCATGGGGTTTGTTCATCTTCAGCTTTACTAGATATTATCAACTTTCTATTGTCAGTGGTTGTACTGATTTATCTCCTTCCTGTAGTGTCTGAGAGTTTGTGTTTCTTGTTTCTAAACTTACTGAAGTTTAAAGTTGAATTTCCTTTGTGACTGATAAGGTTCAGCTACTTTGCATTGATTTATTGGCCATTTTATGTCTGTGAACTATTCATGTGCTTTGCACATTTTTTCTGTTGGGTATTTTGGGTTTGTTTTTTTTTTTTTTTTGCACTTTAAAAAAGTTATAGAATTTTTTATATATTCTGAATTCTAATGCTTTCTTGAGTAAATGGATTTCACATATCTTCTCAGTCTAGCTTGTCTTCACTTTGGTTTTGATCTCTTTAGTGGTTCAGACTTTAGAATTTGAATGTACTCAAATTTAATTTCCTTTAAGATCTGTGCTTTTTGAAATAAGTTATTTTCTTATACTTTTCTTTAAAAGTTAAAAAAAAAAATTATCAACTCTTTGTTCCATTTGGAATTTAGTTGTAAGTGAAGTAGAGACACTCCCCCCTCCCCCCCCGCCGGGATTTCCTATTGTAGTAACATAAGATATTGAAGAGTTCATCCTTATAATGAAACCTTTGTCATACACCAGATTGTTCTATACATGTAGGACTAATTTATGGATCTCAGTTCAGTTCCTTTGGTCTGTTTGTCTATCTTTGCATTAATAGCAAACTGTCTTAATTATCATAGCTTTATAATAAGTAGGATAAGTCATTCCACCTTATTCTTTGCTTTCAACCACATCTATTCTTGGCAGTTTATTCATTTGTAAAAATTTTAGGATCACTTTGTCCTGTTCTTTGAAATTGCAATTTTGATAGGAATTATTAAATTTTAGATTAGAGGTAGTTGACATCTTTAGAGTTTTGAATCTTCCCATCCACATCTATGATTTCCAATTTTTCTTTAGGTCTTTTTTTTTTTTTTTTTTTTTTTTTTTTTTAAGGTCTTTAACATTTTATAATGCTTATACGTATTTATATATCTTAGGCTCCTCGTCATTTTTGTTGCCATTGTAAGTGATAGCTTTCTAAAAAAAAAAAAAAATTATATTTTCCTAACTGGTTATTGCTCGTTGTTGTATGTTGTCCTTCTCTCTAGCAAGTAATCTAATAGTTCCCATAGTTTGTAGATTTTCTGGGATGTTTTCTGTGCAACCATATCTTCTGTGAATGACAGTTTTGTGCGTTTTTTTTCCCCCAAATTTTCTTTTCTTCTCCTATTTATCTTAGTGCATTGGCTGAGATCTCCAGAACAGTCTTGAATAATGTGGGTGATGGTAAGCATCTTCATCATTTTTCTGACTTTAATGCAAATGACTTTAAAGTTTCATCATTAAATACTATATTTGCTGTAAATCTTTGGTAGTAGCTTTTTCAGGTTAGCAGTACTTCTTTCTATTCCTAGTTTGCTAGGAATCTATATCATGAATAGCTATGAATTCTTACAGTAAGTTTTTTTTTTTTTCTACATCCAGTAGGATAACAGGTGTCTTTTCTTTCCTTACAAATGTTTTAAATTACATTAATCAATTTTTTTGTTGAATCACCCACATATTCCAGAATATACTACTTGATGCTGGTATGTAATTCTTTTAAAATGCACTGCTAAGTGATTAGCTAATGTATTATTTAGTGTTTGATATTAGCACCAATATTACACACCTAAAATTGAGTAGCTTACTTTTTTTTATTCTTTGAAATCTTTGTAGTGAGTGGGGATTATTTGTTCTTGAAGTGATTATTATTTGTTCTTTAGTGATTATTACTGAAGTGTTGTTGTTTTAAAGGGTGTTACAACCTTTGAATCTGTTACCTTTTTTGAGGGGAATATTTTGAATACTATTTCAATGTGTTAAAAGTTCTTGGTTTATTTAGATAGTCCTTTCTTAAATTTTGGTAAATTTTTTTTTTAAGGATTTTATTTATTAAAGAGAGAATTGGAGCACCCGAGCAGGGGGAGAGGTTGAGGGAGAGAGAGAATCTCAAGCAGACTCCTTACTGAGCGCAGAGCCAGACATGGGGCTCGGATCTCACGACCTTGAGATCATGACCTGAGGTGAAATCAAGAGTTGGACACTTAACCAACTGAGCCACCCAGGCACCCCAAATTTTAGTGAATATTAATTTGTCTTAAAATTTACTATTTGATGTAGATTTTCCAGTTTACTGTTATAAAGTTGTTCAAGTTATTCTTATGTTCCAAAATTTCTATTGTCTTTAGTAGTCATTCCATTTCATTGTTAATAATTTTCATTTGTATTTTGTTTACTCCTTGAACAATCTTGCTAGAGGTTTGTGTATGTGTTTTAATTTATATTTTAGTTTTAGAGAACCATATTTTGGTTTTATTGACCTCTACTGTTTTGTTTTTGCCTTTTTTTTTTCTTTAGCTTTCTGTGTCACTAAATTCTGCCTTTATATTTCCTTTTACCTGCTTTGCTTAGATTTTCTGATCTTTTTTCATTTTCTTGCAGTGAATTTATTTTAACGTACTTGTTTGGGTGTGGGGTTTTTTTATTTGGTAACTTGGTAGTTTTAAATAAATTTTTCCATATTCTTTATCCAGATGTACCAATTATTTACATTTTGCCCTTTTTTGCTTTGTCATTTGCAGTCTTTCTCCTGCCACCACCCCTTCCCCATTTGTATGTATTCATATGCATGTCCGTGTGTGTGCATACTAATTTTTGGTCTGCTTCATCTATCAGTTTGAGACTGAGGGTGTTAAAATCTCCCACTATAACTGGTTTTGTCAGATTTCTTTCTTGTAATTCTAATGGTTTTTCTAAACATATTATCAGGTACATGGAATTTTTTCTTTATGAATTGCCTTAAATCCTATTTTGAATGCTAATACTGTTTCACTTAGCTTTCTTTTAGTGACTGCTTAACTATTGCTTTTTAAAATCCCTTTATATTTAACTTCTCTGTTTTGTTTTAGGGTGTCTTTTGTAAGCAGCATATAGCTGGACTTTGTTTTCTTTAATCCCATTTGATAGTATCTCTTTTATAGGTGAGTTGAATCCATTTATATTGTGATCACTGATACATTTGAATGTATTTCTTCCATCTTAATGCTTTTTGCTCATCAACCTTTACCTTTGATTATTTCCTCTCTCCTCACGTCTTTTGTATTGATCACATTTTCTATATTCCCTTTTATTCTGCTGGTTTAAAACCATTGAATATAGTCATTTTTTAGTGATGATTATTTTCCTTTTTTTGAAGTCTTGATTTTATGGTTTTAAAATTACAAGCATAGTACATGCTTTTACAAGTGTAACTTTTAAAAGATTGTATAAAGGGAAAAAGCAACAAACTCTCCTCTGCCCATGTCCTTCCCACTAAAGCAGTGGTTCTCAACTGAGGGTGATTTTTGTCTCCTAGGGTTGCTTTGTCACAATTGGACATGGGTATCCTATGGTATCTAGTGGGTGTAGGCCAGAGATGCTGCTAAACCTCCTACTATGCATAGGACAGTGCCCACAGTAAAGAATTTTCTGGTCCAGGGGCGCCTGGGTGGCTCAGTCGTTGAGCGTCTGCCTTCGGCTTAGGTCATGATCCCAGGGTCCTGGGATCGAGCCCCACATCGGGCTCTCTGCTCGGCGGGAAGCCTGCTTCTCCCTCTCCCCCTCCCCCTGCTTGTGTTCCCTCTCTCGCTGTCTCTCTCTCTCTCTCTCTCAATTAAATAAATAAAATCTTAAAAAAAAAAAAAAAAAAAAGAATTTTCTGGTCCAAAATGTCAATAGTGACAAGGTTGAGAAGGGCTGCCCTAAGGTATCCAATAATACATTGTTCAAATTACTTTGCAGTTGTTTCATTACTTAAACATAATAGTCAAAACTTGTATAGCACTTACTTTGTTCCAGGCCCTCTTCTAACACATTTAATCCTCACAAGAAGCTTGTGAGATAGGCACTATTATTTCTGCCTAACAGGGAGAAAATTCAGGCACAAAAAAGGTCAAGTAATTTGCTAGTAGCATAGCTACTAAGTGGAGAACTACCAGTTGAAACCAGGTGGGCTGGCTTCAGAAACCATGTTCTTAACACAGGTAATAGTTTATCATGGGGCGTGCCACAGGTCTGTAGCTCTAACTTTTCCCCTTGCATTAATGTGTGTTTGTATTTAGAAACATATGTACTTACATATATAATATATACCTATGTATATGTGTGTATACATGTGTATAATTTTACATAAATGGAAATATTTACTTGTATATGTATGCGAACACAAAGTATCTTCTGGTCATTATTTCATTATTTTATAAAGATGGCATCATATCATTTAGTCACCTTTTTTTTTTTTTTTAATACCTACTATATATCAGACCCTGGAGGGAGATACAAGAGTAAATAAGAGTCCTTGCCGACATGGAGTTTATATTCCAAGGGGCGAGATAGCTATTAAATATTATATATACTACCATGTCCAATAGTGAGTATGGCTATAAATAAGGCAGGTTTTAGGTAGGCTGTATATCCTTATCTCTATCCTTCTCATTCATGCCCAGCAGAAATTCCCTCAAGGGAGCTGGTGTGGCTTTAAATCGGGTAAATAATTCCAGTGTGGATGTACAGGTCTTATTTTGCCGTTTTTCTCTTGATGAACATTCAGTTTATTTCCAGTTTCAACTATTGTGCTAAGTAGTCTCAATCTGGTTTCTTATTTATGTGAGCTAAATTCCCAGGAATGTGTTTGCTTGGTCAAAGGGTATGTGTATTTTAAATCTTAATTTTTTGTTGCCAAACTGCTTTATAAAAAAGTTACAACAATTTACATTTCTACTAGCAGCAGTTATTATAGTCAGCCTTTATTGAGTGATTATACTATGCCAAGCATTGTTTTGTGGCTTTAAAATTTTTTTTTTGAAGACTTGCTTACTGCCTCCTAGCTTGCCAGTCTATATCATTATCAAATTCTGTTGAATGTACCTTGCAAATATCTCTTGAATTTGTTCTCTTTTCTGTTTCTTTTACTCCCACTCCCAATTCACCACATCTCTTTAAAAATGTAGGTTTTATTAATGTTTAGGTATGGTGAAATAAATTATTATACTTACAGATCCCAAGAGGTGCAAGCCTGCCATGCAAGTTGGGTGAGGAAGGTGAGGGAAGACTTATACAGGGAAGCACCAGAATCAGTTAGGAGGCAGAGGGAGAGAGCAGAAAACATGGGGAAGAGCCTTTATTGTGGTTCTGTGGGAAGGAATGGATGAGATAGCCTAAACAGGTTTAGGATTGGTTAGTTCGAATGATTTCAGTGGGCTCTGGGGTGTAGGGCAGCCCCTTGTTGTCTTGTATTTGGCTCTGGGTTGATGAGGTTAGGGAAATAGTGGCCGTGGAGGCGGTTGGGGGTATGGACTTCTGATTGGTTTGATTGCATATGAAGGGAACACTCACAGTGCTACCTCTAGGAATGAGCTGATCCTGAGAGGGACAGTGGAGGCCTCCTCAGCAGGTCTCAGATGTCAAAGCATCATTAATACAGAAAATAAAAAGGCACAATACAGTTTCTTGCATGCTTAGATTAACATGATCTTCTAATTGTTCTACCTGTGTCCATATTTGCTTTCCCACAATCTAGCTTTGATGCAGCAGCCAGAGAAATCTTAAAAGTATAAATTAGGTCATGTTATTGCTCTGCTTAAAATTCTTCTCAGATCTTCTTTTACATATCCAATAAAGCCCAATTTCCTTACCTTTAAATTTTTTCTCTCTCAATACTCACAACTCTCCTGGTATATTCCATAACTGGAAGTATTGGAATAGTCTATATCCTCATTTCACAGATGAATAATCTGAAGATCACTCAGGGGATGAGGCTGCCAACCTACCCAGTTTAATATACTGCCTCTTGTGGCCAGAATGAGAGTGCCCTTTCCTCTTCCCCTGGTTTGCAGTAGCTGTTATCCTTTTGAATGTTTTCCAGTCTAATGGCTATAAAAAGATCTAATTGCTTTAATTTGCATGTCCTTTACACTGTTCAGTTTGAGCGTTTTTGTTTTTGTTTAAAGATTTCATCTATTTGTCAGCACAAGTAGGAGTAGCAGCAGGGAGAGGGAGAAGCAGGCTCCCCACCGAGCAGGGAGCCCAATGCAGGGCTCAATCCCAGAACCCCGGGATCATGACCTGAGCCAAAGGCAGACGCTTAACCGACTGAGCCACCCAGGCGTCCCTTGAGCGTCTTTTAATATGTTGGCCATGTGTAATTGCTCTTCTTTTAATCACCCATGCATATCCTTTGATCATTTTTCTCTTTGGGTGTCCATTTACCCATTCTCATGTCTTTATTTTGTTTGGTCAGCTTATGGAAACTCTTAGAATATAATAGATGTTAATTTTTTTTAAATCTATAATCTGCTTTGGAAATTTTTTCCAAAATCTATCAAATATATTTCACTTACGTATCTCATTGACATATCAGTGTTTTAATTTTTTCTAAGGTCTGTTTTTTTTCCCTGCTTTGGTTTTCTTTAGGATTTTTACTTTTTTTGCATCTTGCATTTGTCTTTAATCCATCTGGAATTTGTTTTTAGCATATACTGTGAGCTAAGGACCCAGTTTTATTTTCTTCCAGTTTTTTAGCTAGTTTTGTCATCACCAATTATTAAATCATTTCTCCTATTGAAGGTGATATTTGGTATTTCAATTCATAATAAGTTTAAGATTTATGTTTATTGGATCTGTTTTTGGATTTCCTATTTATTCCACTCATTTTTTACTCATTTTTCTGTACCAAATTGATTTGATGCAATAGCTTTATAGAATGTTCTAAAATGGTAATGTAAGTCCCATCTATATTTTTTCTTAGCAGTTTTATTCTTTATTCACCCATATTATTCATCCTTATTATATTCAAATTAAAAAAACTTTCTGGTTGGGGGTTTGGCCAAAATGGGTAAAGGGGAGTGAGAGATACAGGCTTCCAGTTACGGAATGAATAAGTCATGGGAATAAAAGGCACAGCATTAGGAATACAGTCAATGATACTGTAATAGCAGTGTATGGGGCCAGATGGGAGCTATACTTGTGGTGAGCATTGCATAATGTATAAACTTGTCAAATCACTATGCTGTACACTTAGACTAATGTAACGTTGTATGTCAACTATACAAAAACAAAAACAAAACAAACACCTCTTAGGATTTTCATGGTTGTCTTGATGGGACAGGATTTTGAGTGACATACTCCATTAGGCAACTTTAAAGATTTTAGGCTCTTTGAAGGAGAAATGGAGAAACTGACAGAAATCATAAATAGCAAGAGAGAACACAGCATGATCTTAGATATGTGGCTTCCCATGTCCCCCAGTTTCCCACAAGAATATAAGCTGTAAATAATAGTGCCCACAGGATGTAAAAATTTGGCCATTCTTGAGAAGCCCCCTTTGCTATTCTCAGGAGGATTTCATACCCTCTTGAACTCTTCCTCTTTGTAGTGGAGATTCTGGCTTCCTCCCTGCTCACTAGGTGTAAGTAACTGATGTAAAAGGTCCATCGATACGTTATCTAGTGATTTCTGTGAAGTTAGGTAAAGTAAAACTCACTTTCCCAGCAAGTTTGGACTATTAGCAAGTCCTGACTGAAATCATTCCTGAAGGATTCACTTTGGATTCGCACTGTATGATACAAAACATTGTCTTCCTGTCTAAGATTCCTAGAAGTCTTTTCATTTATTTAGCTCCTGTTTTGTCTTCTTTAACATTTTATGTTTTTCTTCATTTAAATTTTATTCCTTATTTTCATCCCTAATTATCTCATGGGTTTTGTTTCTGTTGTGAACAGAATATTTCCACCTATCTCTATATCCAGGTACTTACTGCTAATATAGAGAAAAGGTGTTTTCTGTTTGTTCATCTTATTCAGTAACATCACCAAATTCTTTGATTTTTTTTTTTTTTCTTTGCCTTCATTTCCTAGGTAAATAATCACACCCCATTAACAAATAAGGATAGTTTTAATTTTAATTTTTCAATAATTATACTACCTAATTCATTTTTTGTACTGTATTATCTAGAATCTTCATTGTAATGTTTTATAATGCAATAATAGGCATGTGCTTACATTTTTAATTTTTAAAATATGTAACTACCTCCTTTTCTTTCAGAGTCTAAAGTTACTTATATTGTATCCTCCTGAATAAGACGAGTTTAACATGCTTTCTCCAGTTGAGTGTGTCTCATACATCTTTGTTCACACATGCTTTTTAAGTCAGTAGCTGTTCAAATTTACCAACATATTTTTTGAATTTCTCCTTCCTTAGGACTCCCTTTTATTTTGGCTAAGTTCATTCATTAAGAGTCTTCACTGGTAAACTTTCAGCCTTCTGAAAATGCCCTTATTTTGCCCTCACTTGAACTGGATTGTCCATTAGACTCTCAACTCTCTTAATACACTATTCATTGGCCCCTGTTTATTCCTGAGGAAACATCTGTTAGTCTTGTTGCTTTATGGGTAATCCGTTTTTTTTTGGTAGTTAAGAGTTTATCTATGATACCAATTTCAATACAATGTTTCTACATATGGATTTGTTTTGATTGCTTAGGTTGGCCCTGGAAGTACATTTTTAATTTGACTTATTTTTTTTTACTTTTGGAAAATTAGTCATTATTTCTGATATTGCTTCCTTCTCTTAACTTGTTAGACATTTTTGGGATTTATAATTTCTATCTTGGTCTATTTGTGCTGCATTCTAGGGGATTTTCTCAAATACATCTTCCAATCAGTTAAACCTTTTTACTGAATATTATTGAAATTTCTCCTGTTTGAATTTATTTCAGAAACTATATTTAAAAATTTTTTAATTTCTCATTGGATCTTCATAGCTTGCCTTGTTTCATTTCTGCCTATTTTTGATTCGCACCTTCTTTTTCCTTTTTTTTTATGGATATGTCCATAAAAGTATCTTTTTCAAGTTCAGTTAGTTCATCTGCCCATAGTAAATTAACCTTTGGTTTGAATTTCCATTTATAGATTCCACATGTCTGTCTTAAGTAGGAGGTTCTTACTATATTGCTCACTGTGGTCACTCATCTCTCCCTCTCTGGCAATTTTGCATTTTCTTCCACTGGCCCATTTACTCAGGATTTCCATTACAATCCAGGTTTGAGATTGGCAGTTTGTGCTTTTGCTCTACAGAGATTTTCAGATTATTGTGGATCCAGTTACTGAGTTGGAAGACCTTGGCTTTGCTCACTGTCAAGAGGTTCTATCTGTGCTTCTCTGCCTTCCTGAATATTATTTCTTGTAAGCAGTAGCTTAAGTCAGCATTCAGCAGTACCTTCTTCAGCGTCCTTTACTGCAGCACAAGCCCCATGTTAGCTTCTGCTTCCAGGCAGTGCGCCGGATCCCGGTACTTCATCTCCATGTGGTACTATTGTTTCCCACTAACCCACAGCTGAACTCTTGACTGCTACTTCCTCTTCTCAGACTTTGAAAGTCTGTGGCTCAGTCTCCCTACCTGTCACTTGTTTGTGTTTGTTTCATTTTTGATCCTCAAGGGTGCTTGTTGTTTGTTTTTGGTGAGGCTATAGCTTTTAAATTTTTTCCTTTTTTTAAAGTTTTTTTTTTTTTTTTTTTAAAGATTTTATTTATTTGAGAGAGAGAATGAGATAGAGCATGGGGGGGAGGGTCAGAGGGAGAAGCAGACTCCCCGCTGAGCAGGGAGCCCGATGCGGGACTCGGTCCCGGGACTCCAGGATCATGACCTGAGCCAAAGACAGTCGCTTAACCAACTGAGCCACCCAGGTGCCCCCTTTTTTAAAGATTTTATTTATTTGACAGAACACAAGCAGAGGGAGTAGCAGGCAGAGGGAAAGGGAGAAGCAGGCTCCCTGCTGAGCAGGGAGCCCGATGTGGGGCTCAATCCCAGGACTCTGGGATCATGACCTCAGTTGAAGGCAGATGCTTAACTGACTGAGCCACCTAGGTGTCCCAAAAAAATAAACTCTAAAAAAAAAACCAAACAAACAAACAAAAAAACCCCTCCTCCCTTCTCCTAGTTCTTGAACATCAAATCCCGGGAAAGGACCTTGATTGGCCTAATTTTATGTCACATGCTTGTCTTTGCACAGACCACCCTAGCCTAGAGCCTTAGGTCCTATGCGTATGCATTTAGGTGGATTCTTGGGTACTGTGATTGGTATTCCCACTAAAAGATCCATCATTAGAGGGTAATCCTCTAACTAGGAGAAGAGAGGAAGACAGATCACCAAACAAAAACAGATGCTATTTTATATATATATATATATATATATATATATATATATATATATATATAT
>NC_058406.1:136074336-136134254 GCF_002201575.2 Neomonachus schauinslandi | reverse complement strand
ATAATGTGTATATATATATATATATGTGTGTATATATATAATGTGTAATCTGTATTTTAACTTTTTATCTTTACAGAAAGAAAGAGTTTACTTTCAGGTTTTCTTACCTAAGGGGAGCAAAGAGAAGAGCAAACCAATGTTCTTTTGCCACCGATGGAGCATTGGAAAGGTCATAGACTTTGCAGCTTCTTTAACCAGTCTTAAAAATGATAATAACAAATTAACAGCTAAGGTAACAACTGGTTATAATTTTTCTCTAAAAGCTTTAGGATACTGTGTACCAGCATGTTTGTTTATTACAGTATGATTTATTTCCCTTAACAGAAATTAAGGTTATGTCACATTACTTCAGGAGAAGCCTTACCCTTGGATCATACTTTGGAAACCTGGATTGCTAAGGAGGATTGTCCTTTATATAATGGTGGAAATATTATCTTGGAATATCTTAATGATGAAGAACAATTTCTAAAAAATGTTGATTCTTATTTGGAATAGTCTTGTAAAGATTCAAGCCGGAAATGATGAGGAAAATTTTATGTAAAGTCAGTTTCTTTTACTACAAATACTATATGTTTTTAAAAGTTGCTTTTTAACTGATTTCCATTATGTCATAATTAATCAGTTTTCTGTTAAATTGAATTTGAATTTTTGTGTGTGAAAGTTTAACTATGAATGGACATTCAGTAATTAGCAAATGTTCTTTGTTCTTTTGGGGAAGGCTTTGTCCCTTTTCTATCTTATTTGTCATAGACATATATAGTAGCTTTACGTATAATTAAATAAAGGAATTAAACTCAGAATGTTCATCTCTTCATATTTTCATGCAAGGAATGGAGAGAACTTCTGACTTCTGTCAGCTACTTATATGTTCATTTATTAAGGTAATTATTTGAGTACCTACTAAATAGAAGAATTTGATTGTAATTGCCATGGTGGATATAATGAGATATATGCATACTTATAATTATAATACAAAGCTGTGTAGCAAGTGCCAAATGAGTAGATAGGCAGTAAATATAGATGTTCCAGTGGTTCTTTTATTAGAAACTACAAGGCCGGAAGTAGAAATAATCCTTAAATATATTCATAGATGCCAGAAAGTTTTAATACAGACCTTAGCATCTGTCATAAATACTTACATAAAGTAGGTGATGAACACATGCCTCATGAATTGAACTACAGTTAAATATACCAGGAAAAACAGCAATGGGGGTTGAGAAGAGAGGAGGTAAGATGGGCAGAAATTGAGTTACACCCAGGGAGAATGAAGAAGAGGTCTTGTCAGTGATTAGACAGAGAAAAGACAAAGCATGGAGGGACAGACTCATGTCAACAGGCAAAGCAGTGGTAAGTTAGATCAGGTCCCAGGTAGTGTAGCAAACTAGTCTAGAGGAGACACACAGGTACCAGCATCCTCAGACTGTAGGGACCAGGGGTTCCAGCATGAGCAGTCACCTAGAGAACAAGATCGTGGGTAAGAAACTCTAGCTTCTCATTTCTAAACTACTTTGAAATCAGACAAATTTTCTCAGGCTTTCTTTTAGGGCTTTCAGTTGAGGATGCTTAATGAAATTTTAGGGTTTGACTGCCCCACCCAACCCTAGTATCTTTCCACCTGCTTACAGACAATTAGAATTCTAAGTAGAAACCCAAAAAAATGGGTGGGGGGGGAGGATGTGTTACATTTAGGTAAGTATTTGTAATACCACTATGATATAAACCTCAGTTTAAATGTAATCAGCCAGTAAATACATGCAAATGATAGGAGTATCAGCTTTCTCCCAGATTTGTCAGGTTTTATTCCTGGCTGTTTTCAAGTAAGGAGAGGAGAAGGCTTGGAGAATGTGAGGAAAGGGAAAGGTTGTTGATAGAAAGGGGGACAAAATTTGTATACTTCACACCCGTGACCTGGGAAACAAAAATTACGAATTAAGATATTTAGTCATACAAGTGTAAAAATAGTTTGGGGTTCATAAAGTTCTTGTTTTATGTCTGTTTTGTTTTGTCATTGTAAATGAGGCAAGTTCCCTGGGAATTTAACTGAGGTACTGCAGAAACATTAGTTCTGTTCCCTGTTTTCAATATTGGTACAATGTGTCATGTTTTTACTAATGTGGTACAAGGAAACGAGGTACAAAATACAGAATCTCTTGCATTTGAAAGATTAGCCTATATAAATGGAATATTTAAAAACCTATAAAAATGTCCAATAGAAATTGGTTTGACAATTTGTCAAAAAGGGGGCAAATATTTTATAATCTAAAATACTTAATACCTAACCATCAGAGTTGCATTTGATGAAGATTGTGTCATGATTACATGAAGGATCTGCTGAAATGGTTGTATGTTTGGAGACTACTAGATGTATAGGCTCAGTTTTCTTTTCTTTTTAAAATTTTATTTTTTTGGCCTAGCATCTTGTTTGGGAAATACAAGAGGGTTCGTGAGACTGTGGCTTGAAATCCAAAAAAGCCTGATATTTTCCTTATTTCTCATAATACACAGGCATATGACCTAAGGTGGGTTAATTGAATGTGAATAGGGAATAGTGTTTTAGGAAGGAGTAAGAGATTAGAATTAGTGCCAGTGGCCTTCCTATGCTCCACTGTGTTGCCATCCAAATGTCCAGGAGTGTTGGCCCTGTTACTAGGTTGTACCTTTGGCCATGGATCCAGCCATCTGCTTTCCCTAGGTTTCCAAGCTTATCTGGTAATCATCCAGGAAATTTCTTTTTACCACTTAAGGACATCAAAAACAGTTTCAGTTTTTGCCTGGTAGCAATCACTCTTTAGAGTTGTAGGAAAACTATTATCAGCCTAAGGATGCTACAAGGCTGATCTATGAGAACTGCAGTTTTTGTTTGTTTGTTTGTTTGTTTTAAGTAGGGGCTCGAACTCACAACCACAAGATCAAGACCTGAGCTGAGATCAAGGTCCGATGCTTAACTGACTGAGCCACCCAGGTACCCCTGAGCACTGTAGTTTTCTAAGAGACAATAAGCAGTTACTGACTAAGCTCCAAGAGGGCAGAGACCACATCTGAATTGATTACCATTGTATACCCAGCTCCTAGCTCAGTGCCCCAGCAAATATGTTCAGTAAATATTTTGATTTTGACTTGAATGAATAAAATAGTAATACTTATTTATAGGCCTCCCCAATATCTCTCTTAGATTTTTGGATGTGACTGCTTTTAGTGTGGGTTTTCCTTAGGAAGAAAGAGAATTTCAAAAATGACACTAAGGTTTTACATTCAGGTAAATGGGAGGCTGTTTCTTCATTAGCAGAAATGAGAAGTCCGGAGGAAAGAGTGGAGGTTTCTGCTATGGCTTTTACATTCTCTTAACTACAGGTTAAATAAGTTGTTACTCACCAGATAGCTTTGTATTTTGAAAAGCACAATAGTCCCTCCTACTAGACTTTGGTAAAGCAAAAACAACTTACCTAACAACCTCAGACTGTCACTTGAACCTGTATGAAGAATGTTCTTTAGTTTTTTTAATGGTTTTGCATATGTGATTTATTTAAACTTTCAAAACGATTAGCAAACTGGTTATTGCCCTGCTTTTGTCGTTTGTGACTCTGGGAGAAGCAAGGAAGTCATTTCTCAGTGTTCTGAATATATAAAAGACTGAAATGCTATTTTTCATAAAGACTGAAGAAACTGTCATTGTAAGATCAAGTTATGGAGAAGATTGGCCAAACTCCAGCTATCTCTTCTTGAAATTAGAAGATCTTAAACTGCTGCAAGTGGTGAATGTGACAAAAACCTAATCAGAAACCTTGCAACAGATGAAGATGGAATGACAAATTTGACTGTTTAGCTATGGGATTCTGAAGGTAGGCAAGACTCAAGAAATAACTTTAAAGTGCTTAAAGAAAAGACTGTCTTTTCAAAGTATCAATGCATATTGATTCAAATGTCCTGAATGCTTATTCCACTGATGTGCATTTGGTTGCAGTATTGAATTGCAGTGTGAAAGAGACCTTTGCCAATAATTCTCGGGGGCAGTTACACAATTTTTTTCTTATGCCATTTTATGGATTTCTTTTGACACAGCTTTTGGCATCACAGGAGGCACAACATAGGCTTTTGGATTTGTAATGACCTGCACATGCCCAGGAGGAGTGAGGTCTATTTCTTTGTTCTGCTTCTAGAAGGAGATATCATTTGGTCATTTAGATAACTTGCACTTTAGTGTTACTGGCCTTGATATTGATGTTTGCCAATTTTTTTTTTTTTTTTTTTAAGATTTTTATTTGACAGAGAATACAAGCAGGGGGAAGTGGCAGAGGCAGAAGGAGAGGGAGAAGCAGGCTCCCCGCTGAGCAGGGAGCCCAACATGGGGCTTAATTCCAGACCCTGAGATCATGACTCAAGCCGAAGGCAAATGCTTAACCGACTGAGCCACCCAGGTGCCCTGATGTTTGCCAGTTCTTATATGTACAGTAGGATGTTAGGTTTATCATTTCATTTCATATTTCATATTCCTGTTTCTAAAATTATATATACCTTTTTATACTTATCATTTGGAATAGTCAAGTATAAAATACCTGAAAAAGCAAAGTTCTTGGAGAGAATAAATAGAACTCTGAGTTTTAATGTCTGTAGGGATTTATTTGACTTTCAGAATGTTTCTAAAAATAGTTAACCTAGAGGTGCCTTTATTGGGTGTCTTAGTTCCTGCTCTGGGTTTGTTGTTTGGGTACTCCTTTGCTAACATTTCTGTGCTGCCTCTTCCTGTTTGTAAAGTTCCTACCAAAAATGGGACGCTAGTTTCTTAGCCCTTGCCATTATTCAGCTCTTTTTCACAGTCCAAGACCGACTTAGCTTCTGTGGCTCCTTTTACAGTGGCCATGTGTTTTGGATGTGAAATGTTACTGTTCCTTTCTGTTCTACAAGGCTAAGAAAATATGTATCCTTATCATAGAAGATAAAAGGAGAACGAAATCCCTAACAATTAAAGGACTACTGAATTCCTACTCTGAATGAGGTACTGTGAGAGATTCAAAGAATATCTAAAATGATGCCTGTTTTCAGTATACTTGTGATCTAATTGAAAACCTGACACTAGGGGGAGTGACAAACACCCCATGAGTAGTACAGACAGTTAAATGTGCAGACATTCAGAGGAAGGAAACCACTTTTCAACTGTGTTGGTTTGGAACTGTTTTATAGAGTTGAATTTGAATATGACACTTTATTATGGTCTCATAAACAGGAAAGAGCAATAAATAATCCTTTAGTGACTGTGATATATCCCAAGTATTTATGGAAGGGCTCTCCATGTAATAGGCAGTCAGTAAATGCTCACACAGTGAATGAATATGTAAATTCCTACTTGGATCTCTCATTGGCTCGTCAGAATCAATGTCTTTTTTTTTTTTTTTTTTTTTTGGTCTTAAATGTAGCCTCTGCTCTCATAACTGTACTTCCTCTTGTCTAGCACATGTGTCACTAAAGACCTTCCCATTTATCCTGAAACACAGGGTCTTCCCCCTTTGCTCCTTTCTTCCTTCATTCTCTCCTTTATAGTCCAGTTATTTCCTACAGAAAATTTCCTATAATAGCTTTTCATCAATCTCTTCATTTCCAGTAATACCACTTTTTTCTGCCCTGTATTATTGCTTCCCTAAACCTTTAACTAGCTTTTGTCCCCTCTGTCCACTCTCCAATCACTGTCAGATTAATCTTCCTAAAATCTAACTTTGATTATGTATCTTCCCTGCTACAAGCTTTTTTGCCTTTTGAATAAAGTCTGTATTCCTTAGTGAGCCATTTCTTTATTACTATCTGACTTCATTCTCACTTTCCAGTTGTATCTCCACTCCCACTTCTTTACACACAGCCTTTGCTCCATTCAAGCCGGATGACTTGGTATCTCATGAATATGCCTTTGTTCACACTGTTCCTACAACCTGAGGGGCGGGCCTCCTCTAAATTCTGACTACTTCTGCAGGCCTGGCTCAAGGGTCAGCCTTGCCATGAAGCTTTTGCTAATCCCACTTAACAACTTGTAAGTGAAATTTTCTCTAAATTCTCAATTTTTTTTTTTATATTTCATATTTAGCCAACTTGGCTTGTTTTACAACTATTTGTGTTCCAGTCATATTCTGTTTTGCTATAAATCCTTGAACATGAGAACTACAATCATAATATATAAACAGTATATTAGTATAAACAATATTCATTTTGATACTCCCCATGTCTAGCACATTTCCTATGTGCTTACTCAAAGGGCTAAAGCACTAACTTAGGCCCCAGAGGACTAGTGTGCTTGTTTTATACCACTTTTGAATGATCAGTGGCAATTTTAGTATCTAGTTTGAGTTTGCACTCTTCTCCAAAGATAGTATGGGCATCAGTAATGAGAAATATCTCTCTAAATAATTCTGCTTCTGACATTTTCTTATCTTGTAGTTGTAGGCAAATGAATCTTCCTATAGTCCAGTTTCCCTGTCTAAAAAAAAAAAAAAAAAATGGAGGTAATGTGAATTCTGTCAAATTGTTGTGGGAATTGTCAACCAAGAAAAGGAGGCGAAAACGACTAAGAAACAAAGGCCTTTTATTTGGGGTCTCCGAATTGCAATTCAGAGAGCACAGATTGTGTTAGCAACTGGAAAAGTGTCCCACTCATGTGGGGAAGACGAGAGGTTATTCTGAGAAAGAATTGGGGTAATATTTTGATAGAGAAAAATAAAACCCTGTTAGCTGAGCTGCTTTTGATACTCTGACTTTAATTGGTGCTATCAAACGAAACTAATCTTAGTATGTTTTAGTTAACTATTCTGTCTTCATAAAGCTCATACCAACAGTTTTATGGTCCTAATGCCAGTTGTTCTGTTCAGCAACTCCTTGTAAAAAAGTTGCCACTTTTGGCCCAGTTCAAGAATTCACTAGTTAGAAAGGAAAATGAAGCTTCAAAATGGAGTCTCTCATGTTCAGAATTCCACAGAATTAAATGAGATCATACTTCAGTGTACTTACTTAGAACAGTACCTGGCACATAGTCCATACTCACTGTTAGCTGCTGCTATTTTATCATAGGTTAAACTTTTGACCCTGAAATATCTATTGGTTTGAAGTATGAATCTTATAACTCTGTATGGAGCCTAAAACTTTGAACGTTTTCCTCTTAATGATATTTACTGTCTTACCCATAGTATTAGGGAATTTTTAATTTGCCAGCTAATAGGACAACCACAGTTTTTTCTAATTTCACCAAACCCAGTATATGAATATCAAGATTTATAAAAAACCTGGTTGGCATGGTGGTAGATGGTTATTCATTTTATAAAATAATTGCCTACATGGAATATTTTACTGACTCCTTTAAACAGAAATCTCCACTTGAGTTTATAGTTAAGCTTATACAAATTTAACTTACATACATTTTCATGAACATACTTTATTTTTTAAGATTTTATTTATTTGGAAGAGAGTCAGATAGCTAGAGCACAAGTGGGGAGGAGAGGGAGAAGCAGGCTCCCCGCCGAGCAGGGAGCCCAACGCAGGGCTCAATCCCAGGACCCTGGGATCTTGACCTGAGCCGAAGGCAGACGCTTAACGACAGAACCAGCCAGGTGCCCCTGAACATTATTGATTAGGAGACAAATTGCCTTTCTAGTTACATTTGATCATTAACCTTGTGACTTCGAATAAGACCTTTCTCTGCATTTCATTTTTCAAATCTGTAAAATGAGGATACTCAACTGAGGTTTAAGATCTTGCTCAATTCTTTAAGTGTGTGGTTCTGCCATAAAACGCTAGAACCTAACACCATAGGCAGGGTGATGGGACAAAGTGAAGAAGGTTCAGGTTGATGGGGAATAATAGCCCACAGCTGCAACAACAAAAATAAGGGCTTCTTGAGAGGAGGGACCAAATACTATTTTTATTTTATTTATTTTTTTAAGATTTTATTTACTTATTTGACAGAGACACAGCGAGAGAGGGAACACAAGCAGGGGGAGTAGGAGAGGGAAAATCAGGCTTCCCGCAGAGCAAGGAGCGCGATGCGGGGCTCGATCCCAGGACCCTGGGATCATGACCTGAAATGAAGGCAGACGCTTAACGACTGAGCCACCCAGGTGCCCCCAAATACTATTTTTAATTCCCTACAGTGTTTACCTCAATGCCTTGAATAAAGTTGGTTCTTAATAAACACTGAATTAATCACCAATATCTATAAAGGTCAAGATCATATACTCTAGAACCAGATAATGCTTGGGTCTGCACTTCTAGTTCTGTCACCAGCTGGGGGACATTGGTCAAGTTACCTAACCTCTCTAGGCCTAAATTGATATGGAAATTGGGGGTAATGATAGTATGATGATAGTTGTGAAGGTTAAATGAGCTAATATTAAGGCCCTCAGAGCAATGCTTAACACCTAGTAAACTCTATTCTTACTCTATACATATTTGAATGATCTGTAACCTTAAAAGCAGCTGAATGTGCATGTTGGAAGTAGGAATATATTTTCTTATAGATGTATCATGGAAGACAGATTTTTACATGGTAAAATTTGTCTAATTTGGTTGGGGATGAAGTTACTCTTTGTTTTGTTTTTAAAGATTTTATTTATTTGACAGACAGTGAGAAATGGAACACAAGCAAAGGGAGAGGGAGAAGCAGGCTTCCTGCCGAGCCCGGGGCCCGATGCAAGGCTCGATCCCAGGACCCTGGGATCGTGACCTGAGCTGAAGGCAGACGCTTAATAACTGAGCCGCCTAGGTGCCCCTCAAGTTACTCTTTTTTTAAGAATGAGGCATAAAGCATGTTGTCTGATTGCTTGAGTTCACACCATTTTATATAGCCAGGATTGGTTAGACAAAAGATCCAAAGATAGAGAGGTAAGACACTTTTTTTTTTTTAAAGATTTTATTTATTTATTTGAGAGAGAGAATGAGATAGAGCATGAGAGAGGGGAGGGCCAGAGGGAGAAGCAGACTCCCCGCTGAGCAGGGAGCCCGATGCAGGACTCGATCCCGGGACTCCAGGATCATGACCTGAGCCGAAGGCAGTCGCTTAACCAACTGAGCCACCCAGGCACCCGAGGTAAGACCCTTTTTAATAGTTTCTTTCCAACCCTCAAGAAGGGGTGATTCTATTATACATTGTTCCAAGAATAAAAATTCTATCTGCAATTCTAATCTGTTAGGTCAAAACATGAAATCTTGTTAGGTATCCTGGAGACTCCATTCCTGAGGACCTGCACATTGTGTTAAATTTTTATTTTAAAATCAAAGTCCACTAAATAATAAAGTCTTGGTATGTGGAATTTTTTTTTTTTCCAGTGAAAAGAGTTGCCATCTAAAAGAAATCAGCTCCAGGCATTTAAGTAGAGTTAACAAGATACCCAAGATTCTTGGGAAATGAATCACCACGGTGGTCCCTCTTTATTCAAATACAGGACAGTTGGGCACTTACTGCTCTTGCAGATATGTGACCTAAGCACTTTGTGGCTTGATAAGGGAACTTCTTCCCCCAAACCACCCCCTCTATGTATATCAGGTGTCTGGGAAAGTATCAAGGGCATTGGATCTCACCTCTTTCCTATTTTGAAGTTTAGCATAATTAGAACCTTTCTCACTGATGGAAGTCAGCTGGTAGGAAAGGATATCTCAAAGACTCAGAAGAGAAATGTTCCTTTAGGGAAGTCTGGAATGGTGACCTGCGTGCCACATCAGGAAGCAGATTTTGTCCTGGCATAGTGTGTGGCTGATGCTGGAATCTGACCCCTCTCTAACCCCCAACGACCTTGGAACAACAGATAATCTTTGGTACTGGGAACAATGGCTGTAGATATGATGTAGCTTTAAAAATTGTCCCTTTGGGAAGCCAAGAGCAATATACCAGGTACTGAGACCTCTGCAGCCCTCTAAACTCACAGCACTGAATAAAAATATTTTGGATTGTGTGGGACCAGTTTGCAACACTGCCAAAACCGGATCTTCGCGCTAGACTTTCCTGTACACTACAAGATTCCTCATTTCATTTTCAGGCATTTGGAAGTCGAACGGTCTCTTTGGACTGCAAACCCTCCGGTTACTTGAGAACAATTGTGAGGTAGCAGCTGAGGGCCATGGAAAAAGGACTTCCTGCTCATTTGAGGTGGGAAGTGTTAAGTGATTTTAATTTGAATAAGGAATAAGATTTGATCTTCTGACTTAACATTGCTTATGTTGATTTTAGTTATAGCAGCTTTGCCAAAGTAGTGGGACCATGTTCATTTAAAGGAGACTTAAAGAGGACTCTAGTGACATTTCTGCAAATGCCTGGAAAATTTTATTTGGTTAGATCAACACTAGTCGCTATGCAGTTGGCAAGATTATTTTTTAAAGATTTTCTTTATTCATGAGAGAGAGGCAGGGAGGGAGGCAGAGGGAGAAGCAGGCTCCCTGAGGAGTAGGGAGCCTGATGCAGAACTCGATCCCAGGACTCTGGGGATCATGAGCTGAAGCTTGAACATCATCAAGATGTTTAACCGACTGAGCCCCTCAGGCGCCCTAGCAAGATTATTTTAAGATACTGACAATGAAGAACCAAAAAGCTAATTTCTCAAGTTCTTGCGCAGGCTGCAGAAAGGAAGTTGTAACCAGAGCTAAAGAGAGGCCAAAGCTCCAATGCCTACTCAGGCCAGCGGGGCCGGGTGGGGCGGGAGCCTCCCACGGGCGCGCTCAGGGCGGCCGGCCCGAAGGAGTCACGCCCACGTGGGCGGGGCTGCAGGGGTGGGACTTCCTGTCGGGGAGATTTCTCGCTTTCTCAGGAAGAACCCAGGCACAGATTCCGCTGGTAACCTAGTGAGTCTGACGGACCCCAAGTTGAGGTAAGTCCTGCATTCCTGCGACTTCATATGGGCTGTCGGGTCGTCTGGGTCGGAGGTGCGGGCCTCCGCGCCCGCGGCCGGAGTGGGTGGGAGCGCAGGGTCCGAGGCCGCAGCCGGGGCCCCTTTATCCCTGCGGTGTTATTCTTAGCCCCGGCCGACGAGTGACACCGGCAACAGGCCCCACATCGTGTAGCGGTTTCGCCCCCGCGTTCTCTCTAAACCCTTGTGGCAGCTGATGTAGAATAATTTTCTCTCTTTCATTTTTACTGATTCCAAGGAAGCTCAGACCTGGCGTGTTTCCAGGGTCATGCAGTCCCAGTTTGAGCCCCTCATCTCATGTTGTCTTCAGTCGCCCGGCTGGGGACAGGTGACAGGAAGGTGGCATGGTTCCCACTGTCAGGAAGGCTGTGACCGGGACAGAAACAGTTGGGAATGTTTCAGGCGTTTGTCTGTAGGAAAGTGAAGGTGAATAGAATATGCTCATTTCCATCAAGAAATATGCTCAAAGTAGTTGTGAATATAAGGCACCTACACAAATGATTAAAACGTAAGGAAGACATTCCTGAGTGCCGTAAGTGTCATGCAGGAGCTTTATGGGCTCTTCCAGGCCAAGCGTCCTCCCAGCTTTTCACTGTGTATACCTTCCTTAGGAATGTTATTCAGGCTCAGGACTCAGTCGTTGCCTACTCAGGTGACTTACGTAGTATTTATATCCGCAGGTCATATCTCTTCTGTGAGCTTGGGATCCGTAGTTCAGCTGCCTAATTGACATCTCCTTTTGGTTTCACGAAGGCTTCTCCTCCTCTACTAATTAAACTTTTGATCTCTCCACCCCCTATCCAGATCTCCAAATTGACTCTTTTCTGTTACTGCCCGTTTCAGTGAATGTCACTATTATCCATTCAGTTGCTAAAAGTGGGAAATCTGGGCATCACTGAACTCTTCCTTTCATATCCATATCCAGATTATTGCTAAATGCCCTCCCAACTTTACCTCCTAAAGCAAGTATCTCTCCATTCTCTAAACTTCTCTATAAACACCTCTCCCTCCACTCTCCTAGGTCTAAGCCAACGTTCGGGTCTCCTGTGGACTACTGCATCCTAAATCTAAATCTCCAGTCCAGTCTACCCAGCACCCACTCTCCACTCCTCCCTCCAACCTCCAATCTGTCCTCTTCTATAGCGGTGGTGAAATGATTCTTCATGGCTCTCAGTCAGAATCTTACCTTTAAGGCCCTGCCTGGGATGATGCCTACTATCTCCCCAGTCTCCTCCCTTGATCTCCTAGCTGTCACACTTAGGCCTTTTAGTTACTCTTCACTTATATCCTGCAGTTGAGTTAGTTAATGCCTATTCACTTGTCCTTCAGATCTTGGTCTAATCATGTTGTCAGGGCAACCTTATCTGATACCTAAGGCCAGGTTAAAGCTCTTCTGTTACATGGTTCTCTCATTGTACTTCTACTTAGGCTTTGTTACATTTGTGATTTTGCATGTAGTCTGATTTTATTATTAATATCTGACTCCCCACTAGCAAGTAAGTGAACTGGGCCTGTTTTCCTTACTATGATGCAGTGCACAGTGTATCATAGGTATTTAGCAGATAGCTGTCAGATGATTAAAAAAATAATGAATTCTGGATGGAGAATCCCTAGAAGGGGTAGCTTTTGAAATGGGCATTGAAGAATTGGTAGGAGTTATATCTGTGCAGGTGCTGTTAGAAGGCAGAGATATGAGAGGCTTGAGCAAAGTTTCTGGCAACAAAGCAGATGCACTGTTCTGTTAATCTAGTTCTGTTAAGCCTGGAAGAGAGGAATGGAGTAAGAATGGAAAAAGAAAAAAGAATTTGGAAACAATTCTTGAGACACTCTAAGCAGTGACTTCTGTAACTTGAAAAGTGGCTTCCCTTTTACATTAAAAAAAAAAATCTTAGGAAAAAAAAAAAAGGGCAACTACCAGCAGAAACACCTCACTGTTTCTGCCCTTTGCCCTCTCCTCCTTTCCTCTTTCCTACACTGTGAGCACCATGGTAGGGAATTCTGAGTAATCTTTAAGGTGAAACTGTGTCAGTTATTCTCAATTATAAAAGTGACAAAATTGGGGTTGCTTTATATTTTATTTTTTAAAGATTTTATTTATTTGTCAGAGAGGAGAGAGCACTAACAGGGAGAAGCGGCAGGCAGAGGGAGAAGCAAGCTCCCTGCTGAGCAAGGAGCCCGATACTGGATCCCAGGACTCTGGGATCATGACCTGAGCCGAGGGCAGATGCTTAACCAACTGAGCCACCCAGGCATCCTTTGGGTTGCTTTATAAATGATGGCACATTTTTCCGACCACTTGCAAAGCTTCACTGTCCTAGGTTCCGATTTTAGAGTGTGGTCAAGCGAGTGGTGAGTTATTTTGGTATTCTCTTCAGAAGTCAGTGGAAAGCTGGACAGTTCAAAAGACAAAAATATGGTTTTTTTTCTGGGAAATTTATTATTTTTTTAGTCCTGGAATATTCTTTTCCTCACATGTCATAATAGGAAGATCAGAGGACTGTAACATCAGAATTGAGTATATACCTTCTGTGCCTTCCTTTCAAAGCTTCTTTAATTTCAGCATTCCCAATGTTCTTTTATTTTCACTTTATTCTCTACCCAAACATGCACCTATCTTTTAAAATACTTATGTGTCCTTTCTTCTCCATCCCCCAATCGAGTGTTGTTGTTGTTGTTGTTTTTTAAAGATTTTATTTATTTATTTGACAGAGAGAGACACAGCAAGAGAGGGAACACAGCAGGGGAAGTGGGAGAGGGAGAAGCAGGCTTCCCGCAGAGCAGGGAGCCCAATACGGGGCTCGATCCCAGGACGCTGGGATCACGACCTGAGCCAAAGTCAGACGCTTAACGAATGAGCCACCCAGGCGCCCCGAGTTGTTTTTTAAAAACGTTATGTTATGGGCACTTTGGGAAACACTTTTATAGAGTGTTTTTTTTGTTTGTTATGTAAATGTTTCTACACTAGAAGTGGTTTAGGTAAGAATATTTTTTAATGGACTTACCAGTGAATCTTGAAAAACATTGAACTCTAACACCAAGAAGAGGGCAATTACATTTGTGATTTTGTACATGTGATTCATTTCCTGAATGAAAGTATTGTGCTAATCGAGATGTTTTTCTGAACTATTCTGTAATTAAGACTTAGAGATTTTTAATTGCTTTGTCCTGACTTGTGTTAAATCTATTCAGAAGATGGCTGATCCTTGGCAGGAATGCATGGATTATGCAGTAACCCTAGCAAGAGAAGCTGGAGAGGTATGAACTGAAATCTTGTCAGCCATGATGTGATGGATGTGGACAGCATGTGGTTGTCCTGTGAAATAACACATGCATTTTGATTAATTTATATTTGTTTTCATTTTACTAAACATTTTCAATGGAGTCAATACTCTTATGTCCTTAAACCTTTTTAAAATGACAAATGTGAATTTAAAATAGGATGTAAGATTGTATGCTTTTGTACCTAGAATGTCATAACCACTGTAAGTTTATTTTATATACATTGTGGTAAGACATTTTTAAGAACATCATTTCAGACAGATTGAATGTTTTAAACCACTTCTATAGTTCATCTTTTAGTTTGATTTAAAATGATATATGCCTTTTCTGTTTGCTTATCAAAAAATCTTTTTAGGTGGTTCGTGAAGCTATAAAAAGTGAAATGAATGTCATGATTAAAAGTTCTCCAGCTGATTTGGTAACTGCTACTGACCAAAAAATTGAAAAAATGCTTATATCTTCCATAAAGGAAAAGTATCCATCTCACAGGTATTTTTTATTTTAGTTTCACATGATAGGTTGAAACTTAGGTTAGAGTCAATGTACTAGACAAATTTTGATTCTAGACACAGAAATTGACTTTAGTTAACTTAAGCTGAAAAGGAATTTATTTGGAGAGTGTTGGGCAGCTCAGGAGCCCCGAGAGCAGGGCATAGGCAGAAGTCAGGAAGGCAGTGCTACAGGTGCCCAGGAGCCATTGCTTCAGATGCCACCGGTGGTAGCTTCATGACTGCTGCCTTTGGATATCTTTGCCTCATTATCTCAAGATTACAGATCCTGAGCAGGAATGTCTTGCTGAACTCCTGTTGCTTGCCCGAGCTCAAGCTGCCAGGAAGGAACAAACAGGAGGTATTTGGATTCCTTCATAGTAAGAGGAGTGTTTGGATGCTGGGAAGCTAATATGACAAATGTCTGCCACAGTTATGATTTAGAAGTTTTATTCTCTATATTGCAAACTTTTTTATGTGTTAGAGTGTTGGTAACTTTAACGAGTTTGAGAGAAAACACTACAATCAGGGCTGTCTTACAGAGACATATAGCAGAAACATTGTCATCCTTTTAAAGTTTTAACATTGTCATTCTCTACTTTTTTTTTTTTTAAAGATTTATTTATTTTAGAGAGAGCAAGTGCACACGGTGGGGGTGGGTGGAAGGGGAGGGAGAGAGAATCTCAAGCAGACTCCCCGCTGAGCACAGAGCCTGACACAGGGCTCGAGCTCACGACCCTGAGATCATAACCTGAGCTGAAATCAAGAGTTGGAGGCTTAACCAACTGAGCCACCCAGGTGCCCCTGATTTTCTATTTCTTGGTCATGCCATTATCTGTTCCTGATATTTTAGCCATTGAGAAGAAAAAATGTTTAAAGCTGTGGCTAAATATACTTCCTCTTAGTAAAAAGGTTTACAGCTAAGTGAAAAGGGGATGAAAGAAAATCATACTGATTATAGGATAGTTCAGTATTGAATAAAAGAAAGAAAATGAATAAAAGAAATAAAAAGAAAACCAATGAACTCAGACACCATTTACAAAATTCACCTGAGATTTATTGCATAGCATGTTTTAGGAAGGCATGTAGACACAGTAATTTTGGTGGGTAATTTGCTTTCTCATTGACCTATTTAATGTTCACTATGTTGTCTATTGCTGCATAGCTAATTATCCTAAAAACTTTGCAGCTCTAGACAACAAACATTTATTATCTTAGAGTTTTCAAGGGTCAGGAATATGAGAGTAGGTTGGCTGCATGGTTCTGGTTGGGGTCTCATAAAGTTATAGTCAAACTGCTGGTCAGAGCTGTAGCATTTTAGGGCTGAAGGATAAGTTCACTTAGGTGATTGTTGGTGACTTCAGTTCCTCCTGGGTTTTCTGCTAGCAACTCCCCTCATTTCTTCTCCATGTGGGCCTCTCCATAGAGCAGCTCTTAACATGGTGGCTGGCTTCCCCTGGGGCAAGAAAAGGAAAGGGACAGAGGGAGAAATAGAGTAAATAAGATGGAAACCACAGTACCATTTTTATGAACGAGTCTTCACAGTTGTATATTGTAACTTCTGCTTTGACTCTTGGTTAGAAGAGAGTCACTCAGTTCAAATTCACACTCAAGGCAAGGGGTGTTAGGTTCTACCTCTTAAAGAGAAGAGCATGAGAGAATTTGTGGAGTTATTTTTAAAAACCACATTTCCTTAGTAAGTTCTCATTTGCAACAAATGTGTGTGCATACACACATGTGAGTGCCTTTATTTACCCTGGTATTGCATTTGAGAATTTTGAATTTTATTTTTCACATAACTTTGCTCTGGGGGAAATAAAGTTTTCTCACTTTATTAGTCTGAAGGAAGAAGGAACAACAATAATAGGAAAGTGGTATATGGACTTTTGTTATGTATTAAAGTGACTCTGAATCTAAGGAAATGTTTAGGTTTGAAAATTGTTGAAAGCAGTGTGAAGATTTGGAATTTGTTCTTGCTTTTAGTTTCATTGGTGAGGAATCTGTGGCAGCTGGGGAAAAAAGTGTCTTAACTGACAGCCCTACATGGATCATTGACCCTATTGATGGAACAACGAATTTTGTACATAGGTATGTTTTAAAATGTTAATATTGTAATTACTTGTTTGTATACTAACTGAATGGACCTAGATACTTTAGAGAATTGTATAATTTGTAGAGTGAAGTGTATTATGCAGAATTTTCATCAGATATGGAAGAGATGATGAAATATTCATGCCATGGACTTCTGCAGCGAGGGGCCCTGTTCACCATTTTTTTTCTCACTGGTGGAGCCATATAAAAATGTAAGCAAGCAACAGTGCTGCTTTGAGATTAAGGAACTAGTGGAGTCAATTTTGGGGGTCACATAGAATGTTGTCTATATAGAGTAGGTTCAGTCCGGGAGAAAAAACTATTAAAAAGAGCATGGGCTTTTAACATCAACAGACTTGGGCTTGATTCCAGATGCTTTTATAGGCTTTGTGACCTTAGGCAAGTTATTTAATCTTTCTAAGCCTCCGTTGTTGTTTTTTAATGTGTAAAATGGACATCTTAATTGTACCTGCCTCTTAGAACTGTTTGTTCATGGGATTCAGTGAGTAATACTTTTATATAAGAACTTAGTGTAGTGCCTGGCACAAAGTATGTAGCTCAGTATATTAGCACTAAAAGAAAGCCTGAGGGAATTGCCGGTGACAGTTAAAATGGGTAGCCTGGTTTGTTGGGATTACACATAAATGTTACATTTGAAGTTGCCGTGTAGCTCTACATATCTTTAGTAGTACAGAATTGTTAAAGTCTGTAAAACGAAGATCTAGAATCTATATGTAGAGTGTTAATGTGGAAAGATGCTCATGACATAACATAGAGAAGATTCTAATACAGAGTGTATACTATGATCCCATTTTTGTTAAAATGAAAACTATTAAATATTAACCTTTTTATTTTCAGTAGTTGAACACATTTTTCTTATTTTGTTCATCTTGACTCTTGAGTCAGAAATTACAGCCTGTGTGTTCAGACTGTCCTGCAGCAATAGCAATAGCCGTGCCTAATGGTTTACTTTTCACATGTGAAACTCCCAAGTTTGGTATTAAAGACAAGTGACAGTTCGTTCTGTACAATTTGATATCTGTGTTTATAGGTCCTGACTATGGGAGAAATGACCAAAGAAAAGAGACTTTTTAACCATGAACAATTAAAAAATTTTTTAATTTGTTTTTATTTTTTGAAAAAAAAAGTTTTACAGTTACTATATTCGTTGCATTTGACATTCCAAAGATATAAAATGTCGTGCAGTGCGAAGTGTCCTTCCCACTTCTGACCGCAGTTTCTCAGGACCCATCTCTGGAGGTGGCCACTGTTACCAGTTTCTTGTGAATTCTTTCAGAGATGTTTCATGCCTGTAGAAGCTAGAAGCATCCTGTATGTATGTATATGCACCATCTCTCCCCATATTCCCCCTATTTACACAGAGGGCTGTGTACTATACACACTGTTCTGTGGGAGGAGGGGTGAGACTATTTATATGAAAAGTTATGTAGTCAATTACATTATGAAAAAACATGTTTATTGAAAATAATTTTATCTTGGTAAATTTGTATATGTGTGTGTGTGTTTTTTTTTTTAAAGGTTTCCTTTTGTAGCTGTTTCGATTGGCTTTACTGTAAATAAAAAGGTACGCTGTTTAAATTTATGGTAAAATGTCTTGCTCCTATTTTCTGAGAAAGAGTACATGTGTCTGTAATAAATTTAGGTTTGTCTCTATATTCAATTTATATAGCTGCGTTATTTCAAAGTAAGCTGCAGAACTGTTAAAATTGGCATGATACTTTTTCCATTAAAGAAAATTTAATGTCTGAGAAGCAATAATTAAAAGGAAAAAATACATGCAAGTAACTGAAATACAATTCAGTATTTAATCACCATTATATATGTGATAGAGTCAGATATGATAGGAGTTGATGTGTGATCTAAAATGCTAAATGGAAGAGGTGGGATTTGAGCTAGGAATGCCTTAGTAGGCGTCAGTGAAGGGAGACTTTGAAAGACCAGAAAGTGGTAGAGGCCAGAACATGGTTGGGAAATGCTGAGTATGTTCAGGAACCCAAATACTTGCTATATCTAAAACCCAGTAGAATACGATCTGTAGCAATTGCATTTCCTTGCTGTTTGGCTATTTGATCGATCAAACAATGAATGATGTTTACTAACATCTTACACACCTGTCTTCAAGGAGCTTGTGATATATTTGATCAGCATGTACACAAGAGAGTTAAAAAAAATCTATGAAAATAAAAACACATCTTAGGCACAGGGTTGCGCTCATTAGTGAGAACATCTGAAAGAAGCTAAAGGAGCCTTTAGCATATAATCAGCCTTGGGCTATGTGCTGTCCCTGCCACTGAACTAACTCGCAGTTCATGCACAAGTTAGATGTGCGAACAGATAAATACGTAGTGGAACTATGAAACAAATGCCGTGGGAACATGAAGAGGGTGTATCCGATTCTGCCCAAGAGTGGTTTGGGGAAATCTTCATACAGAAGGGGTCTTTAGAATTTGGTCATGTGAGTTGGGTTTTAGAAACATAGGAGTTTTTCAGATTAAAGAAGAAAAGGAGGAAAGCATTTTAATCAGAACAGCTTGGAGAAGAGCATGATGTGTGTGGGGAACGAGATGTTCATTGTGAGTGAAACTCTGAAAGTGGCAGGAGCAGAATTGATGAGGTGAGTTAGTTGTGGTTTTATTGTGAGGCACTGTGGCCTATGTCAGAACATTTAGATTTTGTTTTTAGGCTGTAGAAAACCAGTAGAGGTTTTTCAAGTACAGAGTGACAGATAATTCTAGCAATGCAGAGATATACCAGAGGGGCAGGCTGGGTGATTCTGAACTAAGATGGGGCAGTGAGGGTGGCTGAGGAAATGCCAAAATCAGGAAGTGCTTTCAAGATGAGATTTGAAGAAGACGACACATGGGGAAGGAATGAGGTGTGATGAGGTAATGAGTGATCTTTGATCTCTTCGGTTGAGGTTTCTGCAAGATGAGCTGAAGCATAGGTTCTTACCTGTGACAATGGGATTATAGGTGGAACAGGCCACAGTTAAAGGTGGTAGTTGAATTTATGGACTGGAAAGAACAAACCTCTAAGAAGATAGACATCCAAGAGGGGAATGGAAGATACGGAAGAGTGAACAAATCCTGACCTACACAACGTTTAAGGGTTGGACAGAGAACAAGGTCTTTCGAAAAAGTGACACAAAGATAGATTAGTGAGTGAGGTAGGACTAAGAATCTGCCAGAAACATGGGGGTACTGGATTAAGTAATGACATGTGAATGATGGTCAGCAGTCTCCAGTGCTTTGGAGATGGCATTTGGTTAGTAGGAGTTCCTGGGTAATCTCTTTTGGGGAAGTTTCAGAAGTGTGTGTGATCAGGGCAGAAGCCAAATTGTAATTTTTATTAAGAGGAGAATGGGAGAGGTGAAGTGTAGACTACCCTTTGGCAGGGAAGGGAAAAGGAGAAGATAACATCTTGAAAATTTTGTGGGGGAGGTAGAAATTTGGTGTGAAAGTACCAGAATGAAAATCTGAGAGAAGGAGGATCAGTTGATAGAGGAGTTTTTCAGAGACATTTGAGAGGGTAGGAATTATAATATGGAAGGAAGTAGGAAATATTTACCTACCTGGGGCAGGAGGGCGAGAGGTCAAGGTGGGTGCTCTTAAGTTGAGAAATGGAAGGGGCAAGAGTCAAGGATTCAAGTCTGATGACCTCCTTTCTCTGTGTAAGCTGGAAATTATCATTTTTAAGTATCCCATAGTAGTTACTTGAAAACATTCTCAATATAGTGGATTTTTTTGTTACTGCCTTTTAAAAAAAGTATTGATTTAATGGTGAAAAATACTCAGGTTTGGTAAAGGAAACTTTTTTCCTTCTGCAGATGGAATTTGGAGTTGTATACAGTTGCCTGGAGGATAAGATGTATACTGGCAGGAAAGGAAAGGGAGCCTTTTGTAATGGTCAAAAACTACAGGTTTCACAACAGGAAGGTAGGTTTATCCTCTCATTTTTGGTGTGGTTGATATTATATACATGTGTTTTATTGTTTTTGAGTTAACCAATGGAGTTCTCCCAGTTGTTAACAGATTCATAAATTGTGTGTATTTTCCCTTTACGTTTTTATTTCCACCACAGTTTTGAATGTGGTAGTGGAAGCAAAGAAGGCAAGTGTAGTCCAGCAAACACCACTTCAGACTCAGCAGCTTGCTAAGTGCTGGGGATAGAAAGATGAATAAGAATGGCTTCCTGCCCCCATGGAGTTCATGGTTTATTGTTTAAGCCACTACATCTCAAATTCTTTGTCAAATTCCTCTAATCTGATGTTGCTGGGACCAATTGTTAGACTGTAAATCTGAGGGGGGGAACACGTCTATTAATGTCGGGAATCATTAAAAATGAGGTCTCTACATTTTTTATGACCTTGATGATTGGTATTTTGTCTTCTATGTGACAGCTCATTGAAGTTTTGAGTCACCTTTTTTCCATAAACCGTGTCCAACATTTCCCACAGTTTGTATTTCAGATTCTTTTAAGTGCATCAAGAGCTTAAAGATACTTGCAAATCAGTCTAAATTCAGAATCCCCCTACCCTTTTATAATTTTTCTCCTTGAACACTTAATTTGAGAGCAGATTTTTAGTTCATTTTCTTTTTATAGAACTCTAAGACCCCAAAGATTGGGATGTGCATCATTATTTTTAAGATGATTAACATGTGAAAAAACATGGCATCTTATAATCAAAGTAATGTGGTAGCTTTTATAGAAACTAAACCTTTCCCTTTTTATAACTTTTTTGCTTTTTATAGTTTTTAATTAGATTATGTGATTATTAGAAGAAACAGTAATTGTACACATGTTCAGAACAAGTTGGTAAGCGAACACTGGCAGGAGGAGATGAAGTGTAGGGTATGCTACACAGGGAGCCTATTAGCGGAGAGTGTTGAGTGTGTTATGAGCTTCAGTCATGTTGTTTCCAAGACAGAAATGGAAAGCATTGGGTAATCCATCAATTTAGTAAGTGGAGGTCAGCCACCACTCAAACTTCTGTTTTATTTCAAATCTGTATTTAAATTATTTAATTTCTAAATTCTACTTTTTAAATATTTGAGGTATTTGCTTGTTGCCCACTAAAGGTATCATGCATGCAAGCAAATTGGTTATATTCTACACTTTTTGGGGATCTAAGAAGCAGACTCCTTGATTATAAAAACAACCACTTAAGGATAATAAATCTATCAGAATTTTAATACCTCAAGGCTTAGAATGAAAGAAATATGGTACAACTAGGGTGAGGGATAAAAATGGTCCTATTTTATTCTGAATTACAAGTATCACATTTTTAAATAAGACTTCTTATTGTTAAATTCTAGTGATTATTTAAAACATTCTCTTTTAGATATTACCAAATCACTTTTGGTGACAGAGTTTGGCTCTTCCAGAACACCAGAGACTGTAAGAATTGTTCTTTCTAATCTGGAAAAGCTTTTGTGCATTCCTATTCATGGGTAAGCTCTTTTCATTTCTTCCCTGAAGTTCCAGAGAATTTAACATTTTCAAGAATGAATTTTCCATAAAAATGAAATTTTTTAATAGGCTTGGGATCAGTACCATAATTATAATTTTGTAATGTATTAAAAAAACTTTTTGAGAACAATTTCAAACTTAAAAAATTTGCAGAAATAATGGGGAAAAAAGTATACCCTTTACTTATATTCACCTGTTGTTAACATTTTACCCCATTTGCTTTATCATTTTATCATTCCCTCTGTGTGTGTGTGTGTGTGTGTGTGTGTGTGTGTGTGTGTGTGTACATACATGAATGTGTGCATACACAAGTGTATACACACCTTTTATCCCCCTGGACTATTTTAGGGTAAATTACATGTATTATGGCTCTTTACTCCTAACTACTTCAATTTATTTCCTGAAATTAGGGATATTTTCCTCCATGACCACAGTACAATTGTTGACCTCATAAATTGACGCTCTATCTAATCTACCATCCATATATAGTTCTGACAGTTGACCTAACAATGTCCTTTGTAGCATTTTCTTCCTCCAGTGCAAGATTCAGTCTAGGGTCAAGCATGAATGTAGTTGTCATGTCTCTTCAGCCACTTTTGATCTGGAATATTTCCACAGCCTAAGAAATTCCCACCTCCTCTTAGTTTTCAAATTATTTGCATAGAAGAATACAAGGTAGACTCTTATAACTTACTTCTGTTTCTCTGTATCAATAGTTACTTCTTCCTTGTCATTTTTTTTTTTTTTTATATTTGTGCTTTCTTCTTGTTGTAAATCTTGGTTAAATTACTTAGTGGTTTGTCTCCACTCCCCCCGCCCCACACCGAGAATTAGGATTATGATTTATTATTCTGATCTACAGTTTTTTTCCTCTCTGCCTTGAATTTATTTTTATTCTTTGATTTTTTTTTTTTAACGATTTTATTTATTTATTCATGAGAGACAGAGAGAGGCAGAGGGAGAAGCAGGCTCCCAAGGAGCAGAGAGCCCGATGCGGGACTCGATCCCAGGACCCTGGGATCATGACCTGAGCCAAAGGCAGACGCTTAACCATCTGAGCCACCCAGGCGCCCTTTTGATTTTTTTTATTAATGTGTTAGGTTATGAATTTTTATCTTACTGTTTTAAATGTATCCCATAGATTCTAATATGTAGGGATTTCATTATAATTATTTTTCACAAACTTTGTAATTTGTATTTTCCCTTTCACCTAAGAGTTGTGTTCTTAAATTTCTATAAAGAAATTTTTTAAATTTCATCTTTAATTTTAATAGTTTTATTACATCATAATGAATCTGCTATGGAGTTGACTAATATTTGTGCCTAGTATATGATTAATTGGGGGGATGGTTCTGTACACACTGAAAAGTATATTCTCCATTATTAGGGTATAATCTTTGATATATAGCCTAAAGATGAACCCTATTATTATTATTATTATTTTTGTCTACTTCACCTGTATACTGAGTGATAGGTTAAACTCTTCCATTATTGTTATGTTTCTCTATATTTCTCCTTGCAACTCTTAGAGCTTTTATTTTACATAAGGTGGAAGATGGCATTATTTGATGCCTATACATACTGTTATAACTTCTTGTATAATTTTAACTTTATATAGTATCCTTTGTCTTCTTTCATGCTTTTAGACT
Source organism: Neomonachus schauinslandi (assembly GCF_002201575.2). Classification (NCBI taxonomy): domain Eukaryota; kingdom Metazoa; phylum Chordata; class Mammalia; order Carnivora; family Phocidae; genus Neomonachus; species Neomonachus schauinslandi. The sequence continues at coordinate 136,110,389 of NC_058406.1, read as the reverse complement.
TAGTCTGCTTTGATATCAAAATTGCAAACTCTATCTCATTATTGCTATTTGCCTGGTAAATCTTGGTCCACTCTAACTTTTAGCCCTTTTAAGTGTATCTCTTGAATACAGCATGGAATGGAGTTTTGCTTAAGAATGCAAATGAATTTAAGTATTTTTTTCTTTTAATAAAACAGGCCTCTTCATTTATTAATATGACTGTTTTGTTTAGTCTCAATTCTACCCTTTGGTCTTAGTTTTTTGCTTGACTTTAGGAAAGGATGGGGCAAGCATTTTATAAAGTTTTCCAGGTGACCTTTAGATTGCATGAGCTCATCCTCTATAGATTCCTTGAGAAGAGCACATGTGTATAAGACTCTATGAGTTCTAGCACATTCTGTACTGTTTTTCTATGACCTTGAATGTTGAACAGCCTGGCTGGATATAATACCCTTAAGAAACAGTATGAACTAAATGTCTTGAAAATGCTATTTTACTGTTGCCTTGCTTTGTATATTGCTTTTGAGAAATCTGATGCCATTCTAATTTTCTTGGCTTTTAAATTCATTTTTTGGGGTGCCAGGGTGGCTCAGTTGGTTAAGCGTCTGCCTTTGGCTCAGGTCATGATCCCAGGGTCCTGGGATCAAGTCCCCCATCGCGCTCCTTGCTCAACAGGGAGCCTGCTTCTCCCTCTGCCTCTGCTGTTCCCCCTGCTTGTGCGTGCTTACTCGCATGTGCTCACGTGTGCTCTCCCTCTCTCTCTGACAAATAAAATCTTAAAAAAAAAAAAAATTATGTCTTAATTGGAGGCTCTTGAGAATTTTTTTTTTTTCTTTTAATCTTCCACGGGTAATAGCTTTACAAGGACAGATCTTGGAATTGCTCATTCTGGCAGAATTTTCTCCTTTAACATATATACTCAGATCTTTTTTCATTCAGAAAAATTTTTTTGAGTTACAGTTTTAAATACTAGTTCAGTTCTCATTTTCATTTTCTGTTCTGTTTTCATTTTCTTCAGGACACTGGTAGGAATGTTCAGTTTCGGGCGCCTGGGTGGCTCAGTTGGTTAAGCGACTGCCTTCAGCTCAGGTCATGATCCCAGGGTCCTGGGATCGAGTCCCGCATTGGGCTCCCTGCTCTGCGGGGAGCCTGCTTCTCCCTCTCCCACTCCCCCTGCTTGTGTTCCCTCTCTCGCTGTGTCTCTCTCTGTCAAAAAAAAAAAAAAAATCTTTTAAAAAAAAAAAAAAAAAAAAGGAATGTTCAGTTTCCTTTGGGTCTTCTTTTTCAGCCACTTTCTCTCTGACCCTTTTTACTTCTTTCCTGTATTGCTTTTCCTCATTGACTTTTTCTTTTTATTTTTTTAAAAGATTTTATTTATTTATTTGACAGAGAGAGCACAAGCAGGGGAGCAGCAGGCAGAGGGAGAGGGAGAAGCAGGCTCCCCGAGGAGGAGGGAGCCCAAGCGGGGCTCGATCCCAGGACCCTGGGATCATGATCTGAGCCGAAGGCAGTCACTCAACCAACTGAGCCACCCAGGTGCCCCTCCTCATTGCCTTTGATTAGGTTTTTTTAAAATTTTTTATTATGTTAATCACCATGCATTACATCATTAGTTTTTGATGTAGTGTTCCATGATTCATTGTTTGTGCATAACACCCAGTGCTCCATGCAGAACGTGCCCTCTTTAATACCCATCACCGGGCTAACCCATCCCCCCAAGCCCCTCTCCTCTAGAACCCTCAGTTTGTTTTTCAGAGTCCATAGTCTCTCATGGTTTGTCTCCCCCTCTGATTCCCCCCTTTCATTCTTCCCTTCCTGCTATCTTCTTCTTTTTTTTTTTCTCAACATATATTGCATTATTTGTTTCAGAGGTACAGATCTGTGATTCAACAGTCTTGCACAATTCACAGCACTCACCATAGCACATACCCTCCCCAATGTCTATCACCCAGCCACCCCATCCCTCCTACCCCACCAATCCAGCGACCCTCAGTTTGTTTCCTGAGATTAAGAATTCCTCATATCAGTGAGGTCATATGATACATGTCTTTCTCTGATTGACCTATTTCGCTCAGCCTAACACCCTCCAGTTCCATCCACATTGTTGCAAATGGCAAGATCTCATTCCTTTTGATGGCTGCATAATATTCCATTGTACATATATACCACATCTTCTTTATCCATTCATCTGTCGATGGACATCTTGGGTCTTTCCACAGTTTGGCTATTGTGGACATTGCTGCTATAAACATCGGGGTGCACGTACTCCTTTGGATCCCTACATTTGTATCTTTGGGGTAAATATCCAGTAGTGCAATTGCTGGGTCGTAGGGTAGCTCTATTTTCAACTTTTTGAGGCACCTCCATACTGTTTTCCAGAGTGGTTGCACCAGCTTGCATTCCCACCGACAGTGTAGGAAGGTTCCCCTTTCTCCGAATCCCCACCAACATCTGTTGTTTCCTGACTTGTTATTTTTAGCCATTCTGACTGGTGTGAGGTGGTATCTCATTGAGGTTTTGATTTGGATTTCCCTGATGCCGAGCAATGTTGAGCACTTTTTCATGTGTCTGTTGGCCATTTGGATGTCTTCTTTGGGAAACTGTCTCTTCATGTCTTCTGCCCATTTCTTAATTGGATTATTTGTTCTTTGGATGTTGAGTTTGATAAGTTCTTTATAGATTTTGGATGCTAACCCTTTATCTGATATGTCATTTGCAAATATCTTCTCCCATTCTGTTGGTTGTCTTTTGGTTTTGTTGACTGTTTCTTTTGCTGTGCAAAAGCTTTTTATCTTGATGAAGTCCCAGTAGTTCATTTTTGCCCTTGCTTCCCTTGCCTTTGGCGATTGTTTCTAGGAAGAAGTTGCTGCGGCTGAGGTCGAAGAGGTTGCTGCCTGTGTTCTCCTTTAGGATTTTGATGGACTCCTGTCTCACATTGAGGTCTTTCAACCATTTGGAGTCTATTTTTGTGTGTGGTGTAAGGAAATGGTCCAGTTTCATTCTTCTGCATGTGGCTGTCCAATTTTCCCAACACCATTTGTTGAACAGACTGTCTTTTTTCCATTGGACATTCTTTCCTGCTTTGTCAAAGATTAGTTGACCGTAGAGTTGAGGGTCCATTTCTGGGCTCTCTATTCTGTTCCATTGATCTATGTGTCTGTTTTTGTGCCAGTACCATTCTGTCTTGATGATGACGGCTTTGTAATAGAGCTGGAAGTCTGGAATTGTGATGCCGCCAGCTTTGCTTTTCTTTTTCAACATTCCTCTGGCTATGCGGGGTCTTTTCCGGTTCCATACAAATTTTAGGATTATTTGTTCCATTTCTTTGAAAAAAGTGGATGGTATTTTGATGGGGATTGTATTGAATGTGTAGATTGCTCTAGGTAGCATTGACATCTTCACAATATTTGTTCTTCCAATCCAGGAGCATGGAATGTTTTTCCATTTCTTTGTGTCTTCCTCAATTTCTTTCATGAGTATTCTGTAGTTTTCTGAGTACAGATCCTTTGCCTCTTTGGTTAGATTTATTCCTAAGTATCTTATAGTTTTGGGTGAATGGTAAATGGGATCGAATCCTTAATCTCTCTTTCTTCTGTCTTGTTGTTGGTGTATAGGAATGCCACTGATTTCTGTGCATTGATTTTATATCCTGCCACTTTACTGAATTCCTGTGTGAGTTCTAGCAGTTTTGGGGTGGATTCCTTTGGGTTTTCCATATAAAGTATCATATCATCTGCAGAGAGTGAGAGTTTGACTTCTTCTTTGCCGATTTGGATGCCTTTTATTTCTTTTTGTTGTCTGATTACTGTGGCGAGGACTTCTAGTACTACGTTGAATAGCAGTGGTGATAGTGGACATCCCCTCCGCGTTCCTGACCTTAGGGGGAAAGCTCTCAGTTTTTCCCCATTGAGAATGATATTCACTGTAGGTTTTTCATAGATGGCTTTTATGATATTGAGGTATGTCCCCTCTATCCCTATACTCTGAAGAGTTTTGATCAAGACAGGATGCTGTACTTTGTCAAATGCTTTTTCTGCATCTACTGAGAGGATCATATGATTCTTGGTCTTTCTTTTGTTAATGTATTGTATCACGTTGATTGATTTGCGGATGTTGAACCAACCTTGCAGCGCAGGGATAAATCCCACTTGGTCGTGGTGAATAATCCTTTTAATGTACTGTTGGATCCTATTGGCTAGTATTTTGGTGAGAATTTTTGCATTCGTGTTCATCAAGGATATTGGTCTGTAATTCTCCTTTTTGATGGGGTCTTTGTCTGGTTTGGGGACCAAGGTAATGGTGGCCTCATAAAACGAGTTTGGAAGTTTTCTTTCCATTTCTATTTTTTGGAACAGTTTCAGAAGAATAGGTATTAATTCTTCTTGAAATGTTTGGTAGAATTCCCCTGGGAAGCCATCTGGCCCTGGGCTTTTGTTTGTTGGGAGATTTTTGATGACTGCTTCAATTTCCTTAGTGGTTGTAGGTCTGTTCAGGTTTTCTATTTCTTCCTGGTTCAGTTTTGGTAGTTGATACATCTCTAGAAATGCATCCATTTCTTCCAGGTTATCTAATTTGCTGGCATATAGTCGCTCATAATATGTTCTTATAATTGTTTGTATTTCTTTGGTGTTGGTTGTGATCTCTCCTCTTTCATTCATGATTTTGTTGATTTGGGTCATTTCTCTTTTCTTTTTGATAAGTCTGGCCAGGGGTTTATCAATCTTGTTAATTCTTTCAAAGAACCAGCTCCTAGTTTTGTTGATCTGTTCTGCTGTTCTTTTGGTTTCTATTTCATTGATTTCTGCTCTGATCTTTATTATTTCTCTTCTCCTGCTGGGTTTAGGCTTTATTTGCTGTTCTTTCTCCAGGTCCTTTAGGTGTAGGGTTAGGTTTTGTATTTGAGATCTTTCTTGTTTCTTTTTTTTTTTTTTTTAAGATTTTATTTATTTATTTGACAGATATAGAGAGAGAGCACAAGTAGGCAGAGAGGAAGGCAGAGGGAAAGGGAGAAGCAGACTCTCCATTTTGCAGGGAGCCCGACGTGGGGCTCGATCCCAGGACCCTGAGATCATGACCTGAGCCGAAGGCAGCCGTTTAATTGACTGAGCCACCCAGGCGCCCCTGAGACCTTTCTTGTTTCTTGAGAAAGGCTTGTGTTGCTTTATACTTTCCTCTTAGGACCGCCTTTGCTGCATCCCAAAGATTTTGAACAGTTGTGTTTGATTTTCATTGGTTTCCATGAATTTTTTTAATTCTTCTTTAATTTCCTGGTTGACCCATTCATTCTTTAGTAGGATGCTCTTTAGCCTCCATGTATTTGAGTTCTTTCCAACTTTCCTCTTGTGATTGAGTTCTAGTTTCAAAGTATTGTGGTCCAAAAATATGCAGGGAATAATCCCAGTCTTTTGGTACCAATTGAGACCTCATTTGTGATCTAGGATGTGATCTATTCTGGAGAATGTTCCATGGGCACCAGAGAAGAATGTGTTTTCTGTTGCATTGGTTGGAATGTCCTGAATATATCTGTGAAGTCCATTTGGTCCAGTGTGTCATTTAAAGTCTTTATTTTCTTGTTGTTCTTTTGCTTAGATGATCTGTCCATTTCAGTGAGGGGGGTGTTAAAGTCCCCTACTATTAATGTATTGTTGTCAGTGTGTTTCTTTGCTTTTGTTATTTTTTTTTTAAAGATTTTATTTATTTATTTGACAGAGAGAGACAGCGAGAGAGGGAACACAAGCAGGGGGAGTGGGAGAAGCAGGCTTCCCGTGGAACAGGGAGCCCAATGCAGGGCTTGATCCCAGGACCCTGGGATCATGACCTGAGCCGAAGGGAGACACTTAACGACTGAGCCACCCAGGCGCCCCTTTGCTTTTGTTATTAATTGGCATATATAATTGGCTGCTCCCATGTTAGGGGCATAGATACTTACAATTGTTAGATATTCTTGTTGGATAGACCCTTTAAGTAGGATATTGTGTCCTTCCTCATCTCTTATTACAGTCTTTGGTTTAAAATCTAATGTCTTATATAAGGATTGCCACCCCAGCTTTCTTTTGATGTCCATTAGCATGGTAAGTGGTTTTCCACCCCCTCACTTCCAATCTGGAGGTATCTTTGGGTCTAAAATGAGTCTCTTGCAGACAGCATATTGATGGGTCTTGTTTTTTCATCCAATCCGATAGCCTGTGTCTTTTGATTGGGGCATTTAGCCCATTTACATTCAGGGTAACTATTGAAAGATATGAATTTAGTGCCATTGTATTGCCTGTAAAGTGACTGTTACTGTATATTGTCTCTGTTCCTTTCTGGTCTGTGTTACTTTTAGGCTCTCTCTTTGCTTGGAGGACCCCTTTTAATATTGCTTGGAGGTTTGGTGTGGTGATCACAAATTCTTTTAGTTTCTGTTTGTCCTTGAAGCTTTTTATCTCTCCTATTTTAAATGACATCCTAGCTGGATAAAGTATTCTTGGCTGCATATTTTTCTCATTTAGCACCCTGAATATATCATGCCAGTCCTTTTTGGCCTGCCAGGTCTCTGTGGATAGGTCTGCTGCCAATCTAATGTTTCTACCATTGTAGGTTATAGACCGCTTGTCTCGAGCTGCTTTCAGGATTTTCTCTTTGTCTCTGAGACTTGTAAGTTTTACTATTAGATGTCGGGGTGTTGACCTATTTTTATTGATTTTGAGGGGAACTCTCTATGCCTCCTGGATTTTGATGCCTGTTTCCTTCCCCAAATTAGGGAAGTTCTCTGCTATAATTTGCTCCAGTATACCTTCTGTCCCTCTCTTTCTTCTTCTGGGATCCCAATTATTCTAATATTGTTATGTCTTATGGTATCACTTATCTCTTGAATTCTGCCCTGGTGATCCAGTAGTTGTTTATCTCTCTTTTTGTCAGCTTCTTTATTCTCCATCATTTGGTCTTCTATATCACTAATTCTCTCTTCTGCCTCATTTATCCTAGCAATTGGAGCCTCCATTTTTTATTGCAACTCATTAATAGCCTTTTTGATTTCGACTCGGTTAGATTTTAGTTCTTTTACTTCTCCAGAAAGTTTCTCTAGTATCTTCCATGCTTTTTTTTCAAGCCCAGCTAGTATCTTTATAATTGTCAATTTGAACTCTAGTTCCAACATCTTACTAATGTCCGTATTGAGTAGGTCCCTGGCAGTCGGTACTGCCTCTTGTTCTTTTTTTTGAGGTGAGTTTTTCCGTCTTGTCATTTTTTCTAGAGGAGAATAAATGAATGAGAGAACAAAATGCTAGAAGGGTAACGACGACCTCAGAAAAATATACATTAAACAAATCAGAAGAGACCAGAAACCAGGGGAAAAGAAAGGGAAAGAAAGAAAAAAGAAAAAGAAAAAAATGTGATCAAATATGATCAGGCTGGTGAATAGATCAGTGCCACACACTAGATTTCGGGCGTATTTTGGTCTGTTAGAAGAAAGTGCCTCCCAAAATTTTAAAGAAAGAAAAACTTGTATGTACAAAAATAAGGGTAAGTACAATGAAGGGATGGAATATGACCGTAAAGATGAAAATTATAAAAGATTTTATAAAAGGAATTGATAAGTAGTTGGTTGAAAAAAGAGAAATTAAAAAAAAAAGGGAGAGAATGTGATCAGGCAGGAGACTAGAACAAAGCCATATACTAGAGATTTAGGGTATATTTTGGTCTGTTAGAAGAAACTCTATCCCAAAATTTTAAAGAGAGAACAACTGGTGTATATATATACACCAAAAATAAGGTTAACTACAGTGAAGGGATAGAATATGAGTGTAAAAATGAAAAATAAAAAATATTTTTAAGAAGGGATTAAGATGTTGGTTGAAAAAGGGAATAAGAAAAATTCAAACAAAAAATAGAAAAAGAAAATTAAAAAAATTAACTTTGAAAGACTAAAGAATCAGAGGGGCAAAAAAGCCATGAATTCTATGTGCAGTATTCCCCTAGTCCTTGAGTTCTGCTGTTCTCATTGACCAGTAAACTTGGTCTTGGCTGGCTGTTCTTGCTGATCTTCTGGGCGAGGGGCCTGTTGCAGTGATTCTCAAATGTCTTTGCAAGGCGGAATTGCCCTGCCCTTGCCAGGGCCCGGGCTAAGTAATCTCGGGTTTGCTCTCGGGAGCTTTTGTTCCCTGCAAGCTTTCTGTACAGTTTTGGAGGAGGAGAGTGAAAATGGCAGCCTCCCAGTCTCTGCCCTGGAGGAGCCAAGAACTCGGGGCCCCACTCCTCAGTGAGCCCCCAGAGAAAAGCAGTCAATCACTCCCATCTCCCTGGTCTCCGGCAGCACTCCATGCTCACCTGGCCTGTGACTGAGCGTTTCTATCTCTGGCACCCGACCCAGTGTGGAGTCTCCAAACCCAGCAGATCCCTGCAGTGTGCTCCCACGCTGCTCCTCCCGGGGGTAGGAAGGGGAGCCTCCCCGGATCTGCCGCTTGTTGGGTCCCTGCTGAAAGAGCAGTGGCCTGACTATGCCGCGGATCACAGTTTATGGCAACCCCGAGCTGAGAGCCCACGCCTCGGCTCTGTCTTTGCAGCCTGCTTCCCTGCTCCGATACCTGGGAGCTCTGCCACACTCAGGCACCCCTGGTCTTTCTGTGACCCTGAGGGTCCTGAGACCACACTGTCCCAGCGAGGGTTCCACCACTCCCACCCCCCCACCCCCACTTAGGCACTGGAGTGACGTCCCTCAGCAGAGCAGACTTCTAAAATTTCCAATTTTGTGCTCTGCTGCTCAATCAGTTGCTGGTAACAGCCAACGGAAGCCCCCTCCCCCGCCGTCTATCTTCCCGTATACTGCCTCGGATTCACTTCTCTGCACGTCCTACCTTCCAGAAAGTGGTCGCTTTTCTGTTCAGAGGGTTACTGCTATTCTTTTCTTTGATCTACTGTTGAGTTCGTAAGTGTTCAGAATGGTTTGATCCCTATCTAGCTGAATTCTTGGGACCAGACGAAATTTAAATCTCCTACTCTGCTGCCACCATCTTGCTCCTCTCCATTTACTTCTTTTTTTTTTTTTTTTAAAGATTTTATTTATTTATTCATGAGAGACAGAGAGAGAGAGAGGGGCAGAGAGAGAAGCAGGCTCCCAAGGAGCAGGGAGCCCGATATGGGACTCGATCCCAGGACCCTGGGATCATGACCTGAGCCGAAGGCAGACGCTTAACCATCTGAGCCACCCAGGCGCCCCCCTCTCCATTTACTTCTATAATGTTTTCTGGCATCATGGTTTAGGGAATAATTTCATCTTAAACATATCTTTGAGGCTCTTTTAGATGTCAGGCACTCTCCTAGGTGCTTTGCAGATATTTATTATAACCATTACAACAGTGGTCCAAAGTAAGTTGGTCTCCCCATTTTGATGACAAGAAAAGTAAAACTTGAAGAGAAAACTCTCAAGATTACAGTTTTAAGCAGCTAAGTAGGGGTGCAAACTCAAAGCTCTGTGATACCAAAAACTGTCCTTTTTACTTTATGCCATATTAATCCTATAGAAGGATCAGACTAAAATAGGATTCAGAAGACATTTGTAAAATCTAGACCACAGCCTTGATTATTTGGTAATTAAGTACTCTCTCTGGTAATATTTGTTCATAAAAGAATATCTTCTTTTCTGACTATAAGGCTCCTTGCCTGAGAGCCCATGATATTTATTAGAAATGGACAGAAGCATTGCCAGTAAGTATCATTATTGTTCTTCCAGCCTACAGTTCTGTCTGTGAATAGAAATACCGAGGGGTTATTTATGAAAGATCTTGATATTTGCTTTCTAGGACATGAGCTATGAACTATCGCATATCCCATGAGAAAAGGGGAAAATTTTGTCTGCCATTCTTTATATAAACTATCAAAAGCCACTAACATTAATTTGGTTTTATCTATTTGGAAAGCAGTGAAACATCTGTTTAACATTTGTTAAACAGTTCTTTCTTAAATTTGATATGCAGGCAGAAATAAGCAGTAAAGCATATTTGAAACCAAAGGCATCACATAATTTTAATCTCTTTTTTTAATTGCTTTGGTGTAAAGGTGTATCATTTTTAAGTTTTTTGGTGGAGTCTTTAGGGTGTTCTATGTATAGTATCAGGGCAGCTGCAAGTAGTGACAGTTTTACTTCATTCTTACCAATTTGGATGCCTTTTATTCCTTTATCTTGTGTGATTGCTGCAGCTAGGACTCCCAGTAGTGTGTTGAAGAAAAGTGATGGGAGTGGACATCCTTGTCTTGTTACTGCTCTTAGAGGAAAAGCTGTAAGTCAGTATTTTACCATTGTGTTTAATGTTAGCTGTTGGTTTTTCATATATGGCCTTTATTATGTTGAGGTATGTTCCCTGTAAACCATCTTTGCTGAGGATTTTTAACATGAACAGGTGTTGAAATTTGTCACATGTTTTCTGCATCTAGTGGGTTGACCATGTGATTTTTATTTTTCATTTTGTTGATGTGGTATAGGACATTGATTTGTGACTATTGAACCATCCCTGCATCTTCGCAATAAATCCCACTTGATCAGGGTGAATGATCATTTTAATGCATTGTTAAATGTGGCTTGTTAATATTTTGTTGAGGATTTTTGCATCTATGTTCGGCAGTGATTTAACCTGTAGTTCTCTTCTCTTGTAGTGTCTTTGGTTTTGGTGTCAGAGTAATGCTGGCCTCATAGAATGAATTTGGAAGCTTTCCTTCTTCTATCTTTTTGGAATAGTTTGAGAAGAATATATATTCTTTATTTTTTTATTATTTAAAATTTATTTTATTAGCTTTTCCTTAAATGTTTGGTACAATTCACCTGTGAATCCATCTGGTCCTAGACTATTGTTTGTTGGGAGTTTGATTACTGATTCAGTTTCATTGCTAGCAATTAGTTTGTTCAAATTTCCTGTTTCTTCCTGATTCAGGTATGGGTGTTTATATGTTTCTAGGAATTTATTCATTTCTTCTAGGTTGCCCAATATAATTTTCATAATATTCTTTTATAATCCTTTGCATTTCTGTGCTATCAGTTATTTATCCTCCTTCAGTTGTGACTGATTGAGTCTTTCTCTGTTTTTGTTGATGAATGTGGCTAAAGGTTTATCAGCTTTGTCTTTTCAGAGAACCAGCTCCTAGTTTCATTGACTTTTTTTTTTTTTTTTGTCTCTATTTCTGCTCTAGCCTTAATATTTCCTTCTATTAGCTTTGGACTTTGTTCTTTTTATAGATCTCCTAGATATAAGGTTAGGTGTTTGAGATTTTTCTTGTTTCTTGAGTTTGGCTTGTATTGCTATAAACTTCCCTCTTAGAACTGCTTTTTGCTGCATCTCAAAGATTTTGGACAGTTGTATTTTCTTTTATCTCCATAAATTTTATTCCCTCTTTGATTTCTTGGTTGACCCATTGGTTGTTTAGCCTCTGTATTTGTGTTCCTTTCCAGATTTCCTCTTATAATTGATTTCTAGTGTTATATGATTGTGGTCAGAAAAGATACTTGGTAGGATTTCAGTCTTCTTGATTTTATTGAGATTTGTTTTGTGACTTAGCATGTGATCTGTCCTGGAGAATTTTCTATGTGCACTTGAAAAGAACGTATATTCTGCTGTTTTCAGATGAAATGTTTTGTATATATCTGTTAGGTCCATTAGTCTAATGTGTTGTTCAAAGATACTGTTTCCTGTTGATTTTCTCTCCGGATGGTCTATACATTGATGTAAGTGTTGTGTTAAAGTCACCTACCATTATTGTACTATTGTCAATTTCTCCCTTTATGTCTGTTAATAGTTGCTTTATATATTTGATTGTCCAGTGTTGGGTACATAGATATTTACAATTGTTATACCCTCTTTTTAGAATGTTCCCTTTATCATTATATAATGCCCTTCTTAGACTTTAAAACAAAGACTGTAACAAAAGAATTTTGTGTGATCTAAATATTGCTAGTGTGGCTTTTTGTTTCACTTCTGTTTTCATGGAATCTTTTTCCATCCATTAAGTGTATACATGTCTTTAGGTCTAAAGTAAACCTCTTACAGGCAGCAAATGGATAGATCTTGTTTTTAAAATCTTTTTGGTCACCCTATATCTTTTGATTGTAGCATTTTGTCCTCTTAACCTTTAAAGTAATTATTCATAGGTATTACTTATTGCCATTTTGTGACTTTTTTCTGGTTGTTTTTCTCTGTTCCTTCTCTTGTTCTCTTCCCTTGTGGTTTGATGGCTTTTTAGTGTTAAACACACAAAAAAGAGAAAGGAATCAAAGGTATATCTATTGTAGGTTTTTGGTTTGCAGTTACCATTATGTCATATTTAACATCTTATGGGTATTGCAGTCTATATTAAGTTGATATTTGCTTAAGTTCAAACAAATTCTAAAAGCACTAAATATTTACTCCCCTACCCACGTTTTATGAATGTCATATTTTATATATATAAATGTATATATGTTTTATGTTGTGTATCCTTGACTCATTTTTGTACATAGAATTTATTTTACTGCTTTTGTGTTTTCATCTCCATACTGGTTTTATAAGAGATTTACCTACCTTTATTACATGTTTGCATTTATTTGTGAAATTTCTTCCTTTCATAATTGTCTTACTGTTAGGGCCTTTGCACTCAGAATTCAACATTTTGTGTAAGGATGGGTTAGTGGTAATGAACTCCTTTAACTTTTGTTTGTCTGGGAAACTCTTTGTCTCCTTCTATTCTGAATGATTATCTTGCTGGATAGAGTATTCCAGTTGCAGGTTTTTTCCTTTAAGCACTTTGAATATATCATGACACTGTCTTCTGGCCTGCAAAGTTTCTGCCAAGAAATCATCTGGTAGCTGTTTGGGATTTCCCTTGTATGTAACTGTTTTTGCTCTTGCTGCTTTTAAAATTTCTTTTCATAATTAACATGGCAGAAAGTAACGACAGTGTAGGGAGATATGGATCTCCTTGGGTTCATCTTGTTGGAGGGTCTCTGCCTCCTGGATATGGATGTGTGTTTCTTTCTCCAGGTTAGGGAATTTTCCGCTATTATTTCTTCAAATAAGTTTTCTGCTCCTTTCTCTCTTCTCCTTCTGAGATCCCTAGAACACTAATGTTATTATGCTTGATGAAATCACGGAGTTTCCTTATCTTTTTTTTCTTTTTTTGCCTTCAGCTTGGTTGCTGGACATTATCCTGTCTTCTAGATCACCAATCTGTTCTTGTGCATCCTTTGTTCTGTTGTTGATTCCCTCTAGTGTGTATGTGGTGGTTTCCCCCCCCCCCCATTATTGAGTTCTTCATCTCTGATTGGTTCTTTTTTATATTTCTTGTCTCTTGGTTGAAGATCTGAGATTTTTTTTTTTTCCCCCCCTCAAGTCAGTATCTTTATGACCATTACTTTGACTTCTTTATCAGGCATAGTGCTTATCTCCATATCATTTAGCTTTTTTGCTGTGATTTTTTTGTTCTTTCATTTGGAACATATTCCTTTCTCTCCTCATTTTGTCTAACTCACTGTTTCTGTATATTAGGAAGGTCAGCTCTGTCTCCTGGTCTTGAAAGTAGTGGCCTTGTGAAGAAAAGGTTCTGTGGTGCCCTGTAGCCCAATGTCATCAGAACCAGGCACTCCAGGGGTGTCTTCTCTGTGGGCTCTGTGCACCCTACTATTGTAGCTCAGTCACATTTGCCTTCAGTCCAGTTGGCTACAATGACCTATCTTATTTTGCCTGCTGTAGGCACATGCCAGGTTTGGTCCTGCAGCATTGAGGGGCTTGAGACCACTGCATGCTTGTATGTGGGAGGTGTCTGCATCTAGTTTGCCCTAGCTATGGCAGGGCAAGAGGTCAGGGCACTTTCCCTGCGGGGCTCCCTGGGAGGCTTTTTTTGTTGGGAGGGGTGGGCAGTCAGATTAGATATCTATACCAAGTCTGTCTGCTCTAGCTGTAGGCACACCAAGTGCAGGGCATTCTCCCTCGGTGGCCAGCTACAAGGTTTGGCTGCTGGAACTGTGGGTGTGCTGGTGTGTGGGGTTATCCCCCCTCTACCCAAGGAAGAGTCACTTTGGAGTGGCACTGATCCTTGCCGGGGCTGCTTGCAGGATGTGGTGGGCAGCAGCTGCTTTTCAGGAACCCCTACCAAGTTGTGGGGTGGGGGATTGTATGGTTGGGCTGCAGGTGAATGTGAGGGTGAGTTATGTAGTGCTAGCAAAATAGGTGGAGAGGGTTTACATGGGTTCCCACATGTGTCAGGCTATTTAGGCTGCGGGAGATGAAGTGGTACATGGCTACACTTTTGTTCTTGGAGAAGTTTCCTGAAGATACCTGCCCCTCCAGCACTTGTTCGGTGATTAGTAAATAAATCTCTTTCTGTGTATACCCCAGGCACTTTTCAAATAGCTGCTTTTATGCTGTGTCTAGGCTGGGCTATTTATTATTGGTTATTTTGGCTTATTTTAGGGCAGGGACGGTTTCCCATTGCCCTCCAGCTCTTCCAGAGCTAAGCCTGCTAATTTTTTAAAGTACCTGGAGTTAAACCCTAATTTTAACAGCTTTTAAAGTTAAGCCCCACTGGTTATCAGAGCCAGATGTTATGGGAGCTCATCTTCCCAGTGTGTTTCCCTAATGCCTGGGGTACCTGGCATGGAGTCTGATCAGCTCACTTCTCCATGCTTGTGATATCCCTCCTGTTTGTGGTTAGTCTCACCAGGAGGGTTTGATTCCCAACTGCATTTCTGTCCCCTTCTGCCCTTTTTGATGTGGTCTCTCCACAATTAACTTTGGAAGGTCTGTTTTGCCAGACTTTGGGTCATTTTTCAGAGTGATTTGCACAAATAGAGCTGTTATCTTGGTGTGTCTGTGGAAGGAGTTGAGTGCAGGATCCTCCTACCACTCCATCTTCCTGATCTCCCCTAACTCCTGTTATTTCCTTTTCAGTGAACAGATCTCACTGTCTTATATGCAGCGGTTTAAATAATTACAAAAGGAGTTTGAGTAAAAATCATTTGAAAATTACTTGCAGACATGATGAATGCTTTTTCTTAAATATTTCAGTTTGTGTTCCTTTAATAAAGGGAATGCTCCCTAACATAACTATAATACAGTTGTAAAAATCAGGAAGTTAACAGTGATATAGTGACTTTATTCAAATTTTGAAAAAAATCAGATCCAAGATTCAATCCAGGATCAAACATTGCATTTAATTATCATTTCTCATCAATTTTCTTTAATCTGGAACAGTTGCTTAGTCTTGGTCTTTTTTTTTTTTTTGAAAAATGTAGGCTAATTATTTTATAGTAAGTCTCTTGATTTGGG
Organism: Neomonachus schauinslandi; assembly: GCF_002201575.2. NCBI lineage: Eukaryota > Metazoa > Chordata > Mammalia > Carnivora > Phocidae > Neomonachus > Neomonachus schauinslandi. The sequence continues at coordinate 136,095,144 of NC_058406.1, read as the reverse complement.
TTTGTCTGGTTTCCTCAAGATTAGAGTTACACATTTTTGGCAGGAATGCCAGAGAAGCAATGTTGTGTCTCTCAGTGCATCAGAGGAGGGGGCACTTGATACCTTTTTGTCCCATTATTGGTGATAATAAGTTAGATCACTTGATAGGGGTAGACCATTATAAGGATGCTTCCCCATTATAGGTACAGGCATACCTCAGTGATATTGCAGGTTTGGTTCTAGACTACAGCAATAAAGCAACTATCTCAATAAAGCAAGTAAAATGAATTTTTTGGTTTTCTAGTCCATGTAAGTTATGTTTATATTATACCACGATATATGAAATGTATAATAGGATTATGTCTAAAAAAGCAATGTACATACTTTAACATTTTATTACTAAAAGCTAATCATCTGAGCTTTCAGGGAGTCATAATCATTGATCAACATAACAAATAATGAAAAAATTTGAAATATTACAAGAATTACCAAAATGTGACAGAGACACAAAGGGCCAGTAGATTTGCTTGATGCAGGGTTGCCACAAACCTTCAGTTTGTAAAAAATCAGTATCTGTGATGTGTGATCAAGCACAATAAAATGATATATGCATGTATTATGTATCTTAGGGAGAGATACTTTGACATTATGTAAATACCAATCTTGCTCTTGCTCATTTTGGCATTTATTGGTGATTCTTGAATTAGTTATTACTGTAATGGCTCATCAAAGTAGTGTCCATACTTACCTTAATCTGATATATTTCCAGGGAAGAGGTGCAAACCTGAAATACTCTTTTCAGGTAGGCCTCTGTCTCACCAGAGCCCAGGTGTGCTGTTACCCTTTAGTCACACATACTGATGTGTACACACATGGCAATGACCAATAACATATTTTACTCCTCCTAGAGACTGCTTGTATTATGGGTCTGTAGTTCGAGTTGAGACAAATATGAATATATGTGCATGCCATTATAGAAGAATGATGGCATTTTTTTTTCCCCCGAAAATATCTTTGTTTTAGTGTTTCTTACTAAATGATTGATCTATGGGGATTAATTTTGTCATCTGTATAGTGTATCATGATCATTAGATTTTATGTATTTTTATTTTAAAATTAGGTAAGTTTTTTTTTTTTTTTACTTGTAAATTCTCAACACTTAAACTAAAGGAGGAGCCTTTTTGAAGGATTTTTTTTAATCTTATTTTTAAATGTTATTTGTTAGGATCCGAGGTGTTGGGACAGCAGCTGTTAATATGTGCCTTGTGGCAACTGGAGTTGCAGATGCATATTATGAAATGGGAATTCACTGCTGGGATATGGCAGGAGCTGGCATTATTGTTACTGAAGCTGGTGGAGTACTAATGGATGTGACAGGTAAAATTATGGGACAGTAAAGCATTTTTTCTCTCTGGTACTTTCCTTTATATGTGGCTTTTTTCTTTTAATGTTTAATATATGTTACACTTAAACTCTTAAAGGCCAAACAAAAACAAGCCATGTAATTTTCTGCAAAATCAGAATAACAAATTGAGAGAGGCAAGGATAAGAAGCTAATTGTAATGTGGGAATAATAATGATAAATGACTAAGCCTCTTCAAACCTGTGAGTATCAGGAACTCTTGAGACGCTTTTGGAAAATTATAGAAGGTCACTGAATCTGAGGTTTGTACCAAGAGCTTTTTGGTGACTGGGGTGGTTGACAATGAACTTCCCCCACCATCACTTTCTGCCTTGGGCCTAGAGAGGTTAACTTCTTGCTTTGAACTGATGGTGAAATTTTTTAAAGTGAAGAGTGAACCTGGGCCGAAAGATATTCACTTGTGATCTGGGAGAAAGGCAATGAAGAAATAAGGAAATGGGAAGGAGAGATACGAAAATGCTGTGCTGTGGAGTCAAATTTCCTGTCCATAGATTCCCAAACATGAAAGAGGTAATAAAAGTAACAAAAAGATTAGAAAAAGAACACAGGAAAGAAGTAGATGAAGCTAATATTACACTGCATGTTAACTAACAAATATAAATAAAAATTTTTTAAAAAATGGCATTTTTCAGACTGGTATGATTGAAACGCTCCCCACCCCCCAAAAAACCCTGGTATTTACTAAAAGATTCTTAAAACTCATTCATGTATTGCCAAAGCTTAAGCATTTTTTTTTTTAAAGAAAACTGAAAGTATTAAAATGTTATGATTGACCATAGTACATATTGCTATACTAGTTTTACAGGAATTATGTTTGGTTTGATTTTAGGTGGGCCATTTGACTTGATGTCACGAAGAATAATTGCTGCAAATAGTAAAACATTAGCAGAAAGGATAGCCAAAGAAATTCAGGTGATACCACTTCAAAGAGACGATGAAGAGTAATTGCAACAGCCCCACATATTCAATCACAGCTGCATTTCCCCATATTTGCTGACACACTGATGGTGTTATAAAATTTAGGACATTTATTTCAGATGTATAATATGGTTGGTTTAAATTGTCTTTGATATCCAGATTAAAAAATTACAGTGTTGTATATTTTACTAAGATAGGGTATGAAAGAAGAGCTGAAATATTTCATTGTTTTAAAAATTCGCGTGTAAGAGTATACTTTGGGGAAAAATACACAGGTAGTTGAGACAAGGTATCAATCACATCAACTGAAATAGCAGTTTCTAAGTGTATACGAGCCTCTGAAATTTTGACTGTACATTAAGCATTCTTAATTAGGTAACTTTTTGGAAAAAATTTTCTTTAGTTCCCAAAGCCATATTTAATTAAATTTGTAAGTATATAATGGGTACTTCCTAGACCAAGGTTTTTTTCTTTTCAGAGAACCTAGTTTTATTCTACACATAGCATCTGTCAAATATGGGCAATTCAAAAACAAGCATTGAGAGAATAAATATTTTGGAGGTAGCAATTCCTAGTTATAACATATATAAAGTAATGAGCTCACAACCCTTTATTTTTACTTTAGGTTTTGAAGTAAAAATGATCTCATCATCGTTTTCATATTTTACATTATCATTCCTTTTAACATTTCACATTGCCACACCATTTCAATTACCGTATTGCCAGATACCATTTCTAATTGTGGGCATTTCTGCAGTTAATATATTTTCCAAGACCCTGCATTACAGTATTTGTTTGGATTCTCTTAAAGACCCTATGTAAAAAAGCTGTTTCAAAAAAGCATTCTCATCAGGTATCTACTTTTCTACTATAATTAGGTACACTATAAAATTGTACTAAATTCAATATTCATGTTTTAAAGATCTTCATATTAACCTGGTTGTGCACAGGAAACCTAGAACCTGGCAGATATACTGTACTATTAATACTAAACTATGTTTTTTCCCCCAAACTCCTTAATTTCTTTGCCACCAGTACTCAGTCTTAAAATATTCCTTAATAGTCTTTGGCTTATGAAACTCAAAGAAAACTGTTTTAGTTCATAGATATTTTAAAAGGTTAATTGACTGCTTCGCCTTGTCCCTGGGCACTTGAACAGAGTATTAAGTTTTGTTATGGTCTCATGTGAGCCTTATATTTGATAGAATGAAAAGTGCATCTATAAAGTAGGAGGTTATTTTATTGTGCACATCTAATATATTTAAAAATATACTAAGATTTGAGTATTGTATTTGTACTGTTGGTCATGTGCAGTAAAAATAACTTGTACTATATTCCTCTATGGTTAATTTTTCAATTAAAATTTATTTTAATTAAAACTAATGAATAAAATTTTAAATAAGTATGATTGAACATTGTTAAAGTTTATAATTTAAAGTACTTCTAGGGGTTTTGTGTTGAGTTGTATATATTTGACATCTGCAGTTGTGATTGAATATATGTTCTTGGGGGTTTTTTTGCCAGTTTTCCCAGCTTTTCTGAAAGACTTGATTTTTTTATTCTAAATGCAACTAGGTAATTTGTGGCCGAAATTTCTTTGGACATTGAAAAAGGATTGACAAGTGAGTTATCCAATAATAGTTTGAAAATTTGAGTAATAGAAGTCCATCTCTCCAACTCTTAGCAGTTTCTTCTAGTCTTTACATGCATCTTTTTAAAGATGGATATATTCTGTTACATATTTATTGGCTTTATTCATTATCTGTTAACTTGCTGTTATAGAAGATGAGGATTTTGTACTTTTAACTCACCCGTGAGTTACCTTTACCTCTTCCTTTTCATCCTCCTAGTATAGTAATATCTTTCTTGTTAAATTTATATTCAGTGTTTAACTTAGGACTTTTATTCACTGGTTAACTAGTATGTTATGATTATATTTTCTTTCCTGTGCAACTTTTGTTCTTCTTGAAATTAACACATTTTCCCCAGGATTGTAAAACCTCTTTATTTTCTACTTGTCTAGCCCTGATCAGGTATTCTGTTCTATTAGCACTGTTTTCTTTTCCTCCTATAGATAGACTTTTTGGTGCCCTTTTCCTTTTCTTCCAGTGTGAATTGGTTACTGGCTAAGTGTGCTGCATAGCAGTCCTCCTGGAGCTTCTCTTACATTCAGTCATCTGTGTCCTTGATCTTCCTGCTCATTCCCTCATTTTGGTGAGCCCCTCTTCCAGGTACTTAGAGGTAAAATTTTGAAATCTCACAAGAAAATGTCTATTCCTTCATTAATAGTTTGGCTAGTTCTAGAATGCTAGCTTGAAAACAGTTTTCCCTCAGAATTTAGGATGAGAAGTCTTTTAATTTTCAATCCATTAAGTCTTTTATTGAAGATTTTAGAAAACTCCAGAAATCAAAAGAAAATCCTAAATTTCCTGGTGATAAGATGTCTTCCCCCCCCCCCCCAATCCATTGTGCTAATTCTCATCCTTTCATTCTGGAAAGTTCAAGTCCTTTAGTGTTTTCTTTTATAGTTTCCTCCCTTCCTCATTCTCTGTCCTCTCTTCCTGGAATTTTTCTTATTCAGGTGTTGGACCTCCTAGATTTATCCTCTTATTTCCTCTGTTTAACATCTCTTTCCATTTGTTTATAAGGGACTTCCTTAACTTTATCTTCCAACCCTTTTATTCACTTTTTTAATGTTATGCTATCCCTTGATTCTATCCCTGGCATTATTCCTTGAAGGTTCTTCACTTTCCAAGGTTTTTTGTTATGAAAATAATATTAAAATTTGTGGGTACAGGTCAAGCACTGCCTACAGGGAAATCTATAGCCTTAAACGCAAGGTACAAAATAAAACAACAAAAAAACCCAAACAAACAGTACAAGGATTGATTGGAGAAATAAAACTAATTCACTGATTTCCCACTTGGGTTTTTTACAGATCCTTTTGGCTTTTCTTTCTAATTAGTGTCTTTAGTGGTGGTACTAGAGGTAAGGTCAATGTACAAAATCATTTGTATAAGCTACCAACACATAAGTTAGCATTTAATGAAGATATATATATATATATGTATAGTATTTAAAAAGCTATCAGATAACTAGGAATGAATTTGTCTAATGAAAGATGTACAAGAGCTCTATACAGAAAAAGCATAAAACATTACTGAGAAATTTTTAAAAGATCTGAATAGTAATATACATGTTTATTGTTTAGAACTATTTTTCAGATGTTAATTCCTGTCAAATTGATGTAGATTGAATGCAATCCATCAAAATCCTAATGGTTTGGGTGAGGGCATAAGGTGGGAGGGCTAACAACTTACATGGAAATATAGAGAGCCAAAAATAGCAAAGACCATCTTAAAGCATAATAGTGAAGTTAGAAGACTACACCACTAGTTATCAAGACTCGTTATAGAGGTACCATAATTAAAACAGTGATACTACTAGCACAAGGATATTCAAATAGACCAATGGAATAGTGTTCAGAAATAGACCAACATAAAGCTCTCTAGTTTATGATAATTAATGCAATAAGGAAAAATGATTTTTAGTAAATGTGTGGAATCAATTAATATGAACATCCAAAGGGGAAAAATCTTGATCCACATGCACAAAAATCAATTCCAGATGGATCATAAACTTAAATATGGAAGATAAAGCTTCCAGAAGATAGCATAGGAAAATAGCTTCCTGTCTTTGTGGTAAACAACAATTTGGTAAATAGGACCAAAAAAACGAAAACAAAACCCACTAATCATAAAGGAAGACTGATTGATCAGGCTACTTTTATCATCTAAATATATGAATAGGAGAGTCAGAAAGCAACCCCCAGAGTTTGCAATACTGACAAATTCTATCCAGATTATTTAAATAACTCCTTATCGATGAAAAAGATAATTGGGACTCTGGTCCAAGATGGCTATGTAGAAAGATCCTGAACTCACCTTCACACACTAAATCTACACTAATATGTAAAATAATTCCTCCTGAAAAACTAAGGACTTAACAGCTTCTGCACAAAAGACCACATAAAGAATGGCAAGAAGGATAGAGACAGTAATGAAGGGAAACCCCCACCCAGGACACACACTGGAGTGGGGAGGGGTAGTACTGAAGGACTATGAGCAGATTTGTGAGCTCTGGGGCACAGAAAAAAAGCAACGGTTTAAAAGAGCAAATAGATATAAAGGAACTAGACCTAGAATCCTATCATATGGCAAGGGAGCTGCTGGAACTCTCCAGGTCAGAGGGGCTGGTGAGCACCACGGTTTACATTCCCCTTCCACCTTGATAGTGTGGATGGGAGCAATGTTCAGGTGCCATAGCTGGCCTTAACCCCCTCAGTGAGCCCCCAGTCCCTAGTCCATACCAGCCCTAGCTGTCTCACCAAGGTAGCCCCAGCTTGACAAACACTGGGACACTCCTAGTAAGTGCTCACTATGTATATCTCCTGTGGTTGCACCAAGGTGCAACAGGTATAAGCCACCCCAGAACTTCCCAGGCCCATACCACTTTGGCTCCAGGTGGCCTCCTGGCTCACACCTGCTTCAGCTACCCCACTAAGGTGCCTCCTATGCACGTTGTCTTGGGACACCCTGCTTGACACTTGCCTTGGCTCCAGTCACTCTACTAGGGCACCCCCTGTGCTGAGCACACTCTGGCTTATACCCACTTCAGCTTCAGCTGTACTCCCAGGGTTCTTCCTTGTAGAAGGAAGAGCACACCTGCCAGGGTGCCAGGTGTGTGGAAAACCCTGTGACAACCTGGGTTGCACCCATTTCAGCTTCAGCTATCTTGTTAAGACGCCTTCTACACAGAGAACCCAGAGACTGCCCCAGCCCATGCCCACTTCAGCTCTGGCCATCCCACCAGGGCAGCCCCAGCAGAGTGTCCAGGGACCCCCAAGCCAGTCACAGCTCCAGGCAGCCAGCCAAAGTTACCAGACACACAGTCTGCACAGGGGATGACCATACACAAGACCATTCCTTCAAAATTAGGAGAAGCAGCTGTTCTACCTAATTCATAGAAACAAAGTCAAGCAAAATGTGGAGACAGAAGAATATGTTCCAAATGAAAGAACAAGATAAAACCCAGAAAATTAAATGAAACCGGAATAATCAATATGCCTGCTAAAGAGTTTAAAATAATGATTGTAAAGATGCTCATCAGACTGGAGAAGAGTGTAAGAATAAAATGAGAGCTTTGACAAGGAGAGAAAAAATATAAAAAAAGAACCAGGGTTGAAGAGTACAATAACTGAAATGAAAAATACACTAGAGGGAATCAACAGTATTAGTGGATGCAGAAGAATGGATCAGCCATTTGGAAGAAAGAGTAATGGAGAGCACCCAAGCTGAAGAGCAAAAAAAGAATTTTTAAAAATGATAGGGGAGGTTTTGGACAACATCAAGTGAACAAACATTTACATTATGGGCGTCCCAGAAGGAGGAGAGACAGAAAGGCGCAGAAAACTTATTTGAAAGAAAGAGACAAAGGAAGGGCATTACATAATGATAAAACTGTTATATTCTCTTGTAGGATTGACTGCTTTAAGTATCCACTCAATATTGGAGCACCTAAATACACAAAGTAGTTATTAACAAAGGGAGAATTAGACATTAATAATAGTATGGGACTCTAACACCCCACTTACATCAGTGGATACATAAAACAGGCAGAAAATCAAAGGAAACAGTGTCTGAATGACACTGATGGAATTAACAGATACAGAACGTTCTATCAAAAACAAGTTCTTCTCAAGTGCACATAGAACATTCCCCAGAATAGATCACGTTAGGCCACAAAACAAATCTCAATAAATTCAAGAATATAGAAATCATATTATGAAATCATATTATGCATCTTTTCTGACCACAATGATATGCAACTAGAAATCAAGAAAAAAAAACTAGAAAACACACACACAGATGGAGGCTAAACAACATACTACCAAACAGGAAATGGGTCAAAGAAATCTTACAGGAAATAAAATACATGGAGACAAATGAAAATAAAAATAGTCCAAAATCTTTGGGATGCAGAGAAACAGTTGTAAGAGGGAAACTTATTGTGAGTTTCCCACAACTTACAGGAAATAAAATACATGGAGACAAATGAAAATAAAAACAGTCCAAAATCTTTGGGATGCAGAGAAACAGTTGTAAGAGGGAAACTTATTGTGAGTTTCCCACAACCCCTTCTGAGGTAAGGCCTACCTCAGAAACAAAAATCTCAATCTAATCTTACACCTAAAGGAACTAGAAAAAGAACAAAGAAAACCCAAGGTTAACAGAAGAAAGGAAATAAGTATCAGAGCAGAAATAAATGAAATAGAGACTTAAAAAAAAAAAAATCCAAAACAACAGCAGAGATCAATAAAACCAAGAGTTGGTTCTTTGAAAAGATAAACAAAACTGATAAACCTTTGGCCAGACTCATTAGGAAATAAAGGGATAGGACAAGTAAAATCAGAAATGAAAGAGAAGTAACAACCAACATCACAGAAATACAAAGGATTATGAGACTGATATATAATTATGTGCCAACAAGTTGGACAACCCAGAAGAAATGGACAAATTCCTAGAAATATGCAATCTTCCAAAACAGGGAAGAAACAGAAAATCTGAACAGGCCAATTACTAGTAATGAAATTGAACCAGTAATCAAAAAACTCCCAACAAACAAAAGTCCAGGACCAGAATGGAGGGAAGATCGCAGAGTAGGAGGACCCTAAGCTCACCCAGTCCCACATTTACAACTAGATATCGCTGACATCTGAGTCAATAAACTAGAAAGTAATCTGAAGACTGGAAGAACAAACTCCACAACTAAATGTAGAGAAGAGGCCACACTAGAAAGTTTAGGAAGGGAAGAAATGGTAGTTGGGAGCTGCCTGCAAGAGGGAAGAAGCTGTGGGCATGGAGAGGGGAAAGCACCAGGGAGCCCATGTAGGGAAAATCAATCCCCATGACATCTGGCGTTGAAAACCAGAGAAGCTGAATTCTGTGAGTCTGTGTAACCAGCAGGACATAGAGCCTGGAACTTTAAAAGTCAGCTGACTCAGCACTGGGAGAGCTAGGAGGGCAAGTGATAGCTGGGTTACTGCTCTTAAAGAGACAAGAGCCCACAGAGAGGCAACATAGAATCAACATTTTGGGACAAATGGGAGGAAGACCTGTTTATAAGGATTTCAGAGCATGTTGGGGGACTTCTGTAGAACAAAGGAGCTGGCAGGTGCCATTTTCCTTCCCCCTCCCCCGACATAAACACAGAGCCAACTGTGAGAGGTGACAATGCACAAATACTTTCTACCTAACCTGCTGATAGTGCACCCCACCCATGAGTTTTCTTGAGGACTCCTCCACTTCAAGCCTGCTGGCCTCGGCCTTGGGCTCAGTGCAAAGTTTTTTAACTCCAAGTGCACCCCACCCAGCCACTCCCTTTATGCTCCACACCCCTGGAGGCCACGGAAATCTGGGGCATCTGGCCTAGGACTAGTGGCTCAGCACAAATTTTGCTAACACAGCCAGCCCATCCCTGAGCCCTTCTGTGGTTCACTCCACCAGCCTGCTAAGGTCTCATTAACATCACAGAGTATAAGCACAGCCCACAATAGGCAGAAAGTTAGTGCAGAGGTCTGGACTGAATGGAAGGGACTCAGACTCAATAGTAAAATGCAGGCAATACACATAGGAGACTCCCTTAAAGCGCCAGGTTCTGGTGAACAGGGGACACTGCACTGAAGGGCCCTACAGAACCTCTTCTTCATAAAGCCACTACTCTTTTTTTTTTTTTAAAGATTTTATTTATTTATTTGACAGAGAGCACAAGTAGGCAGAGAGAGAAGGAGAAGCAGACTCTCCACTGAGCAGGGAGCCTGACGCAGGGCTCGATCCCAGGACCCCGGGATCATGACCTGAGCCGAAGGCAGCCGCTTAACTGACTGAGCCACCCAGGCGCCCCAAAGCCACTACTGTTAAGAACAGAAGACATAGCTAACTTTCCTAACACAAAGGAACATACACAGAGGGGGATACAAAATGAGACAGAGAAATATGTCCCAAATGAAAGAACATGACAAAATTACAGCAGGAGATCTGAGCAAAACAGAAATAAGTAGTATGCCTGATACAGAATTTAAAGTGATGATCATAAAGATATTCACTGGACCTCAGAAAAGGGTGGAGGACATCAGTGAGACCCTTGACAAAGGGATTAAAAAGATATGAGAGATGGGGGCGCCTGGGTGGCTCAGTCATTGAGCATCTGCCTTTGACTTGGGTCATGATCCCAGGGTCCTGGGATTGAGCCCTGCATCAGGCTCCCTGCTCAGCGGGGAGCCTGCTTCTCCTTCTCCCACTCCCCCTGCTTGTGTTCCCTCTCTCGCTGTGTCTCTCTCTGTCAAATAAATAAATAAAATCTTTAAAAAAAATGAGAGATGAAGAACTCAATAAATGAAACTAAAAATACAATAGATGCACTAAACAGTAGGCTACAGAGGCAGAGCGACCTGGAGGATAGAGTAATGGAAAACAAGCTGAACAGATGAGAGACAAACAAATACTGCATAATGAGAATAGAGAACCCAGTGACTCTATTAAGTGTAATAACATTCACATTATAGGGATCCCCAAAGAGAGAGAAAGGGGGGCAGAAAATGTATTTGAAGAAATAATAGCTGAGAACTTCCCAAATCTGGGGAGGGAAACAGAGATCCAGATTCAGAAGACAAAGAGATTTCCCAACAAATTAAACCCACAGAGGTCCTCACCAAGACACATAGTAACTAAAATGGCAAAAAAGGGACGCCTAGGTGGCTCAGTTGGTTAAGCGGCTGCCTTCGGCTCAGGTCATGATCCCAGGGTCCTGGGATTGAGTCCCACATCGGGCTCCTTGCTTGGCAGGGAGCCTGCTTCTCCCTCTGCCTGCCTCTCCCCCTTCTTGTGTTCTGTCTCTCTCTCTGACAAATAAAAAAAAAAATCTTTAAAATGGCAAAAAATAGTGAATTTTAAAGATTGCAAGAGAAGACAGTTACATGCAAAGGAAACCCCAAAGGTTATCAGCTGATTTTTCAGCAGAAACTGCATGTCAGAAGAAAGTGGCACAATATATTTAAAGAGCTGAAACGGAAAAAATCTGCAGCCAAGGATACTCTATTCAGCAAGCTATCACTCAGAATAGGAGAGTTAAAGAGTTTCTCAAAAAAACAAAAACTAAAGGAATTTATGACCACTAAACAAGTCCTATAATAAATATTAAAGGGGGCTCTTTGAGTGGAAAGACATTAGGAGAGAGTATAAAAAATAAACACAAAACAGTAAAAATAAGTATTACTGTAAAAATAAGTCAAGGGATTCATAAAAATAAAATGATGTAAAAAGGATACCAAATATCTGAAACGTGGAGGAGAGGAATAAAGAATGAGTTCAAAATTAAATGACCATCAGCTTAATATAAACTGCTATACACAGATGATGTTATATATAAACCCATTGGTGACTAAAAATCCGGAAAGAATAATAGATACGCAAAAAATAAAGAGTAAGGAATCCAAGTACATGACTAGAGAAAATCAACAAACTACAAAAGAGAGAAAGAGAAGAAAGGATCAGAAAAATACAAATGGAGCGCCTGGGTGGCTCAGTCAGTTAAGCATCCAACTCTTGATCTCAACCCAGGTCTTGATCTCAGGTTCTTGAGTTCAAGCCCCATACTGGGCATAGAGCCTACTTAAAAAAAAAAAAAAAGTAAAAACTACAAAACCACCATAAAACAAGTAAAAAAAATGGCAAATACATATCTACCAATAATTACTTTGAATGTCAATGGACTAAATTCTCCAATCAAAAGACAGTATGACAGAGTGGATAAAACAAAAACAAAAACAAAAAAAAACAAGAGCCATCCATATGCTGTCTACAAAGAGACTAACTTCAGACCTAAAGATACCTGCAGATTGAAAGTGAGGGGATGGACAAACATTTATCATACAAATGAATGTCAAAAGAGAACAGGAGTGGAAATACTCATATTGGACAAGATAGACTTTAAAACAAAGTCTGTAAAAAGAGACAAAGAAGGACATTATAAAATAATAAAGGGGACAGTCTAACAAGAAGATATAACAACTGTAAATATTTATGAACCCAAAATAGGCACCCAAATACATAAAACAGTTAGTAACAAACATAAAGGAACTAATCAATAGTAATACAATAATAGTAGGGGACTTTAACCCCCCACTTACATCGATGGACAGATCATCCAAACAGAAAATCAACAAGGAAACAGTGGCTTTGAATGACACACTGGATCAGATGGATTTAACAGATACATTCAGAACATTCCATCCTAAAACAGCAGAATACACATTCTTTTCAAGTGTACACAGAACATTCTCCAGAATATATCACATATTAGGCCACAAAACAAGCTTCAACAAATTCAAGAAGACTGAAGTCATACCATGCATCTTTTCCAACCACAATGCTATGAAACTAGGAACCAATCACAAAAAAAAAATCTGGAAAGAGCACAAATATATGGAGGTTAAATAACATGCTACCAAACAATGAGTGGATCAACCAAGAAATCACAGAAGAAATCAAAAAGTACATGGAAACAAATGAAAATGAAAACACAATGGGATGCAGCAAAAGCTGTTCTAAGAGGGAATTTTATAGTAATACAGGCCTACCTCAAGAAGCAAGAAAAATCTCAAACAACCTAAGCTTACACCTAAAGGAGCCGGGAAAAGAAAAACAAGCAGAACCCAAAACCAACAGAAGGAATGAAATAATAAAGATTAGAACAGAAATAAATGATATAGAAACTTAAAAAAAAAAAAAACCAAGCGAGTAGATAAATGAAACCAGGAGCTGGTTCTTTGAAAAATGAACAAAACTGATAAACCTTTAGCCAGACTCATCAGGGAAAAAGAAAAATAGAGACAGAGAAAGCACTCAAATAAAATCATAATTGAAAGAGGAGAAATAACAACCAACACCACAGAAATATAAACAATTGTAAGAGAATATTATGAAAAACTATATGCCAACAAATTGGACAACCTAGAAGAAATGGATAAGTTCCTAGAAACATATAACTTACCAAAACTGAAGCAGGAAGAAATAGAAAATTTGAGCAGACTGATTACCAGCAAGGAGACTGAATCAGTAATAAAAAAAAAAAAGTCCAGGACCAAACATCTTCACAAGCAAATACTACCAAACATTTAAAGAAGAGTTAATACCTATTCTTCTCAAAATATTAAGAAAAAAAAAAAAAGGAACAAAAACTTCTGAATTCATTCTTGAGGCCAGTATCAGCCTGATACCAAAACCAGATACAGACACCACAAAAAAAAGAGAACCACAGGCCAATATCTCTGATGAACATAGATGCAAAAATCCTTAACAACCTACTAGCAAACTAAATCCAACAATACATTAAAAAAATCATTCACCACAATCAAGTGGGATTTATTCCCAGGATGCAAAGATGGTCAATATTCACAAATCAATGTATTACATAACATTAATAAGAGAAAGGATGAAAACCATATGATCATTTCAATAGATGCAGAAAATGCACTTGTCAGAGCACAATATCAAAATAAAAGCCCCCAACAAAGTAGGTTTAGGGGGAACATAGCTCAACATAATAAGACCATATATGAAAAACCCACAGTGAACACAATACTCAATGGGGAAAAGCTGAGAGATTTTCCCTTAGGATCAGGAACAAGACAAAGAGGTCTACTCTCACCACCTTTTTTTTTTTTTTTTTTTTTAAGATTTATTTATTTTAGAGGGAGAGAGCACACACAACTGGGGGGGGTGGAAGGAGAGGGAGAGAATCTCGAGCAGACTCCCTGCAGAGCAAGATGCAGGGCTTGATCTCTCGACCCTGAGATCATGACCTGACCTGGAACCAAGAGTCAGATGCTCAACCAACTGAGCCACCCAGGCACCCCACTCACCACTTTTATTCAACATAGTACTAGAAGTCCTAGCCACAGCAGTCAGACAACAAAAGAAATAAAAGTGATCCAAATTGCTAAGGAAGCAGTAAGGCTTTCACAATTTGCAGATGACATGATACTATATATAGAAAACCCTAAATACGCCACTAAAAATAAAATACTAGAACTGATAAATGAATTCAGTAAAGTCACAGGATACAATCAATGTGCAGAAATCTGTTGCATTTCTGTACACTAATAATGAAGCAGCAGAAAGAGAAATTAAGAAAACAATACCTTTATAATTACACCAAAAATAATAAGATACCTAGGAATAAACTTAACCAAAGAGGTAAAAGACCTGTACTCTGAAAACTATAAAACATTGATGAAAGAAATTGAAGATGACACAAACAAATGGAAAGACATTCCATTCTTATGGATTGGAAGCATAATGTTAAAATGTCTATACTACCCAAAGCAATCTATAGATTTAATACAATCCCTATCAAAATACCAACATCATTTTTCACAGACTAGAACGAACAAGCCTAAAATTTTTATGGAACCATAAAATACCTGGATAAGCCAAAATAATTTTGAAGAAGAAAAGCAAAGCTGGAGGTATCACAATTCCAAACTTCAAGTTATATTACAAAGCTGTAGTAATCAAAACAGTGTGGTACTGGCAAAAAATAGACACATAGATCAATGGAACAGAATAGAAAACCCAGAAATAAACCCACAATTATATGGTCAATTACTCTTTGATGAAGCAGGAAAGAATATCCAGTGGGAAAAAGACAAATGGTGCTGGCAAAACTGGTCAACTACATGCAAAAAGAATGAAACTGGACCACTTTCTTAAACCATACACAAAAACAAACTCAAAATGGATTAAAGACCTAAATGGGAGACCTGAAACCATAAAAATCCTGGAAAAGAACACAGGCAGCAATGTCTCTGACACTGATAGTAGCAACATTTTTCCAGGTAGGTCTCCTAAAGCAAGGGACATAAAAGCAAAAATGAACTATTGGGACTACATCAAAATAAAAAGCTTCTGCACAGCAATGGGAGCAATCAACAAAAATAAAAGACAACCTACTGAATGGGAGAAGATATTTGCAAATGACATATCCAATAAAGGGTTAGTATCCAAAATATATAAAGAACTAATACAGCTCCACACCCAAAAAACAAATAAGCCAATTAAAATATGGGTAGAAGACATGAACAGACATTTTTCCAAAGAAGACATCCAGATGGCCAACAGACACATGAAAAGATGCTCAACATCACTCATCATCAGGGAAATGCAAATCAAAACTATAATGAGACATCACCTCACACCTGTCAGAATGGCTAAAATAAAAAAACACAAGAAACAAATGTTGGCAAGGATGTGGAGAAAAAGGAACCCTTGGACACTGTTGGTGAGAATGCAAAGTGGTGCAGCCACTGTGGAAAACAGTATGGGGGGGCATTTCTCAAAAAGTTAAAAATAGATTAAATAGAGAAAATAGATAAAAATAGTGATTACCATATGATCCAGTAATCACACCTCTTGATATCTACCTGAAATACACAAAAACACTAATTCAAAGGGATACACACACCCTGATGTTTATAGCAGAATTATTTACAATAGCCAAGTTACAGAAACAGCCCAAATGTTCACTGATAAATGGATAAAGAAGATGTAGTATATATATACAATGGAATATTATTCAGCCATTAAAAAATGAAATGTTGCCATTTGCAACAGCATGGATGGAGCTAGAGAGTATAATGCCTAGTGAAATAGGTCAGTCAGAAAGACAAACATATGATTTCACTCAAATGTAGAATTTAAGAAACAAAACAAATAAAGGGAACAAAGGGGGCAGGGTGGAGAGAGAAATGAAGAAACAGACTCTTAACTATAGAGAACATACTGACGGTTACCAGAGGGGAGTTAGGTGGGGAGATGGGTGAAATAGGTGATGGAGATTAAGGAGGGCACTTGTGATGAGCACTGGGTGTTGTGTGCAATTGTTGAATCACTATATTGTACACCTGAAACTAATATAACCCTGTATGTTACCTATACTGGAATTTAAAACAACAACCAAAAGAATTACAATAAAAAAAGTACAGGACCAGATGGATTCACAGGTGAAGTGTACCAAACATTTAAAGAAGAGTTAATACCAGTTAATACCTATTCTTCTCAATCTAGTCCAAAAAAAATAGAAGAGGAAGGAGAGCTTCCAAATTCATTTTATGAAGCCAGCATTACCCTGATACCAGAATCAGACAAAGGCTACAAAAAAAGAAAACTATAGGCCAATATGTCTGATGAACATAGATGCAAAAATCCTCAACAAATATTAGAAAACTGCATTCAACAGTACATTGAAATGATCATTCACCATGATCAAGTGGGATTTATTCTTAGGTTGCAAGGATGGTTTAATATTTGCAAATCAATCACCATGACATACCACATCAACAAAATGAAGGATAAAAATTACATGATCAGGGCGGAGCAAGATGGCAGAAGAGAAGGAGACCTGGATTTCATCTGGTCCCAGGATTCAGCTGGATAGGGATCAAACCATTCTGAACACCTATGACTCAACAGGAGATCGAAGAAAAGAATAGCAACAACTCTCTGAACAGGAAAGCGACCACTTTCTGGAAGGTAGGACGTGCAGAGAAGTGAATCCAAGGCGATATTCAGGAGGATAGACAGCGGGGGAGGGAGCCTCCGTCCGCCGCATCTGCCAAGTGATAGAGCAGCGGAGCACAAAATCGGAACTTTTAGAAGTCGGCTCCGCTGAGGGATGTCACTCCAGTGGCTAAGTGGGGGGTGGAACCCTCGCTGGGACAGTGTGGTCTCAGGACCCTCGGGGTCACAGAAAGACTGGGGGTGCCTGAGTGTGGCAGAACTCCCAGGTATGGGAGTGGGGAAGCCGGCTGCAGAGAGGGAGCCGAGGCACGGGCTCTCAGCTTGGGGTTGCCATAAACCGTGATCCGCGGCACAGTCGGACCACTGCTCCTCCAGCAGGGACCCAACAAGTGGCAGATCCAGGGAGACTCCCCTTCCTCCCCTGGGAGGAGCAGCACGGGAGCACACCACAAGGATCTGCTGGGTTTGGAGACTCCACATGGGGTCGGATGCCAGAGATAGAAATGCTCGGTCACAGGCCGAGTGAGCACGGAGTGCGGCCGGAGACCGGGGAGACGGGAGTGATTGACTGCTTTTCTCTGGGGGCGCACTGAGGAGTGGGGCCCTGAGTTCTCGGCTCCTCTGGGGCAGAGATTGGGAGGCCGCCATTTTCACTCTTGTCCTCCAAAGCTGTACCGAAAGCTTGCAGGGAACAAAAGCTCCCAGAAGCAAACCTGAGCAGATTACTTAGCCCAGCCCGGCAAGGGCGGGGCAGTTCCGCCTCTGGCAAAGACATTTGCGAACCATGGCAACAGGCCCCTCCCCCAGAAGATCAGCAAGAACAGCCAGCCAAGACCAAGTTTACCGATCAATGGGAATGGCAGAACTCCAGAGCTAGGGGAATACAGCATAGAATCCATGGCTTTATTTTTTTTTTTTAAGGATTTTATTTATTTATTTGACAGAGAGAGACACAGTGAGAGAGAGGGAACACAAGCAGGGGGAGTGGGAGAGGGAGAAGCAGGCTTCCCGCCGAGCAGGGAGACCGATGCGGGGCTTGATCCCAGGACCCTGGGATCATGACCTGAGCTGAAGGCAGATGCTTAATGACTGAGCCACCCAGGCGCCCTGAATCCATGGCTTTTTTACCATAATTCTTTAGTCTTTCAAAGTTAATTTTTTTTAACTGTCCTTTTTTTTTTTTAATTTTTCCTTTTCCCCTTTTTCAACCAACATCTTATCAATCCCTTTTTTAAAAAACATTTTTATTTTTCATTTTTAGAGTCATATTCTATCCCTTCATAGTAGTTACCCTTATTTTTGGCATATATATATAAGTTGTTCTCTCTTATAATTTTGAGATACAGTTTTTTCTAACAGATCAAAATATACCCTAAATCTCTAGTGTATGGCTTTGTTCTAGTCTACTGCCTGATCACATTCTCTCCCCTTTTTTTTTTCATTTTTTTTAAATCCTCTTCTTTCTTTTTTCAAACTTCTTATCTTATCAATTCCTTTTTTAAATTTTTTTATACTTTTCGTCTTTACAGTCATATTCCATCCCTTCATCGTATCAACCCTTATTTTTGTACATATATAAGTTTTTCTTTCTTTAAAATTTTGGGAGGCACTTTCTTCTAACAGACCAAAATACACACAAAATCTAGTGTGTGGCACTGATCTATGCACCAGCTTGATCATATTTAATCATATTCTGGTTTTTTTGTTTTGTTCTGTTTTTGTTTGTTTTTAATCTCTTTCTTTTTCTTTTCTTTTTTTTCCTTTCTTTTCCCCGTTTCAGGTCTTTTCTGATTTGTTTAGAGTATATTGTCTGGGGACGTTGTTACCCTGTTAGCATTTTTTCTCTCATTCATCTATTCTCCTCTGGACAAAATGACAAGATGGAAAAAATCACCTCAAAAAAAAGAACAAGACGTAGTACCGACTGACAGGGACCTACTCAATACGGACATTAGTACGATGTCAGACCTAGAGTTCAGAATCATGATTTTACAGATATTAGCTGGGCTTGAAAAAAGCATGGAAGTTATTAGAGAAACCCTTTCTGGAGAAATAAAAACTAAAATCTAACCGAATCAAAATCAAAAAGGCTATTAATGAGGTGCAGTCAAAAATGGGGCGCTAACTGCTAGGATAAATGAGGCAGAAGAGAGAATGAGTGATATAGAAGACCAAATGATGGAAAATAAAAAAGCTGAGAAAAAGAGAGATAAACAACTACTGGATCACGAGGGCAGAATTCGAGAGATAAGCGATACCACAAGACGAAACAACATTAGAATAATTGGGATCCCAGAAGAAGAGAGAGGGGGGCAGAAGGTATACTGCAGCAAAATATAGCAGAGAACTTCCCTAATTTGGGGAAGGAAACAGGCATCAAAATCCAGGAGACACAGAGAACCCCCCTCAAAATCAATAAAAATAGGTCAACACCCCGACATCTAATAGTAAAACTTATGAGTCTCGGAGACAATGAGAAAATCCTGAAAGCAGCTCGGGAGAAGAGATATGTAACCTACAATGGCAGAAACATTAGATTGGCAACAGACCTATCCACAGAGACCTGGCAGTCCAGAAAGGACTGGCAGGATATATTCAGGGTGCTAAATGAGAAAAATATGCAAACAAGAATAGTATATCCAGCTAGGCTGTCATTGAAAATAGAAGGAGAGATAAAAAGCTTCCAGGACAAACAAAAAATAAAGGAATTTGCAAACACAAAACCAGCCCTACAAGAAATATTGAAAGAGGTCCTCTAAGCAAAGAGAGAGCCTAAAAGCAACATAGACCAGAAAGGAACACAGACAATATACAGTAACAGTCACCTTACAGGCAATACAATGGCACTAAATTCCTATCTTTCAATAGTTACCCTGAATGTAAATGGGCTCAATGCCCCAATCAAAAGACACAGGCTATCAGATTGGATGAAAAAACAAGACCCATCGATATGCTGTCTGCAAGAGACTCATTTTAGACCCAAAGACACCCCCAGATTGAAAGTGAGGGGGTGGAAAACCATTTACCATGCTAATGGACATCAAAAGAAAGCTGGGGTGGCAATCCTTATATCAGACAAATTAGATTTTAAACCATAGACTGTAATAAGAGATGAGGAAGGACACTATACCCTACTTAAAGGGTCTATCCAACAAGAAGATCTAACAATTGTAAATATCTATGCCCCTAACATGGGAGCAGCCAATTATATAAGGCAATTAATCACAAAAGCAAAGGAACACATTGACAACAATACAATAATAGTGGAGGAGTTTAACACCCCCCTCACTGAAATGGACAGATCATCTAAGCAAAAGATCAACAAGGAAATAAAGACTTTAAATGACACACTGGACCAAATGGACTACACAGACATATTCAGAATATTCCATCCCAAGGCAACAGAATACACTTTCTTCTCTAGTGCCCATGGAACATTCTCCAGAATAGATCACATCCTAGGTCACAAATCAGGTCTCAACTGGTGCCAAAAGATTGAGATTATTCCCTGCATATATTCAGAGCACAATGCTTTGAAACTAGAACTCAGTCATAAGAGGAAAGTCGGAAAGAACTCAAGTACATGGAGGCTAAAGAGCATCCTACTAAAGAACGAATGGGTCAACCAGGAAATTAAAGAAGAATTAAAAAAAATTCATGGAAACCAATGAAAATGAAAACACAACTGTTCAAAATCTTTGGGATGCAGCAAAGGCGGTCCTAAGAGGAAAGTATAAAGCAACACAAGCCTTTCTCAAGAAACAAGAAAGGTCTCAAATACACAACCTAACCCTACACCTAAAGAGAGAAAGAACAGCAAATAAAGCCTAAACCCAGCAGGAGAAGAGAAAT
>NC_058406.1:135918889-136064336 GCF_002201575.2 Neomonachus schauinslandi | reverse complement strand
GGCGTGTGGTTGTGTGGGGGGGGGCGTGTGGTTGTGTGTGTAATAAGATATGTAAATCAATAACTACAATACCAAGAGGCAGAAAATAAGGGATGTATGATGGGAGAAACACCAATATGGCGCTATGAAGAGACGGAGGGAAAGACTCTCAGGAGGAATTGGAAACTGGCTTTTGAATTACGTTGAAGAACATAAGAAATGGATGGGATTGGGAAAGATGGAATTGAGACTGGCATATCATGAAGAAGAAACTGTGTGAGAAAACACCTGGAGACAGGAGAGGACTGGTTGGTTTAGGAGAGGGGGAGTTCTCCAGTTTAGTGGGCATTCAGGATAAGTCCAAAGGCCCATCGTGGAGAGCTCTGGAGGCGCAGCTGGGCCAGGGAGCATCTCTAATTTGCTAATGGACTACTCATGGTTATTGGGCAGCAGAGAGATTGACAGCAGTTGTGCTTAAAAAGAGGAATGGGCGGGCTGCATACAGGAATGGTACTTGAAAAGCATGGAGGCCAATTAAAAGAATTTCAAAGAAGTCGAAGAAAGAGTGAGGGCAACTCGACTGTGGGCAGCAGGAACTCATGGGAGGGGGACAGATCCAACACCCCAACTCAGGACTTCGGCAATGATTAGAAAGACTAGGAGCAGATTTGGGGTAAGTTCAGTTTGGGACATACTGAGCTTCAAGCAAGGGTAGGAAATTCATGTAGAGATGCCGGAGGGCAGTTGGGATAGCCCCTTACAGTTAGGAAAGGGAGATTTAGTAAAATGTGAGAGATTTTTGCAATGAGGTCTATAGGAGAATTTTTGCACTATACGAGAAGATGGGGTTGCAGAAAGGCAGAAGGAAGAGATCGGAGAGAATAGATGGTGGTTCATCAACCGTAAACACAATCTGGCTGGGGAGAAAAAATAAGTGTGCAATGAAGAAATTGCTGTACAGAATTAATTGGCAAACTTACCTTTACAGAACTGACTCCCCATACACAAAAGACTTAAACAGGGAAGCGCCATCCCTATGATCTTAATAAAGGTTGGATGACAGGATAGGCCTCCTGATTTTCGGGGTTTCCTTGGGTTGTTTCTTGTGGTTATGTACTGTCAGCCTGAAATAACTTTTCAGTTTTCTCCTTTTGGTTTATTTACTAGCTCTTGGATAATAGGAGCAGACACCAGCAATTCCTTTTTAAAATACAAGCCTAAAGTGTAGGCTGAGCGAGAGATCCACCCTACAAGCTGTTCCTGCATCTAGTAATTTTTCCTGCTCTCCCTAGCGCTGGAAGGTGATCCCTGCTTCTTTACCAAGAGGTTACCTGGGCATTGCTGCAACCTGAGGAAACATTTATTCAAGCCAGAAGCACTCCAAATGGCAAGATTACTCTTTCAATATTTACCATTCTGCCCTGGGCAACTGAGACCAGAACGCTGCTGATTATTTTCAAACACAGAAAGAAAGGTTAATAGATTTGAATGATGGATATCATGCTCTTAAGTCACTTGGCAAAGTGGCAAAATTATAATGGTGTAGGACATACAGCCATTGTGGGAATAACTACTATAAAATAAATAACTAATACCATGGAAATTGACCAGTTTATTACCGGCATTGGTTGTACTCACCACAGGTTCAGTAGCTCCTGAAGGGGCTGCTCCACCATCCCTCTCCGCCCTCCGCTCTCCACCGCAAAGCATTGATGGCTTTTAAAGGGGTATCCACTGGGCCCAGCGTGAATGTTGCTTTGGCTTCTTTCTGTCTCCTCTAGCTGTAAAATTCAGGGGGGGGAGGCAAATGAAAATCTGCTTAAAGATTTTAAGTCTTCTAAAGAACCAGATCTTGTTCATTTTAGGCTCCGTTTTCACCTACTCTTTAAGGAAATGGAGAGGACATCTAATTCCAAACTAATTCAAATCAGCCAGCCAGTACAGGGTTGCTGTCTGGATTCTGGATTCTCATGGAAGTAGTAGAGTCCCTTGGTGAGAAGGGCTTTGGAGTCCATTAGTCCCCAGTTCAGTTCTCAACTCATTGATTCCATTACCATGAAGCCATTTACCCACAGTATTCTGGAGAAGAGCTGTGGCAGGCTTTAGGCTCTGGGTTATGGTGAACAGACACAGTCTCTGCTCTCTGGAGCTTATCTGTTGGTTGGAGGAGACAGGCAATTAAAAAAAAAAAAATGCTGTAATGAAAATCGAAGGAGGGCCACGAGGTTCAGAGTTCTTATGGGGTCAGAGGTGTTGCGTACCTCTCCCTATCTATGTGAGGTCTTGGGCAAATTTCTTAGCTCCTCAGTTTCCTGATAGAGTTGTTGGGAGGATTCAGTTAAATAACACAAATCACTAAGTCTGGTGTGTAGGAAACACAGTGAACCCTATCTGATATTATTTTAAGCTCCCAGTGGCAGGATTTTGAATCATTTTGTTCACTCAGTACCTAGAGCTGTGCCTGATGCATGGCAGGCATTTGATAATATTTTTTGGCTGAATAACTTTAATGAGGAAGAGTCATAATGGGGAAAAAAGGGCACCAGTGGAGATAAAATTAAACAGTAAAAAGATTCATAGACTGCTTGGTGGAGCCTTGGTAACTTGAATGTAACAAAGTGGAGCTTTTTAGGGAGAAACTAAGTCCCAAAACAGAGTGCTCAGAAATTGTAATTGTAACTAATCCTCAACTGAAGAAATCAGATACTTTCTTCTGTTTGTTCACCAGGGGGAGTATACTACCCACACAAGTCAGCCTTTCCAACACCTCTGAATGTGAAGCTCTTTAAAACGGTAATGAGTTAATGGAACCAGTAGAGCCTGAGGCCACAGCCTGTTTTAATTTCAGTAAATAGTTAAAAAGTCTCAGACCAAATCAAGTGGTAGCCAGAACGATCAAAATGTGATTCAGGAACACTGGGTGTTATACGCAAACAATGAATCATGGAACTTCATCAAAAACTAATGATGTAATGTATGGTGATTAACATAACATAATAAAATAAAATCTAAAAAAATGTGATTCAGATAGTCTTTTAAACTTTGAAAGGGTATGTATCTGCTCATTTCTTAATCTTTGGGTATTCAAATTATGATGCTCTAAAAATCACTATGGATATATCATTCCTTGATTAGTTTCAAAATCAAAGTTTGCCAATATTCATTTTTTTGCATATACTTTTTACGATTTTATTTTTGAATAATCTCTACACCCGATGTGGTGCTCAAACACACAACCCCAAGATCAAGAGTTGCACGCTCTACCAACCTGAGCTAGCCAGGTACCCCTTTGCACATTTTCTTGCATACTCGATCCGGATAATTTGTGAATTATAATATTTTGCTTTTCTTTTTTTTAATTATTATGTTATGTTAATTACCATACATTACATCATTAGTTTTTGATGTAGTGTTCCATGATTCATTGTTTGCGTATAACACTCAGTGCTCCATGCAGAACG
This sequence comes from Neomonachus schauinslandi, assembly GCF_002201575.2. Taxonomy (NCBI): domain Eukaryota; kingdom Metazoa; phylum Chordata; class Mammalia; order Carnivora; family Phocidae; genus Neomonachus; species Neomonachus schauinslandi. The sequence continues at coordinate 136,060,896 of NC_058406.1, read as the reverse complement.
TGCCCTCTTTAATACCCATCACCAGGCTAACCCATCCCCCCACTCCCCTCCCCTCTAGAACCCTCAGTTTGTTTCTCAGGGTCCATAGTCTCTCATGGTTCGTCTTCCCCTCCGATTTCCCCCCCTTCATTCTTCCCCTCCTATCTTCTTTTTCTTCTTCTTCTTTTTTAACATATAATGTATTATTTGTTTCAGAGGTACAGGTCTGTGATTCAACAGTCTTACACAATTCACAGCGCTCACCATAGCACATACCCTCCCCAGTGTCTATCACCCAGCCCCCCATCCCTCCCCCCCCCCACCACTCCACAAAATAAGTCAATCAGAGAAAGACATGTATTATATGACCTCACTGATTTGAGGAACTCTTAATCTCAGGAAGCAAACTGAGGGTTGCTGGAATATTTTGCTTTTTGTTAAAAGTTCCTTCTCCCTCATATTCACGGGTGGAGTTTGTAAAGTGTAAATGGTCACTGTTAAACCAGTGTGGAACATATGTTGAAATGATGAGACAAGAAGCATAAATAGAGCAGTAATCTCCCACAGAGCCTGGTAATCCTCTAAGCTGGAGGGATTGTTGGTAAATGTGGCCTCTGCATGCTGCACGGATGAATCCCAGGCTCCTTCCTCAGGTGACAATTATGGGTCTTCCTGGAACTCTCAGGTGTGACACGGTACTACTTAAATGAAAAGTATCACAGTAAGAACAGTTTTAGAAATGCCTTTATTTTATTATTTTTGTATAAACAACAATGTTGTGTGGAGTTTTTCCTGTTGGTTAAAATTTCAGTGACTCAAAGCTATGAACAGAAGTCATTCTATGATTCAAATTCCAAACTCAAGGAGGCATCTGTGTGCGAGCCAGCTACCTCCCCAAAGGTTAACTAGAGACATACCTGTAGGATCTGGCTCTCTCATCAAGGAGTACGATGCTGCTCAGAGGGGAGAAGGCAGACATCTTAGGAAGTGCAGTTTGCAGAGAGTCAGATGCTTTGCTCCTCCAAACCCAGAGAAGCAGGGGTGCCAAGAGAATCCTCATAAGCCTTGGCCTTGCCTGAAAGACAATGGACACTTTCCCACTTAATTGGATGTCTGCTTAGTCAGGGACTTGTTGACTTGTCCCATTCTCCTTAAGCAGGGGGAAAGTTAACTGGAGTGACTTGGCATCACAGGGTTGCCAGGTAAGGAGGGGAGTCAGCGCTGTTTGGGGTTTCTGGGAGGTGAGGACGATGGGTGCCACAGGTCCTGCCTGGAGACAGCTGCCGAGAGAAGAGGAGATTCAGGGCTATCGAGTTGCCAGGAAACCAAGCAAAAGCAGCAAAGAGGCATAGGCAGAGGAAGCGGATGTGAATGTCAGCTGGGGGTCAGCAGCGGAGGTGGCCACACTGAAGAATGAACCAGCAATGCCCGGGAAAGCTTGGAGAGCAGGTTGGAGCCACTGTCCACCCCTAATGACCACAGTCCAGCTTAGCAGCTGTGGTGGACCAGGGGAAACAACTGCAGCCTCCCAGTTAAGTAAGGAGATGGCTAGTCTTCGCAGGACCCTGGGGGGAGCCAGCAGCTAGACGAGGGTAAAGGGAAAGCTTCCCAAAGAGCAGACCATGCTCCCTCGCCCAAAGAAAAACACAGGAACTGCGTATTTGGATCTAGCCAGTGCTGGGGTCACGGGGGAAAGCTTCTTTAAATGTGTGATTTAATTTTTAGAAATGAACAGAAATGAGTCTTTAAAAGATGAAACAAGACTTCTGTGATAACCAAAATTTGTTGGAAGTTATAAACTATGGCCCATAATCATGAAGGGACCCAATAACCAGTACACATACCATATGTATGGAGGCAGCTACTAGAAGAAATCAAAATCACTTTATGTTCAAACCCCAACATTTTTTCCTAAAAACTGTCTACTTTAAACACATTTTAGGAAAAAAAAAAAAAAAAGGAAGATGGCATTCACTCAGGTTCAGTCAGGAATCGAGTACTGGCATGCTAAGACACACACCTGGCTTCTGGTGCCCCCAACCTTGGCGCCTCCCGTTATTACCTTGCCAACTTCATTTTGTTGGGTTCTCGTGAGTTATGGCATCAGGGAGGCTAAGAGCTCTGAGTGAGCCTCCCTTTGCATTCTTGTCTATTCACCAATACGATAAACGTGCTCTCTCAAATCTTTCCGAACCCAAGTCAGATGACCTACCTAAAATCCAGATCTTTGGGTCTGTGTTTAGCCACTTGCTGTAACACTTGGGCCAATGATGTAACCTTGTTTTCTCATTGACAAAATTCAGGGATGACTCTAGAGCCTTTTGACCCTTCTACTTAGTAAGGAAGAGTCTTATAGGATGCATTATCCTGAGATGTACAGCAAGGTAGAATTTTTTAAAAGTTCAAAATGTGTTTAAGTAGACTCATGGCTACCAGATGGGAGTGTAAAGAGTAATGTAGATAGAAAGAGAAGAGAAGCATATGCAAAAATCTGGTTTTGGAAGTGAGCAAGTTTCAGGACCGTTTGAGGAGAGACACGTTGTAATGAAGTGAAGGGAAGGAAGGCAATTAGGTAATGGGGGCTAAGGGCTTTACAATCTGAGATTTTATAACCATATTAGAAAACAATGCCTTTGACCTCTGAGAAGAAAAAGCAGGCAGGGAGGCTCAGGAGGGAGAGAAATAGTTTCCAAGCTTGGGAACTAAGTAGCAAAATGAGATTGATAGCTTAGGAGTGAGACAGAAAGAGCATTCACATGGTTTGATAAAATTAGCATTCAAGTAGAGAGGGTCTCCTGAAAACAGCCAGAAACGCAGTAAAATCAACAACTGCTATAGCAATTTAGGGATTACAAACTATTCTGATACGGTCCTCAAACTGCCTTCAACAGACCCAAAGAGGGGGCCCAAAGAGGGGGTCAGAGGCCAAGGTTGGGGGCAGGTCTCAAAACTTGGTTCATATGTCCAATGAAGAGGACGTTAAAACTGATACGCTGAGCTTGCAAGACGCAATTTTCCTTCCCTCTCCTAAAACTCTTGGTAATCTTAAACACAATACATAGGACAAGGAGAAATAATTAAAAACATACAACTCACACACACACACTGAAGTTCTGTGTTAGGGTAAGCGCTGAGTGGTTCAAAGGCACTGATAGGAAACACCCAACAGAGTTTTCCTGGGGGCTGGGGGCTGGGGATAACAGTATGCCTTCATGCATATGGAGAGGGCTGTGTTAGCAGAATTTACATGACACACAACTCACTGTCACTCCTTCAGAACGTCCATCTTTATTTCAGAGCATGAGGAGCGTGTTTTTCAGGTACTCTGAGCCATCTTTGTCAGTGTTATTCTAGTCCCCGCTGTGGTTCATTGGGCTATTGCTATCTGAATCCTGACTATGTGTGGCGGGCTTTGTAGGTCTAGATAAATAAAGTTGTATTAGATAATAACCTGTATTCCTTTTCTGTGGCTGCTAGAGCAAATTCCCACAAACTAGGTGACTTAGAGCAAGAGAAATTTGTTCTCTCAGTTCCGGAGGCCAGAGTCTGAAATCAGTGTCACTGGACCAACACCACAATGTCAGCAGGTGTATGCTCCTTCTGGTGGCTCTGGGGGAGAACCACTTCCTTGCCTCTTCCAGCTTCTGCTGGAATTCTGGCAGCTTCTGCTGGTGCTCAGGGGCTTGTGGCCCCGTCACTCGAATCTCTGTCTTCACGTCACCTTCTCCTGTGTGTGAGCATCTCCCATTGCCTCTCTCTTACAAGGACCTTGTGACGGCATGTAGCACTCCCTCAGTTAATCCAGAATAGCCTCCTATCTCAAGATCCTGAAATCACATCTGCAAAGTGTGTGTGCGCATGTGTGGATGTAGATAAATATCTTGCTAGTCAGTTAGCGTCCAGCTAACTGAGTGTCCTTAAGGGTCTAGATGACCTCAGAAGTGGAGAAGCATGGCCCTCAGCTGTTAACTATTGTTTGATGCCCACGGTCCCTCTATGTGCCTCAGCCCAGCACCTCAGGCCTGTTTCTCGTGTCTCCTGCCTGTGGTGCCATCACTTGGGTGGTGACTGAGAAGTCACAGCTCACTCACTCCCTCCTCTCCAAACAGGAAACTTCTCTAATTCTTAGTTGCTTGAACCCCAAAGTACACAGCAACACAGAGCCCAGCCCCAAGGCTCCCTTAATATAGTGAGTGGCTTTCTCTGGGTGCTGGACCCTTGACCTCTGAGGCTCTCTGGTGCCAGAAAGTCTGTAGTGACAGGATTTTAGGAGCCTCCGTCCCAGAGCTGCTCATGCTCCTCTGGTAAACAATCGTTCTTATCCTAGACACTGGGATGGTCCCCTATCAGGCAGGACGTTCACCGAGCCCACTCAGGGAAACAACTGCTCATCTGCCAGGCCCTAGGAAAATCACCCAACTGTATTAAGGCTGCAAAATCAGTGGCCAAGAGCTCTGCAGCTTGGCTTCAGAATTATTATTGCGACTAAAGACTCAGCTCCCATTGGAAACAATTGTGGAATGAGTTCAATCATAAGCAATCTGGGCCTGCCATCAGAAAAGGCAAGCTCACACCAACATGTCTTTCTCTGGTGAGCCTGGACATGCCCAGCTTCTGAAGCTCCAAAATGAGAGTTGATCCGACTAAAACAGACACTTTGAGATCGAATTCCTAGACTTCCGTTACTAAAGGTCTTCATTTTTTTCATTCCCTTCCTTGCTTGCTCACATTCTAGCAAAATCTATCATGGTACAAATGACACAACATTGTGGTGTAACGTACAACTGAGTCGAAGATGAAGAAGTGTACGTTTTATAATGAGAAAACCTACAAAGTGGCTACTGTGGGTGTGAATAATCTCCACATGACAAATCTCTTAGGGAGGATTTCAGAGAGAGTACACTGATTTTTTGGGGGGACTGTTTGCATTGTTCCTAATTTTATTCCATCAGCTCTGCCAAACCTCATTTACTTTGCCACTTGGTGTGGCAGGTTGCTTGAGCCCAAGACTGGGAGTGAAGTTACATGTTCTATTCCAATCTCCCTTAGAGAGTGATCTACACTGCTAGAAAAGTCACAGACTCTTTTTTGTTTAGTCCTTCCCTCCATTAAATACACATTATAGTAAATTACTGATACAGGTCTCCTGAAAATGGAAAATGGAAGAGATCGGGGCTCCGTGAAGGGTTTAGATTGTTTGAGAGCAATGTAATGCAACATATTACTTGTATTCAAAGACATCATATTAATTGTAGACATAAAGATTGACTAATAAAATTACATTATTCTAAATAAAACCCAGTAAGGGGGATGGGAGAAATAGGTGATGGGGATTAAGGAGGGCACTTGTTGTGATGAGCACTGTGTGTTGTATGGAAGTGTTGAATCACTAAATTCTACACCTGAAACTAATATTACCCTGTTAACTAACTGTAATGTAAACTAACTGTAGTTACTAACTGTAATTTAAATAAAAACAAACAAAAAGAAGCATATTGGAAAAAAATAAAACATAGTAAAAAGAACATTATACTTTCACTGCAGGGATAAGGAAAAATGTAAATTTATGGGGGAAAATATGTGAAAAATATTGGGGTTTCCAAAATAATTAAATGACAGATTTCTCTTTCAAGGACTCTTACATCTAATAACATTTTGGCTTATATAGGGAGTATAAATAAGCAAAAGGAATGCATTTGCTTTTGAAAATGAAATTAATCAGAGTTTGCCCATTTTGCTTCTTCTCCTAATAAGTAGAAGGATCAAGGGGCACCTGGGTGGCTCAGTCAGTTAAGCGTCTGCTTTCAGCCTGGGTCATGATCTCAGGATCCTGAGCTAGGGTCCCGCATCAGGCTCCCTGCCCGGCGGGAAGCCTGCTTCTCTCTCTGCCTGCCACTCCTGCTTGTGCGCTCTCTCTCTGACGAATAAATAAATAAAAACAATTTTTTAAAAGAAGGATCGAGAAGTCTTTATTGGTTCCTGATTTCCTCTCTATGAATGACTTAGCCTTTTCTTGCCCCATTCTACTATCACATATAACTTGTATTTCACAGCAGAGTTTAACAGCTTGAGTTCTGGGGTCAGTATCTCTGGGTTCAAATTCCAGATCTACCCTTCTTAGTTATACGGCCTTGGGCAAGTTTCTTAACCCTTCTGGACTTCAGTACCCTCATCTATAAAGTGGGGATAATAATAGTACATTCCTTAGACTGTTGCAGTGCATATTAGTGCTCGGATCTTAGAAAGCTCTCAACAAATCTTAGCTACTAATATTACTTTCTTTTAATATATGAACTACTGTTTCTTGTGTTAGACTGATTTATGTTTGTTTCCATCTCTCCCACTAAGTTGTAAGAGGGGACTGTGTCTTCTTCACCTTTTTGTCTCTCCCATGTGTTTACTATAATGCATTATACATGGTAGATACCTGGTAAACATTTGTAGAATTGAATTTTCTCAAGCGTTTGGAAAATCTATGCACAAAATCCTATGAAGTTTCAAATGAAGTATCAGAAATCTAGTATATTGCAAAACCCTATTTTAAAGGGAAAAATATCACCTTAAAGACTACAGTTGAATCATTCCTCCCTCTTGCTGTCCTCAGGCTCAACCTTAAATCAGGTTTCACTCATCTGTTGTTTGTACTTTGGTCTCTAGACATTGCCTGTCAGCCCATCCTGTACTACTCACAACACCAGAGCTGATTCTCCCGGAGAGGCTTACACCAAATCATGTCTTCCTGCATAACGTGTGGAGTGTTCCACACCAGTCCTCCACTTCGGTTCTTAGAACCCAAGAGTTATGACCTCCGAGCTCTCTTAGGACCCAGTTTCTGTCTCATGTGAAGTGGGATTTGTAAGGTTTAGCTTCCATGAGTCTAATTCTACTGATCACATAAATAAATAAGAAATTGTGTAATTCTGTTAAATGAGTTTGAAAGCCCTTCCGGCTACCCACTTTAAGCAGTAATATTTGCTAAGAGATTTTTTTTTTAATGTTCCCTGAAGGCATCTGGTTGAAACTCCTAAGCAACTGGAGCGGGTGAGGCATTGTAGTAACAATGGATTTGCTGCATAATCCTTGGGCCTAAGAAATGTCACATTCCCTTATTTGTTCAAAATCAAATTATATCTGGTCTGGTTGTGAGCTTTATTTTTTTGATCCTAGTCAGGTTTGGGGAATTCTTTCCCCTTCCTGAGGGTCAAGCAGGAGGGTATTTTCACAATTAAGGGCATTAGGCAATAGGTGTTTTTGATCACAGTTAATGCTCCCCCCATCCAAGTTCTGCAGGTGGGCAGCTCCAGTCCCCTTCGACTGAGTAGAGGCATAAGAGCCCATCTAAGCTGGCTCCTCCCTCATTCCTGGTATCCAACGCAGCCTTCATGTGTTTTTGTTGGCTTCCCCCATTAGAGTTCAGCATTTCTACTCAAGAAGAGACTTCGGGTCTCTACCACTCTTGAAAACCTATCCCTTCTCAGTCTGTCTGCTCCCATCCACCTCCTCTTGCCCTGGTCCTAGAGGTTTGCTCTAGGGCATCTTCCAGGCCAAGCTGTCAAAAAAAGGTCCTACTGTTTCTTCCCTGTGAATACCAGAAGCCTCTGGGATGAAACTGCTTAGGTAAAAAGCATAAGGAAGAGAGAAAAAAATTTGCACTCTGTCCTGAGTCTTACACTATAGGAAAAATAAGATCGAATTTAATATCTCTATAAATTATTCTGCTGTGTGTTTTACTAAAGTCCCTTGCCTTACTACATATTCTCTTTCAGGCCAAACTCAGAAATCTGGGCACAGAGGCCCGTTGCAAGGAGACAGTGGGGCAGGGTCAGCATAAGCAGGATTTGTACCCAGCGTGCATCTGGGGGAAGTTGACAGAATCTTGCTTTTCTGGGACAATAGAAACCTCCAAGGGACTAGACTGTGACCAATATCTGGATACTCAATGGGGAAACAGAACTTCTTCCATGGGGTGAGTCCTAAAACAACCAAGGAAGACTAGATTCTGGTCTTTCCTGCCTTTTTTGTGATAAGTCTATATTTTAGCCAACATTAAATGTTTGTCTACTCGTATAGGGCCAACAAAGCAGTTCTTGAATAGATCAGTGCCCTTGGAATCCAAGGAACAGTTTTATTTAATGGGCTCATTTTGTTGATAATATATTCAGAGCAAAGATGTTAAGTTTTAAAGTCAATCATCACTATTTTGGCTTATGTTTAGGAGTTGCCATAAATTTAAAAAAGTAAACTAGAAATTATCTAAAGATATATAATTGTATTAGTTTCCATTTTAAGCATTAATACATTGAACTAATAAAGTAGCACCAAATTCAGGTTCTTAAAATTTTTCTTTTAAAAATTAAGCATACTAGGGGCGCCTGGGTGGCTCAGTCGTTAAGCGTCTGCCTTTGGCCCAGGTCATGATCTCAGGGTCCTGGGATCAGGCCGTGCATCGGGCTCCCCGCTCAGCTGGAAGCCTGCTTTTCCCTCTCCCACCCCCACTGCTTGTGTTCCCTCTCTCGCTGTCTCTCTCTCTGTCAAATAAATAAATTTTAAAAATCTTTAAAAAAAAAAATCAAGCATACTAGGAGCACTGGGTGTTATACACAACTGATGAATTGTTGAACACTACATCTGAAATTAATGATGTACTATGTGTTGGCTGATTAAATTTAAATTTAAAAAATTAAGCATACTTAGAATCTTAGAATTTGCAAATATATTAATTCTAAGAATTAGGACCTAACTTGAGTATAACTGGGAATTTGGGTCAATCAAGCTATGCTCAAATATGCTGCTTTCTTTTTCAGGGTATGGAAAATGCTCTTTATGTTTTATTTTATTTTTTTAAAATTGAGGGTTAATTAACATATAATATTGTGTGAGTTTAAGATGTACAGTGTATTGATTTGATACATTTATATATTGCAGTATGATTACCACTGTAACATTATCTGACGCCTCCATCATGTCACATAATTAGTGTTTCTTTTTTTGTGGTGAGAACGTTTACAATCTAGTCTCTTAGCAACTTTGGAGTATATAATACAGTATTGTTGATTATGATCACAATGCTGTGTGTTAGATCTCCAGAACTTATTTATCTCCTAACTGTAAGTCTGTACCCTGCGAGCAACATCTCCTCAATTCCTCCACCCCCTAGCCCTGGGCAGCCACCATTTTACTCTCTGTTTCTGTGACTTTGGCTTTTTTAGACTCCACATATAAGTGATATCATATGATATTTGTCTGTCTCTGTCTGACTTATCTCACTTAACATAATGCCCTCAAGTTCTATCCCTGTTGTCACAAATGGCAGGACTTTCTTCTTTCCCAAGACTGTACAAGACATCCCCCACAACAGAGAATTATCCTGTCCAAATGTCAATAGCTCTGTTGCTGAGAACTCCTGGTGTTTACCAATGCTAGGGTTTGCTCTAAGCCAGACAAAGTTATTTCCTTGACTTTAAAACAGCAGTTGCCAGAACAGAGCATTTGTGTGGCTATGACAATCCCAGGGAGAGTGATGTCAGCAGGTGCCAACAGAAGCCCCTCTATGGCTGGAAAACTGACCTCAGTGCCATGATGTGAGGACATGGGAGGGAATGCAGGTGGAGGAATGGAAATGTGAGATGGTCATAGCCTTTTGAGAACACCTGTGGCGAAAGCTGAGAAATTTCTGGAGGAAATTGTAGTCTGAGCCCTGCATTCTTCTTCTTCTTCTTTTTTAAATAAATTTTAAATCAGTGTGTTTATATCTCAGCCTTGTTTCAGAAGAGCACTCAATTTCCTTTTGTGAAATAGCTTCTAGGAAACAACTGTTACTCCAGGTTTTTCCAGCCTATTAAAGAGAATAAATAGAAATAAAATAGGCATTTCTATATTTTTCTTTAGGGTTAGAAGCCCATCTTTAGATTATTGTTGAAATATATTCAAATAGTTGACTTCATATTATCAAAGAAATTTCTCAAGAAATTCCACTTCCGTTCATTTGTCAAAGTCATCTCATTTTTATCCTAATTCAAGATAACTCAATCAAAATGTATTTATGAACATGGTCATTAATAATATTAAGGTGTTTAAAGATAATTAGTAACATGCTAGTAAGAGTATAATATTTCACCTGAAAAATGCTTAACAGTTGCCAGACAAATGAGAATCAAGAATTAATTGCATCATAAACGACATTTGCTTTCAAAGAGATTTTTATTTGATGATTTTCTCAGGGCATATTTGTCAATCTAAATATTTTGTGTCTTGGCTAAGAAAATAAGGAAACAAATGAAAAACACATTTTTAATTTGAAAATCCTTCCTAGAGATTGTTTCTTTTTCCCCATTTTAGAAATTAGTCTTCAGTTTTGTTTTTTTTTTTTTTTTTAAGATTTTATTTATTTATTTGAGAGAGAGAGAATGAGAGAGAGCACATGAGAGGGGGGAGGGTCAGAGGGAGAAGCAGACTCCCTGCCGAGCAGGGAGCCCGATGCGGGACTCGATCCCGGGACTCCAGGATCACGACCTGAGCCGAAGGCAGTCGCCCAACCAACTGAGCCACCCAGGCGCCCCTAGTCTTCAGTTTTTTAAACGATAGGATATATATCCAGAATATAGAGAGAACTCTTTTTTTAAAATATTTTATTTATTTATTTGAGAGAGAGAGAGCATGAGAGGGGGGAGGGTCAGAGGGAGAAGCAGACTCCTCACTGAGCAGGGAGCCCAATGCAGGACTCGATCCTGGGACTCCAGGATCATGACCTGAGCTGAAAGCAGTTGCTTAACCAACTGAGCCACCCAGGTGCCCCAGAGAGAACTCTTTAAACAATAGAAAAAAGGCAATCAATCCAAGCACAGATTGGACCAAAGATATTGCTAAAGAGGATAGACATATGGTGAATACGCACAGGAAAAGATGTTCTATATTATTAGGCATTAGGGAAATGTAAATTAAAGTACCATATACCTATTAGAATGATTAAAATAAAAACTGCTGATAATACTAAGCACTGACAAGATGCAGCGCAACTGAATCTCTCATACACTACTTGGAGAATGTAAATGGTAGAGCCACTCTGAAAAAGTTTGGCAGTTTCTTTAAAAGTTAAACATGGAGTTACCATCTGACTATATAATCACATTCCTGGGTATTTATCCTAGAGAAATGAAAATTTATGTTCATATGAAAACCTATAGATAAATGTTCATAGCATCTTTATTTGCAATAGCTCCAAAATGGAAACAACCTAAATGTCTTTCAGTGGGTGGCTGGATAAACAAACTGTGGTAATCCATACAATAGAACACTATTTAGCAATAAAAAAGAACACATTATTAATAAGCAAATAACTGGGTGAGTCTCAGGGACACTGTAATGAGTTAAAAAAGCCAATCTCAGAAAACTACATTCTGTATGATTCCATTTATATAACATTCTGGAAGTGACAAAGTTATAATTGTGAAGAATAAAGCAGTAGTTGCTAGGAATTGATTAGGATTGGGGGTGGGATGGGAAGGCAACTATAAAAGGGTAGCATGAAGCATACTTCTTGGTGGTGACAGAACAGCTCCATATCCTGTTAGTGTGTTTACATTAATCTATACATATCATAAAATTTCACAGAACTATGCCACATAAAAAAGAATAGTGCAAAATTGTTAAAATCTGACTAAGTCTAGATTATCAATAGTATTGTACCAATATCAGTTTCTTGGCTTTTATAATGTTATGTAAGATGTTATCATTGGGGAAATCTGGGTGAAGTGTACATGGGAATGATCTGTATTATTTTTGAAATTTCTTGTAAATCTAAAATTGTTTCAAATAAAAAGTTGAAAAAAACCCCCAGGAGTTAATTCAAAATCTGGTTACAAAATGACTTTGTCAATTGGTTCCCACACTTCTCCTACACACCTTCCTCTGACCTTAGAATTCTTCTCTAGGAAAGAATTAAAGAACTGTCTGGGGTGAATCAAGGCTCCTATGGTAGATATTATTAAGCTCTCTACATTTAGGAGCCTTCTGCCTATTCAGTCTAACATGGAGCTTTCCCTAGCGGGAAAGTGAAATACATATGCAGCAGAAAAGAAAACCTACACCAGTTATCTTGAAATAGAAAACATAAAATATAAATATAAAAGAACAACCAAACATCACTATATATATATAAAGAAAATCCACAGTTTAAAAGACCAAGAAAAAGAAATAGAAAGTAACTGGTAATTTAGAGAACAAAAGAAAAATTTGAATCTGTGAACTCTATTTCTTGTCCTTAAAGAGAAGTGAAATCAGAGAGGGAGATGAACCATGAGAGACTATGGACCCCGGGGGAAACAATCTCAGGGTTTCAGAGGGGGTGGGGGGAGGGGGAGGGGGTGACAGGATGATGGGTATTGAGGAGGGCACATGCTGTAATGAGCACTGGGTGTTATACTTAACTAATGAATCATTGAACACTGCATCAAAAACTTAATTATGTACTATACAGTGGCTAACTGAACATTAAAAAAAAGATGAACATCAAGAAAACTACATATAAAATTTATAGGTGGCCAAAATCAACTTAATAAAGTAAGAAAATCAGAAGTAAGAAGATAGATTTAATTAAATTTTAAAATTTTATGGTCAAAAAAAGAAATGTGAAGATGTCGTATTCATAAAATAAGTGTTGAGCAATTAGAAAACAAAAAAAGGGAGTACCTGGGTTGCTCAGTTTGTTAAGCATCAGCCTTTGGCTCAGGTCATGATCCCGGGGTCCTGTGATGGAGCCCCCTGTTGGACTCTTTGCTCAGCAGGGAGCCTGCTTTTCCCTCTCCCTCTGCCTGCCACTCCCCCTGCTTGAGCTCTCAATCTCTCTCTCTGTCAAATAAATAAATAAAATCTTAAAAAAACCCAGAAGTTCAAGCCAAAATATCAACAAGTTGTATAGTAAGAATTCCAGAAAGAAAAGAATTAAAACAAAACTAAAAGGGTGGGGAAGGGGGGCGGGAAATCAAGGGAGAAGAAATAATGAAAGAACTAAGAGAATTTCCCAGAGCTAAAGAACCTTCTTATGGAAGCAATCCACTGAGTGATGAGCAGATCGAATAAAAAAGACCCTCATCAAGATATAACTTCATGAAAATTCAGTACTTTTAAAGATAAGGCATAAAATAGAAACTTCTTCCAAGATTAAAAAAAAATACGGATCACCTGCATAGAAGAAGAAATCAGACTGGTGCATTAGACTTTTCAAAAGTAAAATGTTCATAGAAAAATAATTTTAGCCTAGCATTCTCTCCTCTAGTCAATTTAATTAAGTCTAGGATGAGCATAAAGGCCATTTTCAATACAGAAGGACTCAGAAACTTTAGGCGCCAGGCATCATTTTCATAAGTTACTTGAGGGCATAATCCAGCAAGATAGTAGTAGAAACCATGAAAAAGAAATGGGATAGAAAGAATTGGGAACTATCACAGTAGTTAGTGAGACAAAGAAGAGAAATCTTTGCATGATAATTGAATAGCAAGCCAGGAAATCAAGTAAGTAGACTCTAGGAAGACTGTCTTAAGAAGAAGAAAGAAGTGGTTTCCAAGCATTAGGTATTGTGACTATACATTGTGAGATGTTAGCAAAGACATGGTGAAGAAAAACAAAAAACTGTGTGGAAAAATATGTTTGACCATGAAGAAAAATAAAATATGTCAAGATTTTGAGAAACTGAGGAAATCTAAGAAATAACATGATAAAAGGAAGTTGAGAAAAGGGAGAGGTGATATGACTCCTAGAGAATCTTAAGTTGGAAAATTGAAAAGAATAATAGTTTAAGTCTGTTATTTAAAGTTAGAAAAATAATACTAAAGAATTAAAATCAAAGGTAGTAAAACCAGTTTATGTTATTTATTTTTTTACTGAAGAAAGATTAAAAGTTTTATTTTATTTGTTAAGTTTTTATTTAAATTCCAGTTACATAACATACTGTATAATATTAGTTTTAGGTGTACAATATAGTGATTCAACACTTCCACACAACACCTGGTACTCATCACAAGTGCCCTCCTTAATCTCCATCACCTTTTTCACTCATCCTCCATCTACCTCCCCTCTGGTAACCATCAGTTTGTTTTCTATAGTTAAGACTCTGAAATTCCATGTTCATGGATAGGAAGAACAAACATTTTAAAAATGTCCATTCAACCCAAAGCAATTGACACATTTAATGCAATACCTATCCAAATACCAACAGCATTTTTCACAGAGCTAGAGCAAACAATCCTAAAATTTGTATGGAACCACAAAAGATCCCGATAGCCAAAGAAATCCTGAAAAAGAAAAACAAGCCTGGAGGCATCATGATTCCAGACTTCAAGCTATCTTATAGAGCTGTGGTTGTCAAGACAGCATGGTACTGGCACAAAGACAGACACATAGACCAATGGAACAGAATAGAAAACCCAGAAATGGACCCACAACTCTATGGTCAACTAATCTTTGACAAAGCAGGAAAGACTATCCAATGGAAAAAGGACAGTCGCTTCAATGCATGGTATCAGGAAAAGTGAACAGCAACATGCAGAATGAAACTGGACCATTTTCTTAGATCATACACAAAAAGAAATTTAAAAATGGATGAAAGTCCTGGAGGAGAACAAAGGCAGCAACCTCTCTGACCTTGGCCAGAGCAACTTCTTACTAGATATGTTGCTGGAAGCAAGGGAAACAAAAGTAAAAATGAACTATTGGGACTTCATCAATATAAAAATCTTCTGCACAGTGAAGGAAACAATCAACAAAACTAGAGGGTGGCCTATGGAATGGGAGAAGATATTTGCAGATGACATATCTGATAAAGGATTAGTATACAAAATCTATAAAGAATTTATCAAACTCAACACCCAAAAAACAAGTAATCCAGTTAAGAAATGGGCAGAAGACGTGAACATTTTTCCAAAGAAGACATCAGATGGCTGACAGACACATGAAAAGATGCTCAACATCACTCATCATCAGGTAAATACAAATCAAAACCACAATGAGATACCACCTCACACCTGTCAGAATGGCTAAAATTAACAAGTCAGGAAATGACAGATGTTGGTGAGGATGCGGAGAAAGGGGAACCCTCCTACACTGTTGGTGGGAATGCAAACTGGGGCAGCCACTCTGGAAAACAGTATGGAGATGCCTCAAAAAGTTGAAAATAGAACTACCATACGATCCAGCAATTGTACTATTAGGTATTTACCTGAAAGATACAAAAATACAGATTCAAAGGGGTACATGCACTCTGATGTTTATAGCAGCATTATCAATAATAGCCAAACTATGGAAAGGTAAAGAAGATGTGGTATACATCTTATATATGTAATGGAATATATATATATATATTATATATATATATATAATATATATTACTCAGCCATCAACAAGAATGAAATCTTGCCATTTGCAATGATATGGATGGAGCTAGAGTGTATTATGCTAAGCGAAATAAGTCAGTCAGAGAAAAACAATTGTCATATGACTTCACTCATACGTGGAATTTAGGAAATAAAAGAGCTGAACATATGGGAAAGGAGAGAAAAAAAAGAGAGAGGGAAACAAGCCATAAGAGATTCTTTTTTTTTAAATTTTATTTTATTATGTTATGTTAATCACCATACATTACATCATTAGTTTTTGATGTAGTGTTCCATGATTCATTGTTTGCATATAACACACAGTACTCCATTCAATACGTGCCATAAGAGATTCTTAACGATAGAAAACAAACAGGGTTGACTGAGGGAGGTGGGTGGAGGATGGGCTAGATGGGCATTAAGGAGGGTACTTGTGATGAGCACTGGGTGTTGTATATAAGTGATGAATCACTAAATTCTACTCCTGAAACCAATATTGCACTGGATGTTAACTAAATAGAATTTAAATAAAAATTTTGAAGAAAGAAAAATACTCTGAAAAACAGTTTACTTTAAAAAGTAGATTGAAGGGCGCCTGGGTGGCTCAGTTGGTTAGGCGACTGCCTTCGGCTCAGGTCATGATCCTGGAGTCCCTGGATCGAGTCCCGCATCGGGCTCTCTGCTCGGCGGGGAGCCTGCTTCTCCCTCTGACCCTCCCCCCTCTCATGTGCTCTCTCTCTCTCTCATTCTCTCTGTCTCAAATAAATAAATAAAATCTTTAAAAAAAAAATAAAAAAATAAAAAAATAAAAAAATAAAAAGTAGATTGAAGAGACATTTGTACATAAAGTATTGCTATTGTTCACTATGAGGCCTAGTATTAGTTTTTGCAGACATACATATTACTTTGTTGCATAAAATAAAGAAGAAAAGGAAACATTTCACTGTTCATGGTATTTTTAAAACAGCTTTATTGAGGTATCATTGATATTTAAAAACAATGCAAATATTTAAAGTATACAATTTGAAAAGTTGACTTCTATATACCCTCATGGAACCATCACTATAATAAAGATAATGAACATATCCATCATCTCCAAAAGTTTCCTCCTGCCCCTTGCTATCCCTCCCTTCTCCTCCCATCCCTACCAACTATACCCAGGCAGCCACCGATCTACCTTCTGTCATGTCACATTAGTTTTCATTTCCTAGAATGTTATATAAATGGACTCATGTGGTATATACACTTTCTTTGTCTGGCTTATTTCACTAAGGTTAATTACATTGTGATTTATCCATGTTGTAGTGTATATTAATTTTCATTCCTTTTTTTAAAGATTTTATTTATTTATTAGAGAGAAAGAGCATGAGCAGGGGGGAAGGGTAGAGGGAGAAGCAGACTCCCCGCTGAGCAGGGAGTCCAATGCGGGACTTGATCCCAGGACCCTGGGATCATGACCTGAACCAAAGGCAGACACTTAACCAACTGAGCCACCCAGGCACCCCATTCCTTTTTTATTGCTGAGTAGTAGTCCATTGTACAGATATATCATAGTTTGTTCATTCACCTAATTGATGGCCATTAGGAGTGTTTTCAGTTTTTGACAATTACGAATACTAGATATTAATGAACAAGTTTTTATATGGACATGATGCTTTCATTTTTCTTAGAAATATTTAGGAATGGAATGGCTAGATTACATAGTAGGTGTATTTTTTTTTTTTGGTATTTTTTTGCTTTTTAAAGAAATTGCCCAAGTGTTTTCCAAAGTGGCTGTACCATTTTATGTCATCATCAGCATGCTTAAGAAGTTCAGTTGTTCTACATTTTGCCTATATGCTGAATGGTGAGTTGTTTTCATTTTAGCCATTCTAACAGGTGTGTAGTGGTATCTCACTGTGGTTTTATTTATTTATATTTTAAAGATTTATTTATTTATTTTGAGAGCGAGAGAGCCCACATACAAACAGGGGGAGGGGCAGAGGGAAAGAATCTCAAGCAGACTCCATGCTGAGCAGGGAGCCTGACACAGGGCTTGATCTCATGACCTAATATCATGACCTGAGCTGAAATCAAGAGTTGGATGCTTAACTAACTGAGCCACCCAGGCACCTCCTCACACTTCTTGGTGAAATATCCTTTTTTTTTTTTTTTTTGCTTTTATTTTTGTTATGTTATGTTAGTCACCATATAGTATTTCATTAGTTTTTGATGCAGAGTTCCATGATTCATTTTTTGTGTATAACACCCAGTGCTCATTGCAGTATGTACTTTTTAATTGGCTTGTTTGTTTTCTTATTCTGGATATATGATTTGTTTTACTCAGTGTTCTTTTTTATTGGTATTTTCCTGTGCTTTCTCCTCCTGTATACTCCAGTAGATAGAAATCAGGATATAATTTAAAAATAAAGCTAAATTGAACCCACTTGGGGTTGATCAATTTGAGCCCCTGAATCTTAGCCACTCCTGCAGACACCTACTGATTGGGGGGAAAGTATTCCTTTAGAAAACAGATTGTGGCCCTCCCTGTTTTTACCTAACTCTTGGTCTAGGGTAGAATGTCTTATACCGAGGACTCTTCAGGTCTCTCAATGAAGAAATCCACAGCAGAGATGAAAGGTCTTCTCTAGTAGATCTTGGGTTTGGATGGGGTCAGAGAACCAAGTCTGTGATTGCCTGTCCCGGGGAGCCCCTCCCTGGAAAAGCAGGGTCAGGTCTGAACCTGTGAGCAGGCTGATCAGGAGACAATAATTGTAATGGCCCCACCTGCCTGCATTGGAAGGAAGTTCATGTTCTTGTTCTCTGCTCATTAATATCAGACAGTAACCAGATTCAGCTCCTAATGGGCTACGTGCAGTTTTGTGGGTCAAGGCACAGTTGGCTAGTTTGTCTATAATTCCTCATCAAACCTTCCCCGCTCCTGAAATAAGTCAGAGAAAGACATGTATCATATGACCTCACTGATATGAGGAATTCTTAATCTCAGGAAACAAACTGAGGGTTGCTGGAGTGGGGGTGGGGTGGGAGGGATGGGGTGGCTGGGTGATAGACACTGGGGAGGGCATGTGCTGTGGTGAGCGCTGTGAAGTGTGTAAGACTGTTGAATCACAGACCTGTACCTCTGAAACAAATAATACATTATATGTTAAAGAAAAAAAAAAAAGAAGATAGCAGGAGGGGAAGAATGAAGGGTGGGAATCGGAGGGGGAGACGAACCATGAGAGACTATGGACTCTGAAAAGCAAATTGAGGGTTCTAGAGGGGAGGGGATGGGAGGATGGGTTAGCCTGGTGATGGGTATTAAAGAGGGCACGTTCTGCATGGAGCACTGGGTGTTATATGCAAACAATGAATGATGGAACGCTACATCAAAAACTAATGATGTAATGTATGGTGATTAACATAACATAATAATAAAAAAAAAACACACACACACACACAAAAAAACCTTCCCTGCTCCTTTTCTTGTTTGTTTGACATGGTAACTTGGGAATATTTCTTACTTCTCAGAAGTAAGTGCCTGGTGTGGATAATTCTAAAATGTAATTGGAGTCACCTAATGTTTTATAAACATTATCCTAGGCATATGCAAGTTTAAAACATGGTACAATTTTAATTATTATCAAAAACATTCTGCACATCTGAGATTAAAGGTTTCCTATGGACATTCCAGCGCCCTCTTCTGGACACCTGAGTTAACCTGACCAGAGCTCAACCCCAAATCCTCTGCCTCCCACCCCTTCCACTCCCCAACCCTGGCACCAACCAAAAATAGCCCTGTTCTTAAAAAACCTTATGTTCTGAGTCAAGAGACAGCACATACATAGGGAAGTTAGTTTCAGCATTTAAAAGACGATGTTAGAGTCATATGGAATTTTTTACAAAACAGTAACAGAAAAGTTTTGATGTGTGTTGTGACAAGTTCAGCAACTGTGGGGAGAACACCAGGAAATAAACTTGCAAATTGGTTTTATCCTGTAAAACCCACAATAAGTGGTTTATGAAAATTGAGCATTTGCCTTGGGTTTGTTAGTTGTGTCACTGATTTCGAAGCCATGGTTTTAAATGACCCCAGAATTTCACTGATGAAATTTAAAAGGACTAACACATAGAAAAACACTAAAGATATTTTGAAAAAGAAGATTCAGGTTCACATTTGACTTCTACCAGTTACTATCTATGTGGCTTAGTCTCTCTGAAATTCAGTATTTTCATCTATAAAAAGAGAATAATCCTTCCTCATGTAAGATATGATATTTGAAAGCGCTTGGTAATAGTAAAGAAAATTCTGGTTATCACCCAGATGGAAGATTTCTGTAACTAGTAAAAGGCTGCCTTTTTTTTTTTTTTTTTTTTAAGTTAAGAGTTAAAGGAACATATTTCATTCTAAAAACTCCTTGGGATAAATTGGGTTCTGAGTGAGCTGTGATAGCTTGCAACTGCTTACTTGGTCTTGAAGTTAGCACTTCCCTGTGTCTGCAGTCTCCAGTTTAATCTCCTTAATCTGATGGAGACCCAGATTAAAGGAGACAGAGGTCCAGTTTGTGCTCTCTTTTAGTGCTAAGTCCACACCAAGAGGAAATGAAGACAGAATTGCTAAGTCACCTGTTCCCTTCAGAACACTGTGGAATCAAACTGTTTCTTATTCTAGATGTCAGCTCTTGCAGCCTCAGGGTTTAATGCTGTGCATCTCCACTTGACCTCATCACAATTTAATCTGGCTTCGCTTCAGAACCACATAACAAACCACAATGGTCAAAACCCATTTGACAACATCTTAGTTTCTACCAAAACTTGCATCGTTTGTTAAATCAGCATTTTAACCACCAATACGTTTTAGAACACTAGCTACAATATTAGCAAAGGAACAAAATTAGTTTATGCAATTTAATTTTTTTTTTTTTTTTTTTTTGCCAGAGGGTGTGTGCTAACTAATACATTGACCCAACTTTTGGAATTTAAACTTGAACCGGAATATCACATAGAATATTTTTCCATTTATGAAGTACTCTCATACACACTATTATCATTTGATTCTTTCAGGAAGAATGGGAGATGATTGCTCTATTTTAGAAATTTGGAACTGAGAATAAGTATGACTTCCTTAAGATCTCACAGCCACTAAAGGTAGACTGGGACTAGAAAGAAAAAATTCTGCCAATTTTCCATCAAACTTCATTGCTTCTGGGGGTTGGGGAAGAATAATGACAAGTTCTCAAAAAAGGCACATGACCCACTCATGGATGCGAAGCGAAGACTTGTGCTGGGAAACATGACCAGGACTCTCCACTTCCCTTGGCTCTTCCAGGTCACAATAGCACCCTGAGGACATAGCAGCTGAGTGTCAGCTCATCAAGGAGGATTACCATTGATTTCCCCACTCACTGTGGAGAAGCAGCACAACATAAGATTCAAAGCATGGACTTTAATGTCACAGCGGCCCTGTCCTTGCTCTATTGCCTAGTAGCTTGTATGCTCTGGGGAAAGTCACCTAATCTTTCAAAGTGTGTGTTTCTGTAAAACGCCGAGAAGATTAAATGAGATAATGATGTTAATGAAACCTGGCACAGGGTCTGCCATAGAGATCTTGAGGAACACGGAAGATGGGATGGAAGGAATCTGTAACATTCTGCATATATAGGTGATGGTTTGAGTTTGCAAAGTTGCACCCCCTTTGTCTGAAAACAATCCCACAGATGAGTTTTGTTTGGCTGACAGAGGGATGGCCCACCTAATACCTAGGATGTCGAACAACTTTTCTGAGGCAAACAAAATAAGGCCAGGAGTGCCCTGACTGTGACTGAAAGGTGATGTGCATTTGAATTTTTTCTTTCAGTTTAGTTAGTTTGGGACTTTGTTCCAGCATCTTCTCATAAGTTTAGAGGTATGGTGGACAGCTCCTAAGAAAATCCTTAGCACAAGTATGAGGGAGATAGAGAATAAGAGTGATTATCTGCCAGAGGGGAAGAGAGTGGGGCATTTGTGCCAAATTAGTTATTTCTTCATTTCTTTCAGTTGGCATTCTTTCTTGTAAGTCTTTATCTCATTGTGCTGGGAGACCATTGCTGCAGCTGTATATAAATATAGCTGAGGGTGAGGAAAGATTTTGTTGTAAAAACTTTTTCATGATTTTTTTTTCCAAAATGAATTCAAGAAAAAAGACTGTGGCTTGGCTGGGGATGAGAACGGAGGGAGAGAAAGAACAAATGTATAAACAGAGAATATCATTTTTCCATGTAATGATGGCCGACACTTACGTTCCTACAAAGAATTGTTTGTACCACTCAGGAGTCCTTTCTGCTCATGAATTATGGTTCAATAGTTCAGAAATTAAGTTGCTTTGTCTTGGGCCAGACCATAGAAGTTGATCACCTCATGATGCCGATGAATTATATAACCTTTTGGAGTTTCTCTCCCTAATAGGTAGCAGTGGTGTTGCAATGCTCCCCCAGGCCTTTCTTGAACTCCCGGGAACAGAGCAGCAGATGCTGAATTTTCTAAAAAGAGTATAGTCTATATTACCATATAAGACATATCTTTCTGGGGCCTCAGAAAAGGGTAGGTCAATAGTCCTCCCATTCTACCTTTTTTTTTTTATATATATATACACACACACACATACTTGCAGAGAGAAGGCATATGGCAAAAGAGAGATGGTACCTGGTGAAGCAGATGTGGGAAGAACTGTTTTTCACTACATTACTATTGACTTCATTGGAACCAGACCTCTTATCATCCGGGCTGAGGCAAGAGAAGTGGGTCCTAGACCCATGAATGAAAAGAAGACAAAGTCTGTTCTTTGCTGATCCCATATTTGGACCCGTAGGCCAGCAAGGGCACTTCCCAGGATATCACTCTCTAGGGGGCATAAAGCATCACTGAGAATGTTTCAGGATGGAGAAAATTTCATCCCTGGAATTCCTTTCGGAGAGAAAATTGTTAACTATTGAGAGGAATACTTTGAGAAGTTGCTTGGCATGGGGGGTGGGTTGAGATAAGATTCCAAAGGGAAATAAATGCCCAAGCAACAAGATATGGTCACTAAACTGCCTTCTAAGAGGAGAGGCTCTGCTTAAGCCAAGCCCGTGTTTTGCTGAGTGGAGTATGCAAGTTTGGAGCCAGAACAGAACTGTGAGGACATTAGAGAGGCTCCCTGTGCCACCAGGCGTCCTCCTTCTCGGCCCTCTCCCTTGGAAGTACTCAGCCAGCCTCCATCCACTTAAATGCCAAGAGTACCTTGGCCACATGACCCCCTGCAGGCAGATGAATCTTGGGTGGCCTTGGCTGCCTTCCCTGTGGGGAGCAGCTCCTGGCCTGAGGCAGCCTGGAAGGGAAGGTGGGCAGGCCGGCCCTCCGTGCTGTAGAAAAAATGAAGGAAGCGGGGCTTAGGGAAATGTGGACTGGACCTGCCCAGCTTCCTCTGTTACCCTTCATAGAGCTGCAAGTGGCTCAAAATTCAAGTTGCCGAAGGATGAATTGCCAGAATTCTTACTTGAATCCGTCTATGCCCTCTGTGTCGGTAGACACAGGAGAGACTCCCTTGTGACACATAGCTCATCCATTCACAGTGTGTGAGGAGGGCTGAGAGGGCCGTGTCCTTGTTTGCCTTGGTGGCCATTTCTTCTCTTCCTCCCTCCTGGGGAAGACTTCTAGCATTCTCCCTCCTTTCAGAGCACAGGGCATGTCATAGGAACTGTTTCGCTATTTCCCAATAGTACTGTTCATGCAATCCTCATGTCCATTTGGCCTAGAGGGGAGCTTGGGCAATTGTGCTGCACTCCAGTAGCTTCTTACCTATATGGCTTCCCAGACTCGCCTCACTGAGGGCCCTGTGCTTCCCGCCCATGCGGAGGCTAAGCCATGAGCACCAGGTATCGTTTTTAGGTCTCAGGACTGAGTGCAGAGAACAGTTAAGTGTTTATCTGATTAGACCTATCTGAGATTTTTGAAACCAAATTTAAATTATTGTAGAATACACCCTCTTTCGTATAACCAATGTCTTCTTTTTATCCTTTGGCTAATTAAAACACCTGCTACAGAAAACAAAAGGGAAAATAGAATCTTATCCTTGAAAAAAAAAAATTAAGATGTATAACCCGGATGTCCGCTCAGACCTACCTGTGGTTTGAGAAAACACAGATTTTAACTGATTTCAGACTGAACTAAAATAATTGCTACTTATATAGCTTTCTTTCAGATAGCTAATCCAGTCTGACAGTAATGTGGTAGCATGTTCAGATCAACTTCCTGCTGGAGATACTTTTAATTCAGGGCACCATGTTATAAAAAACTCTGATGATCTGAGGTACATAGAGAGGAGAATGATAAGAATGATTTAAGGGATAGGAAGCCATGTTATATAAAGAAGGTTCAGGAATTAGTTACCTTCGTCTTGGAAAAAGTAACAAGTACTTCAAAGGGAAATGTTAGTTATCTTAAAATATTTGAAATACAGCTAGGTTCATTTTGTCTGTATCAGAAAAGCATAATTATATCTAATACATAGGGAGTTATAGAGAAATGAGTTTGACTCAGTATAAGGAAGACCATTCCAGCAATTCGTATCCCCTAGAAATGCAGTGTCAAAGAAAGGAGTGAGTTTCCCTACCCTAAAGTCATTCAATCAACAAATATTTTTTGTGACTAAGTTCCAGGCACCATTTTTAACACTGAGATGTAGTCATGAATAAACTCCAGAAAAGGCCTGTTAGCCATATGCCTGGTATGTGATAGGAGATCTTCTTATCTGAAGAGGAAAGATAAATTAGTTATTTCTATGGGATTTTTTTCTATTCATTCATTTGAAGAAAACAACAATAACAACAAGCCTATTTATCACTTACCATTAAAATTAGTCCTTTCTGGACAATAATCATCGTCTCTTATTTTCCCCCAGGGCTAATGAGTTGTTTTTTATTGAATAAAAATTGGTACTAGGAGTGCCTGGGTGGCTCAGTTGGTTAAGCTCCAGACTCTTGGTTTTGGATCAGGTCATGATCTCAGGGTCTTGAGATTAAGCCCCAAGCCAGGCTCCGTGCTAAGTGGGGAGTCAGCTTGAAGGCTCTCTCCCTCTGCCCCTCCCTTCACTCGTGCATGCTCTCTCTCTGTCAAATAAATAAATAAATCTTAAAACAACAACAACAACAAACCCAGGTGCTCAATTAGCAAACCCAGGAGGAAGGCAGCAATGATAATGAGTTTTCTATCAGTACCCCCAACAGTCTGCCCTTCCCACTGTTCCAGCCAATCAGTATGTCTTTAACCTTTCTTTTCAAAGAAGGGAATCCAACTTGCTAACTGTAGTTACATATGCAATTAAAAAGCTCTTATTAACATAGATATTGTGAAAGATCTTGAGAAATGCCATAAATACCAAGGCACTGTGTTTTTGCACATTTTGTTCTGTCATTAAAAAAAATATGCTTTGTTATCAAAATGCCTTGATCTTTTCTGGAGGTCACCATTTCATTTTCTGCATGTTCACAAGCTATATTCAAGAATTTAGCAACTTTCCACAATCTGAATTTTTTTTTTTTAATTAGAACATCTAGAGTCTTTGGTCACCCAAGCTAACTTTATCCTTTAGTGTCTCTAGGTATGAAATTATTTTCCTGAATACTTTTTCCTGAATACTTTTTATTTTATTCATGTCCTTTTATTAAAAAATTTCTATTAAGAATATACTTTAAAAATTTCTTCCAAGCTGTATTTAACAGATTAGCTATATTTTAACTATGGTATAAGATGTTGCTTGAATTTAATTGATACTAGGAAATAATACTTATAGAAATAAAAAAATAAAATGGTGATAAATCCCCTAGGCATATGAAAGACTTTACAAAATCATTAAAAGATGGAGAACTATTCTATGCCACTATGTTCTTTCCATCATTCCCAAGGAAGTTTTATCAGTCACTGAATACATTTTCACTATAAAACTAGGCTTTCAATTCCAAGTATTATATTGTTAATTAAAAGAAGAGATGAGAAAAATTGGGACCATTTATCTGGTATTAGCAGTTTGGATTTTAAAAACTTCCAAAAGGTATTAAAATTCAGTTTTCTAAATCTTACGAGAATTGTCCAGCTTTTATGTTTATTGTCTTTTGTCCCCCATATCAGCTTTCTAAGGGGATGGCACTTTTTCTGTCTTGTCCTGTGCACCCAGGGTCCACATAAAGAAGAGGACAAATAAATACATTTCACTAACTGAGCCACAGTTATATTCTCTGGGTATTTAAAAAAATGAAGACCACGTGGTTGTTGCTACCCGCGGAACACGTGACTCCCTCTTTAGCCCACAATTTTCTCTTTAGTCAGAATTAAGCTTCAAGAACCAGTTTTTCTCATTACTTTTAAAATATTTTGAGAGAGAAATTTGTTACCCAAGTAAGTCATAGAAAGAAAATATGGAAGTGTTTGCCCTGATCTCGTTCCACCTCAAACTCTGTGGGAGAAATAGACTGTGGCCCACGAGCACTTTACGTGAGATCTTCGCTCAAGACCGGTTCTTCCCCTCAGCCTTGGGGACTTGGCGAGGCTCAGTGCCTGAAGTTGGCAAATCAGGAGGAAGGCAAGGCCAGTGGATTACTTTGCCAGCCCTTGAACAAGTAGGAAGTACCCCCTTAGAAAAAGTGATGTTCCATCCTATTGTTGAGAGGGGAGCATAAGGTTGGATTTCGGTGGAGCATAGGGGAAGAGAATGGGCTTTGGGGTCAGACAGGTTTGAGTTCAAATCTTCACTCTACCATTTATGGATGGTGTGCCCCAAATCTCTGATTCTTGGCTTCTCTTCTTTACATTGTTCACGGTGTATGCAAGGCATCCGGTACAGCACTTTGCCCATATTAAGCTTTCAAAATGGATTCTATTGTTATTGTAACATCCAGTCAGAGAATACTGTCAGCGCTGTCTGGATAACCCAACATTCCCGGGTCATTATCTTTGCTGTTCTCCAGAAGCTTAAAGGATGCATTTGGGATATATCAGTGAACAAAACAAAACAAAACAAAACAAAACATCACGGTTCTCAATGGAACTTAAATGAAGAGTCAGAAAGCATAAGAAAACATTCTTAATTTTTTCACAAATCACAGTCTTTTGTTTTTTTTTTTCACCGGATGACCATTTTCCTAGTTCCAAGCATTGTCTGCTTTAAATTCCTTCAACAGCCTTCCAACACGTCTCCTTGCATCCTGCTTCCAACTCCACCCCACATAGAAGCCTGAGTGAATTCATTAAAATCCTAATCTGATCAAATCACTTCTCAATTTAAATCCCTTCCACAGCTTCCAATTGCCCTAGGATACCACCTAATCTCCTTAAAACCATACCTTGTTACCTTTTTTTTTTTTTTTTTTTTTTAAGATTTACTTATTTGAGGGGCACCTGGGTGGCTCAGTCGTTAAGCATCTGCCTTCGGCTCGGGTCATGGTCCCAGGGTCCTGGGATCGAGCCCCACATCGGGCTCTCTGCTCAGGGGAGAGCCTGCTTGTCCCTCTCCCGCTCCCCCTGCTTGTGTTCCCTCTCTCGCTGTGTCTCTCTCTGTCAAATAAATAAATAAAATCTTAAAAAAAAAAAAAAGATTTACTTATTTGAGAGAGAGAGAGTGAGAGTGCATGTGCATGCCAGAGCACATGCAGTGAGGGAGAAGCAGAAGGAGAGGGAGAGAGAACCTCAAGCACACTCCCTGCTGAGGGCGGAGCCCACTTGGGACTCCATCTCACTCACGATCCTGACACCCTGAGATCACGACCTGAGCTGAAATCAAGAGTCAGACGCTTAGCCGACTGCTCCACCCAGGTGCCCCACACCTTCTTATGTGACCCCTTCTTCTTTGCTGGTCTGGAAGAGCAGCACTACCTGCTCCTGTCACCAACCTCTTCCAGCTCCCCTCAGGGGCCTTCCTCTCTTCCTCACACTAGCGCCTTTGTCCTTGTCATTCTTTTTACCTCAAGTCTGCCTCCTTGCTTTCTTTTGTTCTTGCTATTCTTGCTATTCACCCTTCAGGTGCTGCTTAGAAGTCATTTTCTCAGGGAAGCCTTTTCTTAAGGCTTCTGTGTTAAGTGCCTCTGTGTTGAGCTTCCCTAGCACCCACTTCAGATCTCTCCTTGCATTTACCACAGGTTACTGCTAATGTTTCTTTGCTTGTCTGCTCCGTACTGCCTTCGAAGAGCTGTATCCCAGGACCCTTGATTGCCTTGTTCTCTATTGTATCCTAAGATCTAGCACCTGAGGGGTCCAGAGTAGACACTCAAATATTTATTTGTTACACAAATGAATGAATAAAAATATAAATAAGTGAATGGAATGGATTTTTGGAGAGGGGCAGCAACCCAGATACTGAGACCATACGAAGAATAGCAGGTGGAAAACTTTATGGACATAGAGAGAACTGATTTGGTGAGATGGGAAATGCTCCCCCTACCTTTTATCCAAAATATTTAGAACAATCATAGGGAGACAAAAAAGAATAATTTAGTTGCATAATGCATTTTCTATTTTTATTTTGCAAAATTCCTAAAATGTAAGTGATAGATTAATTTCATCTGCTTTTTGGAAGAGGTGAGCTGTTCCCTTAACTTTGAACATACCTCTCAGAAATACCTAACTTTCTGAGTCCTGAATATTGGGCATCTCCAAAAGAATACTAGTTAGAGAAGGTGCTGCCTTTTATGGACTAAATTCTGTTCCCTGCACCCCAGCATTTATATGCTGAAATCCTTACCCCCAGCAAACCTCAGAATGACTTCATTTAGAGATAGGGCCTTTGAAGAGGTGGTTAAAGTTAAATGAAGTCATATGGATGAGCCCTGATCGAATAGACCGGTATCCTTATAAGAGGAAGTGACACCAAAGAAGATGCTTACACACGGAGAGATGGTTACATGAAGACACAGTAGGAAGTCTAAACCAAACTGTCCACATCTTTATCTTGGACTTCCAGCTCCCAGAACTGTGACAAAATATATTTCTGTTGTTTAAGCCACTCATTCTGACATTTTGTTGTGGAAGCCCTTAGCAAACTAATACAGTACACTCTTAATTTACAGGTTTTAGGGAAAACCTGCTCCATCAGTTGGAATTCTCCACCTTGACTATGGGATTGGAGCATCACACCATTCTTGTCATGAGATATCTGGCCTGATAAAAATATTTGCAGTGCTAGTTCTAAGGAGGTGTAGAAAAACTCACTCTGCGATGGATGAAATACACTGTGTGTGTGTTTATCCCTCCACAGAGACAACTGCCAGAATTGGTTATTCTGTTCCTGTTATAACATGGGCCCAAAGATCTCAGCATCTACAAAGTTTCCTAAGGATTTTCAAAATCCTCCAGGCTTAAAAGCTCAGAATAATTTTGACTCATTTTTTTTTTCTTTACCACCTACATGTACTCAATGACTAATTTTTGTTGATTCTTATTCCAAAATGCCTCTTTCATACATCCCATTGTTTTTGTTTGCATAGTCATCGGGGAAAACGCAAACTGTCTTGACCTTACAGATAAGGCATTGCCTTTCTTTCTCTGATCTTTCCCTTCCCCTCTGCAATGGCCAACAAGTTGGTATTCATAAAATGCTATCTTATCAGTGCCTGCTGAGGTACTTCAGTGCCACCTCAGTGTTAGAAATTAAAGTATAAACTCTTGTACCTGGAATTAAAAGAACTCCCTGGTCTGGTCCCATTGTACTAAGGCATTTTTCTTTCCCAGGATTCCTTAACAGCACACCTACACGTCAGCTGGCCAGTTTCCTCACTGTTTCTGGAAGCTGATGTTTATTTCCAACTCCACACCATTCCTCCATGCTCTTCCCTCTTTATGTAATATTTCCCACACTCCTTGCCTCTACCTGACAAAACCCTGCTTACCAGTTAAGGCCTCGCTGGCCTCCATCCCCAGGAAGCTTTCCTGATCATTGCATTCATGTCTCTCTCAGATCAATTCCCATAGATTATAGAATTTGAATTGCTCATTTAAGTTCTGGGCATTTTAAATTTTCTTTTATTTTTTTAAGGTTTTTATTTCAATTCCAGTTAGTTAACAAACAGTGTAATATTAGTTTCAGGTGAACAATATAGTGATTTGACACTTCCATACAACACCTGGTGACCATCACAAGTGCACTGCTTAATCCCCATCACCTATTTAACTCACCCCCCTCCCCCCATCCCCTCTGGTAGGTAAGTTCTCAGCATTTTAGTCCAAAATTTATAGTCACCATAACTGCAAATTTTTATTTTGCTCTAAGTGCCTGAGCAAAATAAGCTTCAATATTTTGAATACTTAGAAAGTCTAAAGTCCCCAATAGACTTTCTATCAGAAGGTCAGTCTTTAAATAAATTTCAAACCCAAACACAGTATTTTGCAGCATACCCCAAATATACTCTACCTCAAGACCTTTTCTAAAACAAGTTTTTCATGTCTGAAGTGTTTCAAGCAACTATGATCACTAGCACTTGACTGTCATCGAAGGCTTCTTGATTCTGAGAATGCTGGCAATTCTCTTCCTTGAGTCCAATACTTGAAGAGTGCAAAACTTTGAGAATGCAGGCAAGACCTTTCAAACATCAGAGAATGTAGGCCATTTTTGTAGTAACAGTCATCTGTGGTTAGAGATCATAGTTGCCTGGTGGTTCTTAATCATAGCTTCACAACAGCATCAATTGGAGAGCTTTTGACAACCCAGTTATATCAGACCAATATGAATCTCTGGGGGGTGGGACTCAGGCAGCAGTATTTGAGGTGCTTCTAATGAGAACCACTGCTATAGCCCACGTGATAAATGTGTGGAATGGATAGACAGCGCTAGCTTGGACTTCTGCACCCAGAAAGGGATATTTAATGTTATGATAACCAAGAACGTCTTGGTTGTCTTTATTTTTGCCCAGTGGGGGATCCATGTTCAACTCAGATACTATATACCTACTCAAAGGGAAGATAGCCATCCTCACAATCAGATAATAGAATTGTGTGGCCACATAAATAAAAAAGCACCTCTTGGGGGTTTTTAATACAGATATTTTATATAGCGTTTTAGAGAAAAGAATCATTCCCAACACTGGTTGAGACTGAACTGAGCAACTGCATACATAGTACTTGATAGTTTCCTGTAAATAAGAATAAAGGTACTTACGTTTGGTGCCTTCTCTAGTCTTCAGACTAAGTGAAGTCCCCTTTCATTTCAGTGTGCCTTTCATTCATTGCATTTATTGCTAGAGTTTGCATCGATCTGTATGACTTTTCCTGCTTTACTCCCTACTATACTGTAAGCTCTAAGGGTGCAAAGACTGTTTTCACTCATCATATCCTCACCCAACTGTGTCCATAGTATAGATTCAAACATACTTGTTCAATGAGAGAGAGGAGAGGGTGGGGAGGGAAGAAGGAGGGAAGCTTTAAACTGCTTCACATTACATGTCTCTTGGAAAAGTATTCTATGTCTACTGGAGTCTCCACTCATCAATGTTCTGCTCCATGAATTTTCTAGAAATCAAGCATGCACAAGGAAAACCCCCAACACATTTGCTAAGCCAGTGCAGTCCCATCAGATGTCTGGATCAGTTATCCTTTGGAACATTTCTCCTTATTTTTTGCCTTTGAAGATATAAATTTTATAAGCTATCAAAAGAGTATAATGAGAATAAGATTGTGTCTTTTGTCTTGTTGAACACTGAATTTGAAATACCTATCCGGTGTGGAGCTTAGGGTAGGTACTCAATACATATTTATTTAACCAATATTGAATGGAACGAAAGAATATATGAAAGAATGATGTGGCATCTCAACACAGACTGGTGTAAAAACTGGAGAGGGAACTGACAGATTTCAGACAAATTAAGAAGAAGAATATCTAGATTGGTCTAGAACTGAGAAAACTACATAGCTACAACAAAGGTATGATAGGCATAGATGACTTCAACAACACTTTTAAAAGCAAATACATGCAGCTCTATTCCCATCCTTCCAACAGCAATAAGGACACAAGATGTATGTCAGCAGAAGTCTTTGAAAACCAACTTAGAACCGTAGGATGTAAAATTCCTAGTGGTTCTTCATTTGACTCCTTTGAAATCTAACCTGATTTGTTTTATTCTGGGATATTTTTCATGGTTACAACATCAAAAGAGAACAGTTTCAACAAACCTCAGCAAATGACAGCAGAACATGGCCTTGGCACCTCTATCAAGGATTTGAAGCCCACAGCCGCATTTTTCATCACCCTGTTGCACATCTTCTTCCACTTTATCCCTGTGATATATTGGTGATTCCTTGTCACAACAATGAGGAAAAGTCAGTTTGGCAACCTTTGTAATCCTGCTCTAGCAAGTGTCATGTTTCTGGATAGCTGCTACCCTTTCTGTGGTGTCAAAGAGAAAAGGACAATAGGGATTGATTCATACTCTATACTGGTGTTTGTTCTTTTGGTAAGTGTCAAAGGCAAAACCTATAGTCTGAAGGCACACCTGGTTTATCTGAAAACTTCTATAGTCATGATCAGATAACAACCAAACTCTTTAGCTTGCTCATCAAGGCCTTCCGTCAGTGTATTCTGTCATCTAACTCTTGTATTAGGGTTCTTCAAAGAAAAAGAACCAATAGGATGCATGTATGGGTGTGTACATGTATGTTTCTGTATCTATCTATCTATCATCCCAAAGGGCACATGCTGGCAGAACTCCTTTTTGCTTGGGGGAGGTCAAAGTGTTCTATTCAGGCCTTCAACCAATTGGATGAGGCCACCAACATTATCTACTTTACTCAAAGTCCAATTTAAATGTCAATCTCATCCAAAACAATACCTTCAGACACATCCAGAATGTTTGACCAAATATCTGGGCACCATGTCCCTGCCATGCTGACACATAAAATTAACCATCATGCCTTTTATCCTAATTATGCAGATTTCCTTAACATCATCACTCCCATACATATGAATCACACTCATTCTAGCCCCTCTTTGTCCCCAGTAACAAGCACTTTTTCACCTGCTAATGATGTCCTCCACTCTCTAGTCTAATGATTCTCAAATTGTGGTATCAGAATCACCAGAAGTGAAGAATCATGTGGAGGTAGCATAGGACCTGGGTATCTGCATTTTGCCAAATTCTGTAGATGATTCTGATATACACCAAAGTTTGAGAATCATGACTCTGGTCAAAAGTATGCCCTGTCTTCAAGTGGGTTCCCTATATTATCTTCATTTGTGAGATTAGGCTTCCATGAACCCACCTGTATTAGTTTGCTAGGACTGCCATAAAAAATTCCACAGGCTGGGTGGCTTTAACAGCAGGAATTCATTTTCTCATAGTTCCGGAGGCCGGAAGTCCAAGATCAACCCTGTCAGCCGGGTTGGTTTCTCCTGAGGCCTCTCTTCATGGTTTGTAGGTGGCTGCCATCTTGCTGTGTGCTCACGTGATTTCTCCTCCATGTGTATGCATCCCTGGTGTTGCTTTGTGTGCCAAGTTTCCTCTTTCTTTTTTTTTTTTTTTTTAAAGATTTTATTCATTTATTTGAGAGAGAATGAGATAGAGCATGAGAGGGGGGAGGGTCAGAGGGAGAAGCAGACCCCCCGCCGAGCAGAGAGCCGGACGCGGGACTCGATCCCGGGACTCCAGGATCATGACCTGAGCCGAAGGCAGTCGCTTAACCGACTGAGCCACCCAGGCGCCCCGCCAAGTTTCCTCTTTCTATAAGGACACTGGTCAGGTGGACTCCAGGGTCCACCCTCATGGCTTCATTTTAACTTCATTACCTTATTAAAGGCCCTGTCTCCACATACAGTTATATCCTGAGATACTGAGGGTTAGAGTTTCAACAGATGGATTCTGGGGGGACAGAGTTTAGCCCATGACACCATTACAATTCCAAAAGTAAATTTTCCTTTTGTGAATTCCAATACTTTAAATGTATAGTTCACAATTTCAAATTTCCTGATGCATGACCCTAAAATTATTTTCCAAGTACATTATACATTATATTTGTATGCATTATCTCTAACTTCTATACAATGTAAGTTTTTTGAGGGTGATAGCCTTGTATATAGCATAATCTAATAAATGAAAAGATTCTCAATCCTTAGAATTACTTGGTTGAATTTTTAAAAAGTCCGTAAGCTCAGGCTTCACTTCCAGAGACTCTGACTTAATTATCAGGAGCAAACATTGGCACCAGCATGTTTTAGAAGCTCTCTAGGTGATTCTAGCTGAATCACCAGGGTCGAGGACCACAGGGTAGAAAGAGATGAGAAGGAAGGACCTCTGTCTGCTTTGTATCATGGTGTATCGCAGGGCAGTGTCAGACACAGGGTAAGTGGTCAGTAAATGTTTGAGGGAGTGAATCTTTTCACTGTTTTTGAGCTGTATGAGCTCTGTGAAACTTCTTTGACTCCTTGAACCCTGCTCCCCATATTTCTAAGATTGGTTTAACAATACCTATATTGATGGGAGTGGTTTTGGAGAATAAGTTAGATGATAAAGTAAGTTATTTGGCACATAGTAGGTGCTCATCAAACATCAACTCCCTTCCCTTCAAAATTTTGTGTTCTTACCCTATTTCTGACGCTGGAGGGATGCTGTGAGCACGACAATGAAGTGTATGTGAGGTGTGTATTGCATGAATGAATGCCATATGGAGAATTAAACGATGGAGACGTTAATGAGTGATTTAAACTAGGCCTGAAAAGTGATGTCTCATTTTAATTGTTGGCTTTGTGGATTCTACTGCTGCACTCTGGTGCAGAGATAAAACAGTAAATGTGAATCACAGGATGTGTTGCAATTATTTATTTAGGATATTTCCGCCAGTATGTGCTGAATGAAAAAGAAGAGCACTTTTAATTCAAGTGCATTTTCTCTCATTAAAATGAATGCGTAATAATTAAGAAACTGGAATATGATCAAATGAACTCATCTGCTCCCAAACCTTACTTACACGTTTGATTTTCACTGAATCCCAGAGACCTTGTGGGCCATTGTGTAGTGCTAAGATTGGATGGGGCAGGGAAGAGATGCCGGGAGAGACACACTTCCACCGGTCCCTTCAGTTGTCTGTGGCATGGCCACACACACACACACACGTGCTTGGGAACCACGTTCTTCCACACAGGACGCAATTAAATCTGATCCAGGCGTCAGGAGTTTGTGAGCTGGCCAAAGACTGTTTCTACTTCAAACTTGGCAGTGTCTCAGCTTCCACTGTTGTTCTCTCTAGATATTGAGCATGGGAATTCTGATTTCTTTTTCTCCTTACTCCTTCACGTTACTCAGAAAATAAACATAAAGGGAACAAGGGAGTTTTTGCGAGTAACCCTTATAAGTGTGTTTGGACAAGTAAAATGTCCTGAGGCAAAATGCTGTACACCAAGGGCCTGGCTTCAAAAGAAACCTGAGTGTTCAGTGATGCCAGGAGGATGTGTGAAGACAGGTAGCCATCCGTGTGAGGCTCATTCCATTCAAGAATAGCTAAGAACCAGAAACAGAGAGCACAGATAACAAAGTACGTAGCTTACCTACTGACAGTCTCTCATAGAAGCCTGCTCGGATAAGAATGATACAGAAAAATCTGTATGCAGTGCTGGTTGTACATACATTAGATTTTATTTTATTTTTTTTAAAGATTTTATTTGTCAGAAAGAGAGAGAGAGAGAGCACAAGCAGGGAGGGGGAAGGAGGGAAGGGACAGAGGGAGAAGCAGGCTCCCCACTGAGCGAGGAGCCCGATGTGGGGCTCGACAGGACCCCGGGATCATGACCTGAGCCAAAGGCAGACGCTTAGCCGACTGAGCCACCCAGGCATCCCCATACATTAGATTTTAAATTTTAGCCTTACTGTGGAATTTGTTTCAATATGTTAAAATTAACTAAGAACTCTTTTCTGGGAGGAGAACTTTTTTTCCAGATTATTTTGGCATTTTATTGAAAATTCCCACTATGTTGAAATCTTATTCTAGTTTGCTGGAAAGTGTTTTGTTTTGTTTTCCCACACCTGTGTTCATTCATGTAGAGTTGCTCTTGACAGGACTTTTCACTTTGAACACCTCAAATGCAGCTTTCAAACTGGACTCATTATAGGTGTAAAATTACTTATCTAAAACCCCTGGGCCTTGAAATAAAAAATATCTGGTTTCAGACATTTAGCAGATCTGAGAAAGGTAACATGAGGCATATGCCATATATTATGGGGCTAACACCCCATAATCAAATGAAAATTTCTTTAGCAAACTGTGCGTATTCACTCTAAAGAAGATATGTAAAGGTTACAAATGGCCTCATGTTAATTCAGGTCAGGCTTACCACCAAGTGAGCTACACCAGACTTATTTCTTAAATGTTAGCGTTTCAGAGCTGTTAAGATTTGAGATCTTGGGTGAGGGACTGTGAACTCCATTCCTCCATTTCCTCTCTCAGTTGTCTTTCTCTTCATCCATTCTCCTGAGCGGTCCAGTCCAGAGGAGATCTTTGTCTCTTGCCTCTGTCTGCTAGAGCCCCCCTTCCTATATCCAAGGTGTAGTTCATCTCCATGACTTTACCTGGCTCTTCAGCACTTCCTCTCCAATTTACTGCACCAGCCTTCCCTCTGATGGTGCTCCCTGTTTCTAGTCTGCCCCCTGGAGCCCAGCTGTTCTTTCAGACATCATTTGACAGCCTGTCTGTGCTGTGATTCACTGTGAAGTGAATCAGTCTCAACTCATAGAGCCCCAAGTGACTCCGTAAGCTCTATGGTAACTAGCAGTCTTCTTTCTTTCCCCACACCAGGGCCTCCCTTTAGTTTTCCAGATCTTGATTAGAACGGGGCACAAAGGTAAAGCTAAAGGTTTTCTGTCCACAGTTCTGGCTGCTACATAACCTCTTACTTGCTTTTGCCCTAGACCTTACCCTCCAGGGTTTACCCAACTTTCCACTCTTCCCTAGATAATCCATAAACATTTCCTGACCTCTAAACCATCGATCATGAAATCTCTTCCCAGAATAATCCCCACCCCCCACCACTTATGTGTGTGTGTGTGTGCGCGCGCGCGCGTGCGTGCCAGTTTCCACTTAGTAAGCTCTTCTTTGATCCTGCAGAAAATTACTTTTACCTCTCACTGGGCTTCTATAATACTCTGAACATTTTTCTGTTGTAGCGCTTAAACAGTGCATTACAATTATTTTGATTATATGCTTTTCTCCCCACACTGGACTTCATGAAGGTTGGGATTGGATCTTATCCATCTTTGTATTCACACTAAAAAAGAGTGCCAAATGCATTTGGGGAAAGGTATGTTACACAGAATTAAGCAGGTCTTTTTTTTTTTTTCCCAGCGTAGGTCTGCTCATTGCCTGAACCATACAGAGATCCTTTCCCCCACAGTCCTTACAATTTTCAGGCCTTCTCTCTACAGTAGGTTGAATGGTGGCCCCCCAAAAGATACATTCACATCCTAGTCCCTGGGAGCCTGGGAATGTAATCTTATTGGGAAAAGGGTTTTGCAGATGTAGTTAGGGATTTTGAGATATCACCCTAGATTACCAAGGTGAGCTCTAGATCCAGTGACAAATTTCCTTATAAGAGATAGAAGAGGAAAGATATGCACATAGGGGAAGAGGCCATGCGAAGATGGAGTAAGAGATGGGAGTGCTGCGGCCATAAGCCTAGGAATGCCTAGAGGCACCAGGAACTTAAAGAGGCGAGGAAGGATTCTCCGCTAGAGCCTGTGGAGGGAGACGGTCTTGCTGACACCTTGATTTCAGACTTCTGGCCTCCAGAACTGTGAAAGAATACATTTCTGTGGTTATAAGTCCCCCAATTTGTGGTGATTTGTTATAGCAGCCTTGGGAAACTCAGACAGTCTCCCTTTCTTAGTCACCCCACTGGTTGTGTTTGTATGTTAGTTTTTCATATACCTCTGCACCTGTTCCTCTTACTTTACACTCTAATCTTGAGTGATCTCTTCCTCATCAGATCACCGAGTCTCTCATGTTTTTCCCCCTGATCCCAATCTTTTTTTCCTGTATCCAACTCTGTATCCAACTTGCCAATGCACACTTTAAAGTGGCTTTCCTACAGACACTGGCTATTTAAGTTGAATGCATATCTCCTTTTTCTTTACAAAACTGCTTCCCCTCCGGGATACTCTATATTTTGCATGATGTGCACCAGGAGCACACTTGAGACTAATTTCTGACTTTAACTCCCATATCTGGTCAGTCTCACAAGCCCTTGATGAATATATTTTATTTTTAAAATTTTATCTTTGCAGTAAGATTTTATATATTGTATTGTGGTTATTTGGACATACCACAAATTTATCGTCTTAACCATTGGTAAGTGTATAGTTCCGTAGCATACAGTGTATTCACATTGTTGCGCAGCACCTCTCCAGAACCTTTCTCCTTGCAAAACTGAAACTCTATGCCCACCTCCATCAACACAGAAACTCTCCTTCACCCTGCAGCCCTTGGTAACCACCTTTTTATTTGTTTCTATGACTTTGATAGAAATAGATACTTCTACTCATACTTCATATGAGTAGAATCATAAAGTATTTGCCCTTTTGTGGGTTATCTTTAAAATGGAATTTGTTCTCTTAACTATGGAAGGATTCCAGGCAAACTGAAATTATTGAAAAGTAGGAAGAAAAAATTTAACTTGCCCACAGTTGGATCATCTCACACGATTAACTTAGTGCATTTAATTCCAGTCATTTTATTATGCAATTTTTTTCATATTTTTGATCAGAGTATAAATAATTTTGTATACCCATAGATAAATGAATGAACAAATCTCACTGCTTTCCAAAATTGTTGGTGTTTGTTTCTAGACAACCCTGAAACATAAGTTCTCATCTGTTACCAGTAATCCCCTAAATTAATTTCAAAATAGTGTTTGCTTTTCATTTTCACTTTGACTTGAACTGGAACCCAGACACTAAACTCATTCTCCCCTAAGTTCTTTTTCCATGGAGCCATCATCGTCATTAAAATAGCGTGAGCTGACATTTTCCCTTATGATAGCTACTCCACATTGCCCAAACCTGCTAAAGAATTATTACATGCAATTGTTCCTGGAATGTCATCACTCACTTTAGATTTCACAGTTGATGTTAATATAAGACGAATAAATTGCTCACATACTGCCTAGCCTAGAGCTAGTTTCATAATGCACACTTAGGATCACAAAGCCAAAGATATAAGTGTTCTGCCTTCTATGACAATGTTTTTTTATTACTGAATATTTCATTGCAATCTTAGACTCTAAAGTGTCAAAATTTTGAAGTTGAATATCTTAATTGGAGATGATATTAGATTATCCCATCGATTATTTTGATAGAATAGTAAACTTGCTTCCTACAGTTGATACTAAAGTCAACCGTGCCCACCTTAGGGCGCAGTTGGCCTTCTCCACTGCAGCAAGGGATCAGAGCTCTCAGGTAGCCCTGCTCCCTCCCTCCCCTGGTTGTGCAACTTCTTTAGTCACTGATGTTGTGAAAGATAGTATTCCTATCTATCCTGATCACAATGTGATCTACTTTCTACTTCATCAGCAACAAGATCAGAGTTTTTCAAAAGTGAAGATTAAAAGAAATGACACAAAAAGGTTAGAAATGGGTGCATTTGTAGAGTATGGTGTGTTGGCTCAAATGCACGTCTCTGGGTTACTGCAACTTGGGCATGGTCAGCATGCCCAGAGAGTTGCATATCGGTGATCCCTAACTTACCTGCCACCTGTAGACTTGTGGGAACATCCAGCCCCATCCAGAGCTCTCTTATGGCTCAGTGAGGCATA
Source organism: Neomonachus schauinslandi (assembly GCF_002201575.2). Lineage (NCBI taxonomy): Eukaryota > Metazoa > Chordata > Mammalia > Carnivora > Phocidae > Neomonachus > Neomonachus schauinslandi. The sequence goes on along the minus strand of NC_058406.1, from coordinate 136,021,788 downwards.
GAATCCCATAAACTTCTCCCCACGCCCCACTCACCAGGTTGGTTCTAACTTCCAAATCATTGTGGGCTTATCTCCGTTGCTCTCAAATCATTTGGGTGCTGGTGCAACTCTTCCCTGACAAATCCATGTGCCATGGTTCAATTCAGATAATATTTCCCGAGGATGACACTTGCCATGATGCCCAGTGTTTCCCTACAAAAAGCAAGAAGCTCTGGTCTCCCTTGGAAGACTGAGCCAGTCAGGTTTTCAAAGAGTAATTTCTCCTTTTTTTTTTTTTAAGTTGGCTCCACGCCCAGCGTGGAATCCAACATGGGGCTTGAACTCATTACCCTGGGATCAAGACCTGAGCTGAGATCAAGAGTCAGATGCTTAACCCAATGAGCCACCCAGGCACCTCTCTCCTGACTTTATACCTTCAGCAATTCACTCCAATCCTTCTCCTCAAGAGGAGAAGGTCAATGCCAATATATCTGCAGAATGGTCCATTTTCACCATCCTAACTGGATTTTATAAATAATACCCCATCAAGAAACTACCTTTATAGAATCAGTTCAGTTCTTGTTTCTGAGACTTCAATGACACAAAAGTAAAAATCTTGGGTGCAGAGGAAATTGTTTACCTTTCTAGTTTTATTCCTAGGCCTTTAGTGGCTCCTACCTATTACCTCTGATCATATGTCCTACTGTTTTGGGGGTTTTTTTTTTTGGTAAACACGGGGGTCTCTGGAAGTCCTGTCCTTTTTGTTGAGCTGTTTGATAGAAAAGCAAATTCCCCACATGCCATCCTATCTCTAGATGTTTCCAGGCATGGTTGAATCTGGCAAACAGACTACAACATCTGAGTTTGTAGTGACCGCAGCATGGGAGGCGCCTTGAAAGATGTGACAGGAGGCTCCTGGGAGGCAGCGCTTAAAATGGCAGGCAAGTGGACTTTCAGCAAGAGGGAAGTTTGTGGCAGGTAGCAGGGACCCAGGCAGGGATCCCAGAGTCGGGGATCAAAGGCAAGGCTCCTGTCTTTTAAGGGAGAAAATTTCTCACAAACACAAGATAGGTTTTGAGCCTTTTTGAAGGTGTTACTATGTAAGGACTGAGCCCTAAGGAGGGGCACAGAAGCTTAGCCCTCTGCATTAGGTTGAAAACGGACCTGAGGTCTTAAGAAGAAGGTATGTTTAAACAAAACTAGTTCAGGTTTCTGGCCCGGACAACACAGAGCTGATGCTAAATCCCAGGCTTGTGGTAAAGAGCAGGATTTTTCAAATGTTATTGTACGTTAAACGATTCATCTAAGGATCTTTTGAAAAATGCAGATTCTGATTCAGCAGATTTGGAGTGAGTTCTAATAACCGGCATTACTAACAAGCTTTCAGGTGAGTCAGGTGCTACTGATCCATGGACAATATTTTTGGTCTTATTTTTTAAATTTATTTTTACATTTAACAGTTTGGGGAATAATTTTATTTATTTATTTATTTATTTATTTATTTATTTATTTACGATTTTATCTATTTATTTGACAGAGAGAGACACAGCGAGAGATGGAACACAAGCAGGAGGAGTGGGAGACGGAGAAGCGGACTCCCCGCGGAGCAGGGAGCCCGATGCGGGACTCGATCCCAGGACCCTGGGATCATGACCTGAGCCGAAGGCAGTCACTTAACCAACTGAGCCACCCAGGCATCCCGGGAATAATTTTAGATTTATAGAGAAGCTGCAAATATAGTACAGAGAGTTCCTATATACCATTCCTCCAACTCCCCCGAATGTTAACTTCTTACATTATGGTGTACATTTGCCAAAATTATGAAATGGAAGTTGGTATGATACTAGCTGCTAAATTATAGTCGATTCAAACTCCTCCCGTTTTTCCACTAATGTTCTTTCCTGTTCTAGGATCTGAGTCAGGATCCCACATTGCTTTTAGTCATCATATCTCCTTAGTTTTCTTCAATCTGTGAGAGTTTCAGTTTTTCCTTGTTATTCAAGACCTTACAGTTTTGAAGAATGTCCCTCAATTTTGTCTTCACATGTCTCATGCTTTCTCATGACTAGATTTGGGTTATGGGTGTTTAGGAAGAAAACCACAGAGATGAAGTACCTTCTGACTGCATCACATCAAGGGGCACATGACATCAGTATGACTTAACACAGGTGATTTAAACTTGATCACTTGGTTAAGATGATGGCCACCAAGTTTCTAAAATTATTATTTCTACTGTTCCATACTCTCTTCTTTGGAAGTGAATCTAAGCGTGGGCTGTGGTTCTCAAACTTGAAGGGCTTGTTAAAACACAGGTTATAGGCTCCTTTCCCAGAGTTTCTGATTCAGCAAGCTTTGGGTGGGAGGGAAGTCAAGAATTTGCATTTCTGGGGTGCCTGGGTGGCTCAGTCGTTAAATGTCTGCATTCGGCTCAGGTCATGATCCCAGGGTCCTGGTTTCGAGTCCCACATCGGGCTCCCTGCTCAGCGGGAAGCCTGCTTCTCCCTCTCCCACTCCCTCTGCTTGTGTTCCCTCTCTTGCTGTGTCTCTGTCAAATAAATAAATAAAATCTTTAAAAAAAAAAAAAGAATTTGCATTTCTAATCAGTTCCCAAGTGATGGTGATGTTGCTGGTCCAGGAATCACACTTTGAGAACCACTGGTCCAGTGCATTTACCCTTCATTACTGAGCCTTAGATGAAGAATCACCTAGGAGACATTCTAAAAATTCACATTGCCAAGTCTGGCCCTTGGCAATTCCGATTGAGAAATCTAGGGTGCACACATGGGTTGGCATTTTTACAAATGCAAGTCAAGCTTGGGAACCACTGGAGTTAATGCTAATTTATAATAACCTGGTGAATGTGTAACCTTGGCGGCCTCAGGACAATGCTAAGGCAGCAGGTGGGGTTCAAACAGCTCTAACTGTGGGAAGAGAAGGGCATGAGAGCCTGGCAACCCAGCAGGATCTGAATCACAGGCCCTCTGCCTGCCTGGCCCTGACCTTGCAGTCTTACTCATACCTCCAGGAAGTCTTCCTCTTATTTTGATTGGTCTGAATCACAGGATCGCTCAGAAGCAGACAGCACTCAACCCCAAGAACAGCCTGAAGTTAGCAATCTGCTGAAATTCTGAAACAGAATAAAGCATAACACTATACTATTTACCACTATCAAGTAATTTATTTTATCATCTAAATCTTAAGAATCCTTCAATATTTACCCCAAAGAAGTTGTACGATTCTGAATATTTCAAAAGAAAACTGGCAGGGAAAGAGGAGAGGATGAGAAACTAGAGAAATAAGGAAAGCGTTTTTCTTATATGAATTTCAGAAAAAAATTTAATTTATATAATTTTATTATATAATTATACTATTACTATTATTACTCAGTCTTTTATTATATTATCATAATTACTTACTGTTATTATTATCTATAAAAGTTACCTCTATCCTTGGTAAATATGAAAATTTTTGACTAAGAAAAAAAATCCAGTGAAATAGACAATTCTTCATAAGTTTAAATGGTATTTTACATAGTAAAATAAGCTCCTTCTTTAAACATAAAATGGCCTAAGATTTTTAAAAATTAGTTTCTCCCTTTAGTAGTTTCACAGGGCTGCCATTACAAATTATCGTAACTTGGTAGTTTCAAATGACAGAAATTTATGATTTATTATTATGATTTATTATCTTACAGTTTTGAAGGCCAGAGTGTGAAATTGAGGTGTTGGAAACCTTCTGGAGGCTCTGAGGAGGAATCTCTTCCATGCCTCTCTCCTTTTTTTTTTTTTTTTTTTTTGACAGAGAGAGAGACAGCGAGAGCAGGAACACAAGCAGGGGGAGTAGGAGAGGGAGAAGCAGGCTTCCCGGAGAGCAGGGAGCCCGATGCGGGGCTTGATCCCAGGACCCTGGGATCATGACCTGAGCCGAAGGCAGACGCTTAACGACTGAGCCACCCAGGCGCCCCTCCATGCCTCTCTCCTAGCTTTTGGTGCCTGCTGGCTGCACTTGGTATTTATTCCTTGGCTTATGGCTGCCCTCCAGTTTCTGTCTTGGTCAGTCTTCTCTTGGCCTTTGCCTCTGTCTCTGTGTCTCAAATCTCTCTCAACTTCATTCATGTGTCATTGGATTTAGGGAACACCTTAAATCCAGAATGATCTCATTTTGAGATCCTTAATTTCATTACATCTGCAAAGATCCTATTTCCAAACAAGGTCACATTCACAAGTACCAGGCGGTAGGACTTGGACATATCTTTTTGGGGGACACAACTCAACCTGCTATCCTTCCTACTAAAAAATATTAAACAAATGTGTGAAGAACACTGGTATGGAGCATATGTCACGTGGTTGCTTGCTTGTGTGGCCACGTGTCTCATCCAGCCATTGGGCCCCAGCTTCCTGTTGGCTGCTCACTTCCAGCTCTCTTGTGAACAGTGGGGGCGATGCGGAAACACCCTGAGTCTCGCGGATGGCCAAGGTGCAGCCTTTTCCCACTGTCCTCAATGAGCACCTACTGAGGGATGACCAGGAAAGGCTGTACTCTTCCCAAATCTTGTTAATGCCCTACAAAGCCCAACCAATACAAAAAGAGAAGCCACTCTAGAGTATTGTGTTCTATTTACCAAGACACTGAAAGTTTTGTGGTGGATTTGCCCTATTTCCAGGACATTTCCCTTTGAAAAGTCATTAAAGATACTTTTCTCCCAGCATGGTTTTAATCTAAGTGCATTAGAAGTGCATGAAAACCCTGAGAGCTTAACATCACTAGGGCGACTAAAAGGGTGGGAGAGTCAGGGCCACTTCTGAAGAAAGCTTTGGAGTTTAACAGGATCATTAGACCCTGGAGGTTAAACTCAGGATGAGGCCGACAGCAGGACAGCTTTTTTTACCCTGCTTCTTTCCTAATCAATTTAATTCTTGTGACTTTCTGCCTTGCAGCACTCAGAGCAATTTTTAAAAATATTCCATCTATATTTGACTGATAGCCGTCTCTCTGTCATGTAACTTTTACGAAATGCCAGAGCTTAGCTTCTTAAATTACATTTTCTGTTGGCCTTGCCCATGACATAATTATAAAAATGTCTTTTCTTGATAAAAAAGCTATGGAAGAAAAAATGTTATCCACCACTTTTCTATCCTAAGCACAGAAAGCCTACAAACACAGTAGCTGTTAGGATCCTGAGTTTTAAATAATCAAACATGAGACTCTAAAATGGGGGCCAGCAACCATTTTTCTGTAAAGGGCCTAATAGTAAACATTTTAGGCTTTGTGAGCCATGGGATATCTGTCACAACTACTCAGGTCTGCTACTGTAATGTGAAAACAGCCTTAGATAATATTCAAAGAAATAACTGTGGCTGTGTTCCAGTAATACTTCATCTACAGGTGCTGGCAGGAATTGGTACGCAGATCATAGTTTGCTGACCTCTGGTCTAAAATATCAACCAGTTCTCCACGTTTCTACTATACAGATATATATATCTATATATCTACATATCTATATATCTATAACTATATACTCAAAGTTTATTGAATGAATAGCAAATGACTAAGGCTTGCGTTTTCCTAGCATGCCTGTCTCTACAGGGTGCCCACTATGCCTTGTCCAGCTCTAGTACACTTCAAATTTTTAGTTAAAATAACCCAAGTCCAATATGCCACAACACTGTATGAAACTCTGATATGGTGGGGTTCTCCTCTCTCTTTTTCTGTAGGAAATTTATGAGACCTGTACTTCTGCTATGGCTCAATATAGCCAAAATACCTTTCTGTAGAAAGAGAACAGAGATCTATATGCATCATCCATACCTATGTCTATCTCTATTAGCTGGCTCATTGATAGCAATGGCAATGATGAGACTCTGAAGCAACAGGGACCAAACAGCAGCATTTTATTGCCAGAAGCCAGGGGGTTACAATTACCATACCACCAGGGAAAGTTGAAGGGCACCCAAGTGGACTTGACCTGGAGGGAGATGTGGAGATGATTAAGAGAACATTATATCCTTAGAGGTAAAATAGATGACTAGCCAGTGAGGGTGTTACTTAATATATTAACCAAAAGAAGGCAAGAATATATATATGAACAGCAGATTAAGGGTGGTAATCTCAATAGAAAGTCTTGATCTTTTGCCCACATCCCAGAACTCAGCCAGTTTTCAGACCCAGAAACCACTGGCTGAAGAGGTGGCTAAGTCCATAGGAGGAAGAATTTTGAAATACCATGGCAAAAATATACTGTGTTAATTTCCCCAAGTTTCCTCAAAAGAGACTTATGATACTTACTTGAGAAAATACACACTATGGAAAGAGGAATATCCAAATATTTGGAAAGAGGAATATCCAAATATCGAATACCCTCAAAATCCTATATTGACTTATAGGATTTCAAAGCATCATGGTAGAGTGGAGGCATCCAGGGGCCAGGCTTTGAAATAAACAGAATCCCAGCCTAAGTCTGGCTCTCAGAAGGTCCAGTAAGTCTGTGGACCCATCCAGTGGTCAACTCTCTGGTCTCCAAATATATGATTGGAATTGACATGTTTGACTGTTGAAGGAACCCCACCTTGACTTCTTCTCATTCAAACCAAATGGGAGCTATCACAGGGGGGAAGGTGAAGTGAGAGCTTCTAAAATGACACCTCTACACCCCAATCCCCTCTATCCCCTATTCCTTTGCAGTCCTGGCTAAGATGGTACATCAAAATCCACTGTATTTGGTGGTAACGATGGGGAGGAATGAATGCTACTCTAAAGGATCTTAAGAATGGCGGGGGCGGGAGGGGGGTGGTCCACATCACAGCTCCATTTAATTTACCAGTCTGACCACTGCAGAAACCAACTGAATCTCGGAGAATGACTGTAGGCTACTACAAACTCAAATAATAACCCCAATCATGGCTGCTGTGCCAGTTATGTTATCTTTGCTGGAGCAGATTAATATGGCTTCAAGTGCATGTTATGGCATTCTTGTCTATCCCAATAAGAAAAGATCAGAAAAAGGAATAGAAACTGCATTTACGTGGAACAATATACATTTACAGGTTAGGGGCCTACATTACCTCCTGCTGTTGTAATATGATCAGATGAGATCTGAGCTGTCTGGATATCCTACATATCATGTTGATCAGGAGGATGAGCAAGAATGGCTAGCATACTGGAGGTGTTGGCAAGACATATGCACTGCAGAGTATGGGAGTTTAAGTTGGTGGCAATTGAGTGAACTTCCACTGTTGTATTTAGGGATCCAGCTGGGTCAAGGGCAGTGAGAACATCTCTTCCAAAAGACAAATCGCTGCATCTTGCCTTTGTGCCAGAAAGAAGGAAACAAAATTCCTGGTAGGATCCTTTGGTTTATGGTGGCAACATATTCCACATCTAGGAATGTGCTCCAGCCCATATAGTGGGTGACAGGAATAGCTCCCTGCTTTGAATGAGGCCTGGAGCAGAAAGTCAGAATTACAGTGCAAGCAGCCCTGCTTCTTGGGCCATATGATCTGGCAAACCCTAAGCCACTGGAGGTATTAGTGATGGGAAAATATGCAGTGTGGCGGAGAGATGAAGCCACAGTGGAAGCATCATAACACAGACCCCTGGGGTTTCGGAGCAAGACCATGCCACCTGCAACAGAAACTTATACACTTTTGAAAAGAGTTCCTGGTGTGTTACTGGGGACTTGCAGAGACAGAATTCTTGATTATAAGGCACCAAGTAACCATGCGTCTGGAACTGTCCATTATGAGCTGGGTTCTGTTAGACCCACAGAATCATAGACTCAGGCAGGCCCAGCATTCCAAAATAAGATCAAAATTGTGCATCTGGAATTAAGGCTAAGCAGACCAGAATATATGAAGTAACTACATGAGCAGGTAGCCCAGCTCCTCATGTCACCCACCACGGGCGTACCAGCAACCCTCCCTCAGATCATTCCTCGACTTTGTGGGGCACTCATGTAACCAGCTGAAGGAGTAAGAAGAGCTTGAACAATGTTTTATGGGCAGGTCAGCTTAGTGTGTGAATGCAAGTTAAAAACAGGCAGTGGTTTAATTACCCTCGGGGTGGGAGGGGGTTTGAAAACCGTGGTGAGGAAAAATCGTCCCAATGGACAAAGCTCAAAGTGGTGCACCTGTTACTCATTTTGTGTGGAGGGAGCATTGGGCTGAGGTGAGAATGAAGACATACGCATGGGTAGAGGGAATATTCTGATGGGCTGGTCAGGGGTCTGGAAGGAAAAGGACTGAAAAATTGAAGTCAAGGAAGTTTGGCATTGAGGAATGTGGATGTACTTGAGGGAACGGGCATAGTGTGTGAAGACTTTTGACTCACATAGTAATGGACACCAGAAAGCATTCATCACAGAACAGGCAGTGAGCAACCAAGCAGACACATGACTAGGCCAGTGAACATCAGCCAGTCTTTGAATTGACACGATGAGCACATGAACAGAGGAACCACAGGGGCAGAGATGGAGGCCGTGCCTGGTCTCTATTTTACTGATACTTCTCTGAAAGTCTAACCTGCCAGCAATAGAGACCAATACTGAGCTCCCAATATGACATCTTCTTCAAAGAGGTGATTTCCAATAGTTGATTTCCTTATGTTGGAGGATCAGTGTGCATCCAACACACTTGACATTTTCTTAAAAAAATCCTAGGGATTTTAGTAACTTCAGTGCCTAATTTTAATATCTTTAGTACCGTCAGTGGTGAGTCATTTACTGGCTTCAGCCTCATGCTATTCAATTGAGTGGGGATAACTATAAATTGTACACATTAATGTAAAAAAAATCATAATGGTAAACCTCCTAACACATGAAAGGAAAAGAATCAAACAAGCTATGGTATCTTTTTCAACCACAGTTGGAACATTAAATCAATGGTGTATGCAAAATTGCTTAGTCTCATATTGGGCATATAATACTAAGTGCTCCATACGTGTTAGTTGAATAATTATCAGTAGGACCATTGGCCTGGATAAGTGCTTTTACAGATACTTATAGATATTGGAAATTTAACATTTTAATGGGAATTGTTAATAAAATGCTATTCTTTTCTGTCTTAAAATAATTTTATAATTTCAGTTTTTCTTAGTAACTCTGTGTTAGCATATGGACATCAAGCATTGCCTAGAATTAACAATGATGTTCTCAGAGCTGATGGCATGTGTAAGGCTGTGCTTGTCTTTTAACCTTGGAAATGTCCTCTTCTCTAGTTGGTGTATTTCCTATTATACTCCTTATCCCCTGTTCTGATTCCTCACAGATATCAGTGGACATCAGAGTGTTTCAGTCACGATTGAAAGGAACAGAACCTAGCCTAAATTAAGGGGGATTTACTAAGAAGATATTTGGTGTTCTCATGGCAGTGATGACTCTCTAAGCTTATGGGAAATTGAGCTGACATCTGGAAAAGCATCAGGAACAAGGCTGTGTGTGTGTGTGTGTGTGTGTGAACACAACCTCTTTCCTTCCTTTTTTTTTTTCTATGTTTCATTCTCTTGCTCAATATGTACATGGTTTAAAATGATTGTTCTAGCCCTCACTAAATTTAACTTTTTAGTTCAAATGCCAAATCATCTATGAAATCCTTCTGGGTTTTAGTTCAAATTATCAAGAATGAGAGTGTGATAAGATCTCTAAACAGCTGATAAATTGGCTTATTCTAGATCACCCTTGGTCAGAGAAAGAGAAACAAAGACCTGGAGTACAGGTGTCCTAGGGCATAAACATAGCTGCCTAGTTCCCCTTATGCATTGCTCTGTGTGTGTGTGTGTGTGTGTGTGTCACTGTTCTTAGGGAAGGAACTAGAATTTATAAACCTAGTTTTGATCCTAAATTAGAGATGGAAAAATTATATCTGGTCCTGCCAAAAACTGTTTCCATTTTCATCTTGACCAGCTTACATTTGAGAGTTTTCCTGCTCTGGATGATATTAAGAAAAGATGACAAGGATTAGAGTTCCTAACCTTTCCCCCTGACTTTTCTGTACTATCCACAAGAATTGTATTAAAAACACTATTTCAGGCAACAATAACATACTCATCCTAATGATGCTATTTTTCTTTCAGATCAGTTTAGACAGAATGGTTGATCGGCTCCAAGGAACATGGAAATCCATTTCTTGTGAAAATTTTGAAAGAAACATGAAAGAGCTGGGTGAGCCATTTTTACCTGCATATCATAGCCAGTAAAAAGGGGAGATTTGATAGCACAGAAACTTGGTCTGTATGGTCTCAGATTAATCTTGGGCCCCTCCCTCCAATAGAAACATAGAAACAATCACATAGAAATGATCAACATTGGTTCAGGACCTAGATATAGTTCTATGCAAAATTAGTTTGTAATTGACAGAATTCTTGCCCTCATGTAATTTACCATGGGTTTACATAGATGAAACACATAAGCATCATATACTAAATGGCAAATTATTTCCATAAATAATTTAAAGCAAAAAGTCATAATTATTTTTTAAAAATAATCATTTTTACAAGGATTTGCTCTAAATCTTTAGAGGATCTTCAGAATAGATCTTGTTTCCCAGCTGAGATGGCTGCTGGCCTTCCTTGGTGTCTGGGCACCACACTCCGATCTCTGCCCCTATTGTCACATTGCCTTCTCCTCTTCTGTAGTCTGATGTCCCTCTTCCTTTTCTTATAAGGGAAGTTTCTTATAATGAAATTGTGATTACATTTAGGGTCCACATGGCTGATTAGCTCCCTATCTCAAGATCCTTGAGTTAACCATATCTACAAAATCCCCTTTGGCATATAAAGTGACATTCACAGGTTCTAGGGATTAGGGTGTAAATATCTTTGGGAATCATTATCTAATACACCACAACTTGTTATCATGTTTCACAATATGAATTCATGAACCATATTAGAGTGTTTCTCCAATTTATCTTCTCTTAGAAATTTAAGTATTGTTGTACATGTGATGCTATTTCTTTAGAAAATAGTCCTACATGTACTGCATAAAGCTGTGTGTGTAAGAATGTTCACTATAGCATTACTTATAATAAGAAAAAGTGGAAACAAACAACATGTCCTTCAAGAGGGAGACAGATGAAATAAATATTAATATATACACTCTATAAAATATTATGTAGCAATGACAAAAATTTATATCTATGTGTACTGACACAGAAAATCTTTAAGATATAGAGATGGGGAAAAGTAAGTTGAGTAACAATTGTTATAATAGAACATTTATATTTTTAAAAATTCTATATATAGTGGTGATGGTTGTATAATATTGTGAATGTACCTAATGCCACCTTTTTTTTTTTTAAGATTTTATTTATTTGACAGAGAGAGACACAGTGAGAGAGGGAGCACAAGCAGGGGGAGTGGGAGAGGGAGAAGCAGGCTTCCTGCCGAGCAGGGAGCTCGATGTGGGGCTCGATCCCAGGACCCTGGGATCATGACCTGAGCCCAGGGCAGATGCTTAACGACTGAGTCACCCAGGCGCCCCGTACCTATTGCCACTTAATTGTATGCTTTAAAATGGTTAAAATGATAAATTTTATGTTATCTATATTTTAGCACAATAAAAAAATACATGATGGAAAAAACAAACTCTATATATGTACATATTAGAATATAAGTGAAGAGATAAAGATCTTAAATAAACCATGTCAAAGTATTTCATCTGTATAAATGAGTGCATTTTAAAAGAGGGAGATCTTTTTTTTATTATGTTCAGTTAGCCAACATATAGTCCATCATTAGTGTTTGATGTAGTGTTCGATGATTCATTGGTTGCATATAACACCCAGTGCTCATCACAACATGTGCTAAGAGGGAGATATTTTATCAAAATAGGAGCTTTAATAAAATTCTCAAAGAGGTTCATGAACCAACAAGATCAATAACTACTGGGCTAAAGAAACATGACAACCAGGGGCGCCTGGGTGGCTCAGTCGTTGGGCGTCTGCCTTCGGCTCGGGTCATGATCCCAGGGTCCTGGGATCGAGCCCCGCATCGGGGTCCCTACTCGGCAGGAAGCCTGCTTCTCCTTCTCCCTCTCCCACTCCCCCTGCTTGTGTTCCCTCTCTCACTGTGTCTCTCTCTGTCAAATAAGTCAATAAAATCTTAAGAAAAAAAAAAAAAAAGAAACATGACAACCAGTAGCCAAAACTAGAGATTAATTTTTTTTCTGCAAAATATAACCTATTTTAACTTATAATGGTAGTGCTACTAGCTTCAGATATTTGAATTCATGCAGCATTAAATCTGCTTAGCTCACAGACCTCCTAGTTAGTAAAGAATTACGCAGTGAACATGGGTTTCTAAAGCCAGCAACAGATTTAACTATGGTGTCCTTTCATCTGGTTTCCAGGAATAGGACGAGCCAGCAGGAAACTTGCCTGTCTGGCAAGACCCACTGTGACCATCAGTACACAGGAAGATCTGATCACTATAAAAACCAAAAGCATCTTTAAAAATAATGAGATCTCCTTTAAACTCGGAGAAGAGTTTGAGGAAACCACACCAGGGGGCTATAAAACCAAGGTGAGGCCTTCAACACTCTTTCAGATACATTTCATAAGAATGTCAATTTGAAATCATTCTAAGTATGTAAACAATTATAGCAAACACATCCAAAGTCTGTATTAGATAAACATTGGGCTAAAGCCTAAATCTGAGGATCTTAAATTTTAATATACATACACATCTCCTGTGACGCTTGTGAAAAGTGCCTATTTGTAGGTCCCATCCCCAAGGGCTCTGATGTCTGGGGTAGGCACCCGAAGTATTTCTGTGTATTTCTAACATTCTTTTTTCTTTTTTTTTAGTTAAAATTTTATTTTTATTATTTTTTTTCATATTCTCGTGGTCAAATTTTAAAAGAATACATAATTACATCATACATGCTAGATAAATGGGCTATTATTCTTTCTTCCAGGTTAAGGGTTATTTTAACAGCTGATTAGAGTGAAAAAATAAGAGATGACACTCAGCAATAGGATAAGTCTTCCAGTCCAGTCTAATACTAGACTATGTATATGCAGGGTTTTTTTTTTTTTTAACATCTCTTAATTTTCAGGTTCATGTATTTCTAACATTTCTGATGCAGATGCTTAGCAGACGCATTTTGAGAATCATTTCCTTAGATTCTTCTCTCAGAAACAAAAGTTCTGCCTTCCTACTTTGTAGCAGTTTTCTATGGATAAAGTTACAATGAATAAAACTTATATTAACTAGTTCAGGTGAGGTTGTGCCTCAGTACCACGTTAACCACAGGCCCCAGTGGCTTAACACAATGGGAGCTGCTTTCTAACTTAGTCTACATATTCAGCATTGTGGTGGGTTTGGAGAAGTTTCTGTGCGTGCAGTGGAGAGCGGGCAGGAAATGAGGGCATAGGATATCTACCCCTCTTCATTTCTCAGGGAAAAGAGAGTTTTACTTATTCTTCAAGATTATATATTTTTATTCTTATAAAACTTTTCCTCCCTCAGAATAATCAGCCAACATATTTAGTGTTGACAAAGTCTTAAAATATAAATAAAACTGTAAACACCATTCCAAAACTGCCTGAGAATATCACAACCGCTGAAAAGGATTTGGTCCTTGATAAAATGTTGGTATTCAAATGTGACAGTCTAAGCTGAATTCCGTTTCATCCGTTTTCAGAGTGTGGTAACCTTCGATAAGGACTCTTTGATTCAGGGGGCACCTGAGTGGCTCAGTCGTTAGGCGTCTGCCTTCGGCTCAGGTCATGATCCCAGGTCCTGGGATCGAGCCCCGCATCGGGCTCCCTGCTCCACGGGAAGCCTGCTTCGCCCTCTCCCACTCCCCCTGCTGTGTTCCCTCTCTCACTGTGTCTCTCTCTGTCAAATAAATAAATAAAATCTTAAAAAAAAAAAAAAAAGGACTCTTTGATTCAGGTTCAAGACTGGGATGGCAAAGAGAACACCATAAAGAGAAAGTTGGTCGATGGGAAAATGGTGGTGGTGAGTGAACTGTTCGTCATTATTTTCGTCACCTGCTCTAACACCTGTATATAAAATCATTCAAATAGCTTGTTATAAAATAATAGAAGTCAATGTAATTTTCTTTTTTCTCTTGCTTTATAAGAATGGGGGAAGACATTGGCAGATAAATATAATAGATATAATATTTATGCATGATCATAAATATTATAAAATGCGCATGGGTTGAGGAACTAAAACGCTAAAGAAAATAAAAAAGTTATGTCGCCTAATTCTTTGACTTGCACATAAGCCAAAACCAGCACGTATTTGTGCAATGAAGATTTCAGCAGGGATTGTGGGTTGTTGCTAATCCTTTGCTCCATACAAAGATTAATTTCTCACTGTTTTCCAGCTCAACACCAAACAAACACATGAAAAGGAAATTTAAACTAATACAAAGCTTAAGTGGTGTCTCCTTGGTGTATGGATGAGTTGACACAATTAAAAACTAACATTTCTGTGGCTACCGTGTTTGCATGTTTTCATATATTATTTACCTAATCCTCACAATAATTCTGTGAGGTAAGACTAATTAGCTTATTTAACAGTTGAGAAAACTGAGAGTCAGCCACTGACTTACCTAAGGCTATTATCTTAGAAAAACATGGTGCTGCTGGGATTAAAACCCAGGCTGGCTTAATTCCAATGTATACTTTTTTGAGTCCATTCTGCTCCCTTTGAGGATGGCTTCTCAGGTCATCTTTCTCCCTTTTACACAATGGAGGGAAATATGCCAATGATTCTTCTTCCCAAACCCCCAGTTCCACTGAAATGAATAAAATGACAATTTTGGACATAATGTCAAATAGTTCTAAGGGAATATGTAAGAATTATGTGGAAGTAAAAAAAAAACCTATCCTCATTTCTTAATGTAAGGATTTTTTTTCTTTCAACAATGAAGAGTACATTTACTTATAAAGTAATAAGTGGAAGACGAAGGATACTTGATTTTATTTCTCCTTATAATGACATTAATCACCAAACAGATATGTTTTTAATTCACTAGGAAGAATATAGATTCAGAATTCAAAATGTGCATTTCCATCTCTGCCATTTGGTACTTCTGTGACTTTGGATGAGTCATTTATCCTCTCCAAGATTGAGTTTACTTGCCTTCAAAAATGTAGGACTGTCTTCATGGTTTTTTTGAGAGAATTAAATCCCATCATGTATATATTAGTGCTCTAAAAACCATAAAATACTACATCAATGTAACTTAATGTTATTATTTGAAAAATGTAGGTTATATGAATTAGCAAAAATGCTTCACCATAGGCATTTAAAATGTTTTAACAGACTTCAAATTTTATACTATTTGCCTTGTTTTTTGTACATATATACACACACATTATATATATACACCATATATATGTATAACCACATATACCATATATATGATTTGTCATACATATATAGCCACATATACCATATATATGATTTGCCATTTGTGTGTGTATATATATATATATACACACACACATTACATATATACCATATATGTTAAACCACATATATATATGATTTGCCATTTTTGTATATATACATATACACACATTACATATATACCATATATATGTATAACCACATATATCATATATAACATACGATTTGCCATTTTGTTAGCAAAATCAGCTAACAAATAGTTGGTATCTTTTCAAGATTTTTAAAGAATGTGTGTATGGATAGTACTTAGTTTGCATTGTTCTAAAAGTCAGTTTCACCAATAATACTGAATTGTCTCATCCTTCATTTGTCTCCTAGGAAAGTGCCGTGAACAATGTTATCTGCACTCGGATGTATGAGAGAGTACCAACAAACTCAGTCTGAAACTCTTAAGCACCCCCAAACTGTGATCCAAACTGCTGAGGTTGTTTAAATAAAACTCCAAAGTGAAATGTTACAACTGTTAATATGAGAGAGCCTGTGCACAAACATTGGCAATTCTGGTTTGCTTACTTTATATGGCTGTATTATATACCACCTTGGTATTGGGAGCTCTGGGAAACCACGTGATATATCCTGTTCAACTCCAGGCTGCTCTAATTCATTCAGAAAGGCACTTCATGTTGATTTTTTTTCTCATGAGGCATATTTTGTCAACCCTTTATATAAAACATGATCTGCACTATATTGGGAAAATAGTATTAATTAAAAAAAATCTTCTTGGGGTGCCTGGGTGATGCAGTTGGTTGAGCATCTGACTCTTGGTTTCTGCTCAGGTCGTAATCTTGGGCTCGTGATTTCTGAGTCGTGGAGTTGAGCTCCACATTGAGCTCTGTGCTCAGCCGTGGAGTCGGCTTGAGATTCTCTCTCCCTCTGCCCCTCCCCACCATGCTCGTGTGCACGCTCTCTCTCTCAAATAAATAAATAAATCTTTAAAAACAACAACAAAAATATCTTTTTATAGGTGCTGGAGACACATCAGAAAACAAAACAGAAGAATCCATGCCCTGAGAGAGTTTACAATCAAATGACATTGGAGGCTGTTCGGGATGATTCATATTTCAGATTTAACTTATTATAGTATATGATGATTTGTATTTAGAAAGAATTTTGTCCTAAATGCTCAGAATTTTTATTTATTTTATTTTTTTTATTTTTTAAAGATTTTATTTATTTATTTGCGAGAGAGAGAATGAGAGACAGAGAGCATGAGAGGGAGGAGGGTCAGAGGGAGAAGCAGACTCCCCACTGAGCAGGGAGCCCGATGCGGGACTCGATCCCAGGACTCCAGGATCATGACCTGAGCCGAAGAAAGTCGCTTAACCGACTGAGCCACCCAGGCGCCCCTAAATGCTCAGAATTTTTAATTTAATGTCGAAATTATTACATCACGCACTGATATGAATAGAACTCTATAAAGAAAAATTTTGTTATAAACATCTATGCTAATTTCACTGAGCATTTTCTAACATAACCATTTATTTTGTGAGCCTCTCAGTGTTTTTCAATTCCTTGCACACCAGGGCAATTATCTAAAATTAGTAGTGTGCAACAATTTAAAATTAATAGGATGAGGACCACTGGAAGTACTAACTTAAGCATTTACTCATCTTAAAAGAATTGGTATGTAAGAAACTATTTTCTGTCTTGTTGGTAAAAATTTATGCTTAGATCAAACTTATAATTAACAAAGAAGCTTCATTGGATCATAGTTTGCAGTTCCTTTTTTTTCTTTTTACCTTTTAACCCCCTTCATCCACTGGGAGAAATGGGTGAAGGGGGTCAAAAGGTAAAATAATAATTTTTTTTAAAAGATTTTATTTATTTATTTGACAGAGAGAGACACAGCGAGAGAGGGAACACAAGCAGGGGGAGTGGGAGAGGGAGAAGCAGGCTTCCCGCGGAGCAGGGAGCCGGATGCGGGACTCGATCCCAGGACCCTGGGATCATGACCTGAGCTGAAGGCAGTCGCTTAACCAACTGAGCCACCCAGGCACCCCAAATATTAATTTTTTAATAAACTAGCTGGACACCGTGTGTCTCACAGGTTATACCTCAATGTACGTGAGCGAATAACGCACAGGTCTGCAACTAGAGCAGTAACTGACAATCTAATATATTAGCAAGCTCTTTTTATAGAAAACACATAATACTACCATCACACTAAAAGCCAAGGCAAAGGAGACTATTCTGTTTTATTAGCACCGAACCTTATGCAGTTTAGGACAGGGAGGGATTTCAGGAACTGCGTGGACTGATCACTTTATTGTGTCGATGGAGAGACGGGCCCAAATGGGTAAACTGTACATTTCCATAGCACCCTGATGGTTTTAGGAGGACCTGGAACCAGAACCCATGTTTCTGGATAGTTCACCTCACAGCTGTTAACAGAGGGAATCAAGATAGAAACAGGTTCACAGTGTACAATTACAGATCAATGTAACACTACATCCAACTAATGAAGAAACAAGCTTCCCTTTATTTATTTTTTTAAAGCTTTCATTTATTTATTTATTTGAGAGAGAGAGAGACAGAGCACAAGCAGGGGGAGGGGCAGAGAGAGGGGAGAAGCAGGCCTCCCGCTGAGCAGGGAGCCCGATGGGGGGGGCTCGATCCCAGGACCCGAGCCGCAGGCTGACGCTCCACTGACTGAGCCACCCAGGCACCACTATCCTTTACGTTAAAGCCTGTGGCAGGATGCCCAGCTTGGTCCAGGCGATGACATAGAGTTTGACTGTTGGGACTCGTGACCTGTTCATTGCTTATTTGCCTCAATTGATATATTAGGGGATCTTGGAGCTCCAGTGGGAGTGTGAGAAGTGCTTGTTTAGTTTTCGGTTACTGAAATGGTGAAGAAGATAATGGAAGGCATAGAAAAACATCCTCTGGCTGCTTGGACTGGATAGAGAGGATCACAGGCTGAGGCCGAGGGAGCTATTTTCCGACCACCCTGTGGATGCTGTGCACCCGAGCAGCCTGCTGCAGGGCCCGGGAACAGCATGTTGCACAGAAATTGGAAAGAAGCATTCTCCTGCCTGAAATGGAACCCAGCGCTGCTCTGATACCTGAAGGGTCAGTGGATACGGGAGCTTCACACACAGTGCTCTTGGCTTTGGTATGATGTTGTAATTGAGGATTTACTGCACATTCACCATGTACCCAGCACTGCATGAGAAGGGTGATCAAAGGAGAGCTAAGTCGTGTTCCCTGCCCTTGACTGACTCGAAAGAGATCTGTTTAAAAAGTATCACATTGGCATGCTCATCTCAGGAATTTATAAATAACGGATTAAAAACCAAATGCTTTCACCTAGAGAGAAAGATATAATACCACTTTCTTAGTGGATAGATAATTGCCTTGCCCAGGTGAGAAGAAAACTAGCAACAAGGGTGGCAGAAGCAGCAAGAGTGAGGACAACAGCCTGGCGAGGGAGGCACACGTGGGCTCTAGTGCACACCTTATCAGGACGTCTGTCTTAGGGAGTGCATCCCTCCATGCTGCAGCCTCCATGCACTTTGTACCCATTCCGTTCAAGTCAGTAATCACTATTCAGGATATATAGGGAATGTGAACTTATTCCTAGAGAGGCATAGCCTGTTCATCCTAAGCCAGAAGTTTTTTGCATTTTTTTTCTTTCTTTCTTTTTTTTTTAAAGATTTTATTTATTTATTTGAGAGAGAGAATGAGAGAGAGAGAGCATGAGAGGGGGAGGGTCAGAGGGAGAAGCAGACTCCCTGCCGAGCAGGGAGCCTGATGCGGGACTCTATCCCGGGACTCCAGGATCATGACCTGAGCCGAAGGCAGTTGCTTAACCAACTGAGCCACCCAGGCGCCCTCTTCCTTCCTTCCTTCCTTCCTTCCTTCCTTCCTTCCTTCCTTCCTTCCTCCCTTCCTCCCTTCCTCCCTTCCTCCCTTCCTCCCTTCCTTCCTTTTTAGAGAGAGAGAGAGAGAGAGAGAGAGCGCACATGAATGAGGGGTGGGGGGCAGAGGGAAAAGGAGAGAAAGAATCTTAAGCAGGCTCCATGCCCAGCACAGAGCCTGACACAGGGCTGGATCTCACAACCCTGAGGTAATGAACTGAACCGAAATCAAGAGTCATACACTTAACTGACTGAGCCACCCAGGTGCCCCAAGTTTGGGTTCTTAAATATCATATTCTTTGATTTAGATTTGGCCAAAATATTAGAATAGAAATCAGAAAACCACCTACTACAGAAAGGGAGGATATTTTGGTTTTATTTAAACAGTAGAGATAGGGGCGCCTGGGTGGCTCAGTTGGTTAGGCGACTGCCTTTGGCTCAGGTCATGATCCTGGAGTCCCGGGATCGAGTCCCGCATCGGGCTCCCTGCTCGGCAGGGAGTCTGCTTCTCCCTCTGACCCTCCCCCTTCTCATGTGCTCTCTCTCAAATAAATAAATAAAATCTTTAAAAAAATAAATAAATAAATAAATAAACAGTAGAGATAACAATGTTGAATAGTTGAATATTTTCTAAGTAGACAAATTTGGAAAAATAATGTTCTATTTCAATAATTCAGCTGACAATAATCTGAGATGGAAAAAATAGGACAACAACAATCACAATGCACTGGTTTTTGAGTCATTATTAAGTGCCAGACACTGTCTAGCTCTTTTGATGCATGCCTCGTTTTCTTTTCTGTGAAGTATTTACAAAAGTATAAACTAAGACTCAGGGAGGCTCAATTTCCTCAGCTGATCAATACCAGGGCTTGGGTTCAAAAGTGGGTCTTTGGGACCCCAAGCCCATGTTCTTTAGCCATTGAGCCACAATGCTTCCCTGGAAATCACAAAGTTATGAAAGTTTCTTTTAGAGTCTTTCTATGTTAAATGCATAATTAATAAAACTAACCTGAACCCAACTTAAACTCTCATTCCCTAAATGATTAGAAAGATTACCTTTTGGAGCTGAAGATTTACAAAGCAGAAAATAGCCAAACCATGACTAACGTATCACCTATATGAGACAGACTTATCAGGAGATTCTTTTTTTTTTTTTTTTAAAGATTTTATTTATTTATTTGAGAGAGAGAGAATGAGAGACAGAGAGCATGAGAGGGAAGAGGGTCAGAGGGAGAAGCCGACCCCCCGCTGAGCAGGGAGCCCGATGCGGGACTCGATCCCGGGACTCCAGGATCATGACCTGAGCCAAAGGCAGTCGCTTAACCAACTGAGCCACCCAGGCGCCCTATCAGGAGATTCTTTTTACTTTATTTTTTATTATGCCTCCAAAGGCAGCGCTAGAACATACAGTCTCCTCAGTTTCACGAACAGAGAGGGATGCAAAGAATCTCAAGGTGACCCAGATGGGTGGCCAGGGAAGTGATTTGCTCAGCTTGGATGAGGAGCTCATCTCTAGACAAGCCCCTGTGGCCAGGAAGATGGCTTCAGAGGAGAAGACACCTATTCAGACCACAGGTTTATGTGGGACGTGGAAAGAAGGGAGGGGGCAGTGGGAGCCCCTCAGAAGAGACGGGCTGCTGGGCAGACAAGTCAATGGACGCCCACCTCAGATGTCATGCTCAATAATCCCCCCACTCCCCAAGATATACAAATAGTCATGCCTCTCTTCTTCTACTACTCATATGGTTTTATATTTTACATCAAAATTTTTAATCCATTTGGAATTTATTTTGATGTAAATATAAAGTATACATCTAATGTATTATGCCTTCCAAATTGGTATCTAAATGCCCCAGTGTACTATCATGCCATAACTGACGGAAATAAGACCTGTGGCAATTACACATCTTTTCTTCCTTATTTGTATTTTATTTTATATTTATATGTGTATTTATATATTTCTATATACTCATTAATTCCTTTTTCCTCTCCCTGTTTCCCTTTTTTCTTTTCAAATTAAACTTAAGTAATTATTGAAAGAAAAATATTTCTACTAGTACAGGTGATGTTTTTGTGTGAACTTGAATCTGAGATGAAGGGTCGGAGCTGCTGCAACCCTTTTGCCACTGAAAGGGGAGAGCCTGGAAATGCTAGAGGCCATGACCAGACACCAAATCTGCAGGTGCTTGATCATGGACTTCCCAGCCTTCAGAACTATGAGAGATAAATTTCTGTTGTTTATAAGTCACTCAGTCTATGGTAGTTTATTATAGCAGTCAGAACAGACTAAGACACCAGGCAATTTGTTTTTTTAAACTTTTGACTCCCCTTCCACCCATTTCTTCTACTTTCTACCCTCACCTCTGGCAACTACCAGTGTATTCTTCATATCTATGAGCTTCATTTTTTGGTGGGTTTTTTGTTTGTTTGCTTTTAGAGGTTTTTTTTTTTTTTAGATTTTACATATAAAAGAGATAAGAATCAAGGAAATTCTTGCTCAATGTGCTAGACAAAATGAATAAAATCTAAGAATCTGAGACCAGAGAAGTTGGACTAAGACACACAGAAGGTCTAGTAAGTTTTAGCTTAGCATTGATAGATGAGAATTCTGTTTAAGAATTAAAGTTGAGAATACTGTTACACATTTTGAATTTTGGGAAATTTTCATATTTATACAGTATGGAGATGTCATGGAAATATGCATTTAGTACCAGGTGGGGCTATGAGGATCATAAAATAGAATTTCTCATTTGAGAGACTAGAGAATGGAGGCACCTTTAATGAGGAAGGTGACAAGGTCTTGTGTGTGGTCATCCCAGTTCTGACTGACCACTGGTGTGTCATGTGGGTTTGCTCTTAGCAATTGCTATAGACTATGTGGAATCCTGTAGATAAAATCAAAGGAAGACTGAAGTCACAATCCTAGAACGACTTTGACCAGAATTGTTGATGAGATACGACATTTAATTAAGTGAATATACTGGATCCAGTCCAATGCCAGAGGAGAATATGACTCTTGCTGACAGAAAAGCTCATTTAAGCTTTATGGCAAAGAATTATACCTTCCTTATTTTGTGATATGAGCACTTTGCTAAGTTCTGCAAAACTTACTGATTTAACTTTGGTTACCAGCGTTTTCGAACACTTTCTTTTCAATTAATGGAACTTTTTGCCAAATAAATGATATGCAGATGTGTAAAACAGATGAACGCAGAACTCTTCTGTTTGTGTAGGAGGTCCCAGAACCCCACCCATGATTTTGTCTCCCTTACCCATATTCTAGAGGGCACCTTTAATTCACTTCCTATTGCTGAGAGCTACGTTTATGAGAGATGTTGTGGAGTTGGGACCCAGATCTCTGAGAAAGAGTCTCTAGATGGATGCTAGTTTCTCTGATGTGGTACCATGAGGTTGCTTCTGAGAGGGTTGGAAAACTGTAAACCGAAATCAACTTCAGCTACTAGAACCTACTGCTACTGGCAGTCTGAAGAAATATTGCTGGGGTCATGCTGATAGATACAAAAAATATGGCATTTGAGTAAAGATATGAAAGCAGTTAGGGAAGGAGATAGGTATATAAGCAGATCAGTTAGGAAGTTGTAACAATATTCCATGCATGTGATGATGGTGACTTGCACTGGGATGGCTCTGGGGATAGGAAGAAGCAGTAGATGGCAAGTAGTAGTAGGATATATTTCTTACTGAGGGTTAACAGAATTTACTGATAGATTGAATTTGAAAGAAGGAGAGAGTTAAGGATGATTTAAAACTTTTTGGTCTTAGACATTAGAAAGATACAAGTCATTAAGTGACATTACATCTAAACTCTGCCAAAATAATTGTTTGATTTTATAAATTCACTGAAAAACTTAAGAGAGGGAGACAGAACCAACAGAAGTGATCCCAAAAAAGTGGCTAATTTATTTATTTAGAAAACATCAGAGATTTCCCTTTCTGGCAGTCATAGAGCAGCAGGGGCCAGATTTACCTCTCCCTGAAACAACAATAAAAGGACAAATTATATGAAACAATGGTTTTCAAGACCCAGAAATTCAGGGACAAGAAGAGTGATCCATGAGAGGAATGAAACACATGAGGTGAACTTGGCCATTGCCCATTGTACTCAGAGGAATACAGACACCAGCTCAGCAGCCTGCCCCTT
This sequence comes from Neomonachus schauinslandi, assembly GCF_002201575.2. Classification (NCBI taxonomy): domain Eukaryota; kingdom Metazoa; phylum Chordata; class Mammalia; order Carnivora; family Phocidae; genus Neomonachus; species Neomonachus schauinslandi. The sequence continues at coordinate 135,998,370 of NC_058406.1, read as the reverse complement.
CTTCAGAAGTCTGAATCCCAGCTTCATGGGATGCCTCCACCAAACGTTTAAATGCTAAAGCCCCATCTCTTTCCCTTTGCTCCTGCAGCTGCAGGGAGAGTGGCTGAGTCCTGCAGTTTCCTATCTCTAATACCTCTGTGCAACTCTTTCAGTTTTCTGACATCAGCTTTACAGTTCCTTATGCTAAAGTCCCTCTGCTGTGTGGTTTCTACTCGTTCTGACTGGTATAAAGTTCCTACTATGTGTCAAGCCATGTACTAGGTCCTTTACACTTAAGCCTTAGAGAAGTTATGTCATTTCCCGAGGTTATGGAAATGTTAATGGAAATGTACCATTAACATTTGGACCTTGGACCCCCAGGATCCAAGTATATCTCACCATAAAGGCTTTGCTCCCAGTTAGGAAGTAACACCATAGTTGGATAAAGGGCTTTTGAAAGAAAAGAAAGGCTTTCAGCATTACTCCTGGGATTACGGCTAAAGCCAGGATTATTTCTATTTATGTGTTACTTTTTGTTTTTAAAGATATTGAAGACTAGAAGGCTAAAGAAGGGATAGGAGAGTAATTTGATCTCAGGAAGTTTATAAATATTATTTCAATGCCGATAATAAAATATTGGAACTTCCTGTGGATTTTGGTAGTGGTGCTTGTGGTGACCTTTGAATACCGTACCCAAGTTTATCAAATGTGAACCACAGCAGCTCTTACATGCGAGCTGTAACATCTTGGGTTTGCCAATCTTTATTTTGTCTAGTCCCTTGAGGAAAGTCTAAAATGTGTTTCAAAATAGTAAATTCTTGGTGGGCTCCAACTTGCAAACACTTGCAAACATTTGGCTGACTCAGAACAGCTCAGGTAGGCACAATTTTGAATTCTGGGTCTAGCTTCTTTCTTCCCTCGCAATAGTGCCCTTCATTTGTTTGTTTGGTTTTTTGTTTGTTTCCTAGAAAGTTACTGTATCCTGTACAAATATAGAAATATAGAGAGTTATCATTTTGTGGTATGGATAGGTATCAACATCTCTTCTCAATTCTCTATTCCCAGCACCTACCTCCATTCCCACTACCTAAGGACTGGCAAAGGGGAAAAACTATGCCCTCTTCCACATTAACACCCCAAATAAATATATATATATTTTAAAGATTTTATTTATTTATTTGACAGAGAGAGACACAGCGAGAGAGGGAACACAAGCAGGGGGAGTGGGAGAGGGAGAAGCAGGCTTCCTGCCGAGCAGGGAGCTTGATGCGGGGCTCGATCCCAGGACCCTGGGATCATGACCTGAGCCGAAGGCAGACGCTTAACGACTGAGCCACCCAGGCGCCCCCCAAATAAATATTCTTAAAGAGCAATGTCATAAAAATGGAGGATATGCATTATTGAAATGAACTTGAATTCACACTATGTTATATGTACAGATGAGATAATAAGGAATTTGGGGACTTCATTTCTGACCATGATATGGTGACAAGAATTGTACTTGCCCTTGAAAAATAAATGGCTAAAAAAATGGGCAAAGTATATGAAGTAGCTATTTCCAGGTATTGGAGTACAGGAAAGACATGATGCCATAATGCCTTAGAGAAGGGAAACACTTCAGGTGAGCTCCCACCATTGTTTCCATTTTCCACCCAGGGACACTTCCCCCATCAACTTGCAGAGGGAGGGATTACAGGAAGAGCACAGTGGCCTCACTGAGTTGGAGTAGGGAGTTTGAGACAGTTGGAGGATATGGGGCAGGGTTCTAGACAGGAAGGATCTACAGAAAAAAGAGCTCTAGAAATCTGTACTAAGGGTCCCTTTTATTTTGGCAAAGACCTTAGCTGCACATGTGTGGAGTGAAACTTCAGAGGCCAGGGAAAGAAGAGCCAGAGGGTTGTAAGCAGAACAATTCAGAGTTTATACAGGGCTGGGAGTTGTTTAGCTCTTGCCAGCCAGAGTGGATCCTTGATCCTCAACTAGGGCATTTAAAAGAGACCCCAGAAGGGTTCCATCTTGGAACTAGGGCTATACTATCCCTAGCGTAAAGGTGAGGTCAGATTTTAACAAAGCTCAAAAAAAAGGCTTTAAGGAGGATCAAGCCGATCTGCCAGTAACTTAAATTTCTATAAGAACTAGGACCAATACTCTTTAAAGGAAGACAAAATTCAGGCGCTCAACAGTGTTACATTCATAATGTCCAAGAATGGAAGAAAGAAGCTAGACCCAGCAGCCAATTCAAAATGATTAAACATGACAAGAAGCAAGAATGGAATCCATACCTAAGAAAAAAAATCTGTCAATTAACAGACTGAGAAATGACAGATGGTGGAATTAGCAACCATAGACTTTAAGATTACTTAAAACATATAAGTATGCTGAAATGCTCAAGGATTTAATGAAAATCTGAGCATAATGAAGAGATAAATGGGAGAGAAAACTTCTAGAAAGGAAGAACACAGTATCTGAAATAAACATCTGCTGGATAGGATTAAGAGGAGATTAGAAACCAGAAGAAAAGATTAGTGAACCTGAAGACAGAACAATAGACTCTATTTTGGTTGAAGCACAGACAGAAACAAAGACTGGAAACTGCTTTTGGCTAGAACACTCCCTCCTCCACGTTTAAACACCTCCCAGGTGGGAGGGGCAGCCACAAGCCAATGACTGTTTGATGTGGGTACAATCATCCCAGGATGGGATCACAGCTGGGAGCCTTCAGAAGCCTCTACTCCTGGCAGTTGGGTGGGGATGCATAGCTTAGTCTTGAAAAAGGGATTAGAAACTATACCTCAGCCTCACTACACTGCTTTTTTTTTTTTAATAATCTAGAATTGACTATGAAGTGTTACAAAAACAAAACCCCGATTTATGCAAATCCTTCTGTAAAAACCCATTTAAGAAGGAAAATTCACAATCGTCTTTTACATTTACTTTTGATACATAGACTTCCTCTAAATTCTTACTATATTTTTTACAAGTTTATCAAGTGAGTTTATATGTAACTATACATTATTTGGAAACAGCTGTTTTTTTCTTGATAAATAAGCTCTAAGAAGGTAGAAATTTTTGTTGTTGTTGTTCATTGTTGTATTGCAAGTATCTAAATTAGTGTTGTGTATACCTAAGTAAATGCTGAAGGAACAACTCAATGAATGGATTGGGCTCTATAATGCATGAAATAGTATTTCCTATTGTTTTCCTCAAGGTGGTGCTGTGTACAGTATAAAGGGTCACTTAAACAATGTCATTTTTTTCCTAATATAGCCTTGATATCTAATAAATTTCCCTTCATTATACTTTTTTTTTTTTTTTAGTTTAACCTTCCATCTTTCTGACCTCCTGATCTATACTGGAAGAGGCTTACAAGATTGTCAGGGGTGTTGGCTTTCTTATCTTTTCCTCCCACCATTTATCTCTACCTAATTTTAGAGGCAAACCTTCCTTTGAATGCTTCTTGAAAGATATTACATATATTGTCTCATTTCCACCTACTATGTCTATCATTTATTATAGCAGGATTTATCTGACAGCCTTTGATACATTTAATGTTAAATTTTCCATTTTTCTGTTTCTTATTTTTTCCAGATGTTTGTCTAGTATTTTTCCAACTTTGAATTTTAAACCAACTAGTCTTTTTTTCCCAAAAAATAATAGCTTTTTTTTTTTTTTTATTCATGAGAGACAGAGCGAGAGAGAAAGGCAGAGGGAGAAGCAGGCTCCCAAGGAGCAGGGAGCCCGATGCGGGACTCGATCCCAGGACCCTGAGATCATGACCTGAGCCGAAGGCAGACGCTTAACCATCTGAGCCACCCAGGCGCCCCAAAAAATAATAGCTTTATTCAGATATATTGGCATAAAATAAACTGACATTTATTTGTTTATTTTTTGAGAGAAGGAGGGAAGAGGCAGAGGAAGAGGGAGAGAGACTTTTTTTTTAAAGATTTTATTTATTTATTTGAGAGAGAGAGTGAGAGAGAGAGAGAGCACAAGAGGGGGGAGCGGGAGAGGGAGAAGCAGGCTCCCTGCCGAGCAGGGAGCCCGATGCGGGACTCGATCCAGGGACTCCAGGATCATGACCTGAACCGAAGGCAGTCGCTTAACCAACTGAGCCACCCAGGCACCCGGGAGAGAGACTCTTAAGCAAGCTCCACACCCTGTGTGAAGCCCCATGCGGGGCTTGATCTCACAACCCTGAGATTATGACCTGAGCCAAAATCAAGAGTCAGACACTTAACTGACTGAGCCACCCAGGTGCCCCAATAAAGTGGTATTTAAATTATACAATTTAATGTTTAACATATGCATTTACCTTTGAAACTATCACTATAATCAAGATAATGAGCATATCATTACTCTCAAAAGTTTCTTCATTTCCCTTAGTAATCCCCCCAACTCCATCCCTCCCTTTCCCTACCCCACCACCTGAAGGCCACCACTGATACACTTTCTGTCACTATAGATTAGTTTTTATTTTCTCGAGTTTTATGTAAATGGAATCATACACTATTCACTCTTTTTATTCTGGCTTCTTTCACTCATCATAATTGTATGTATCAATCATTCATTTCTTTTTATTACTGTCTAGTGTTTCATTGTGTGAATATACCAGAACTTGCTTATCTATTCACTTATTGATGACTCTGGGGGTTCTTCTGAGTTTTTGGCTATAACAAATAAAATTGCTATGAACATTTGTGCATAGACTTTTGCATGGATGCTTTTGTTTCTCTTGGGTAAACATCTAGGGGTGGAATGGCTCAATCTAATGGTAAATGCATGCTTAACTTTTAGAGAAACTGTCAAACTGCTTTCCCAAGTGGATGTACTATTTAACATTCCCACCAACAGTGTATGAGAGTTACAGTTTCTTCACATCCTTGCCAACAGTTGGTATGGTTTTAATTTGGCTATTCTATATATGTGTATAGTGGTGACTGTCCTCTTTTTATTTTCAGTGTCTTATGTTTAGATACATTCAGCTTTTCATGATTTCCATAAAATCTTATATATGCTGACCTTAATTATCAGACACAAAGGACAAAATATATGAATGAAGAAAAAATGTGTTTTTTTAAAAAATGGAAGGAGTTAGTTATTCTTAAAATGGTTGACCCTAAATAAAATAAGACCCATGTATTAAGTATTAGCCTTGAATATTCAAGGGACTAGTATAGATCTAGGAGAAATAATATGAGAGGTATCATGCAACCTTTTCCTCATTACCCTTCTACCTTGTCTATCTCCTTCTCTCAGGAGACCTCAAATGATAACATTTCCCCGTTTGGCTCTTCAAAGTTTCTCTGACTTCAACAGCCTGTCTTAAGACCAAGTATTGCTTGGAAAAGGACTACTTTAATTCTAGCTATCTCCTAACACTGGATGAGTTCAAGTCTTGCAAGGTCCTGTAGGGAGGGGAGTCTCTATCCTCTTTAAAGATTTCAGGTTTCTCATCTGTGCAAATACTGGCTGAGCTCTGGGGAGCACAGAAGTACCCCATGCCTATTCCACTCCTGAGAATTTACTGACTTAGCATAGATATTGTGACTTCTTTCACAGTGTTTATGCAAGACATGTATCCCAAGCACAAATTAATGCAAATAGAAAACATCTCAATTAATCATAACAAATGTAAGCCAATATTTGTAAACTACGTGAGCACAGAAAATACATTCTAATTTATCTTTTCTATCCCCCTTCTTGCATTCTCCCTTTTTCTCAATGCCTGGCATGTGGTGTTGGCAGGGGTGGAGGAGGTAGTTTACATGAAAAGCTAATTATTTAAAATGAACTACATAGTATTTTAAAGTTAGCAAGGTGGGAATCAAGAATTTGATAGAGTTTAGCAAGGGGTGTCATGCCACCTTACTGGGTTACCATGATCAAGTTACCACTAAGACTATGCCTTAGTCTCTTCAACCGCAAAAATGGGACAATGATTGTGCCCAAAACATAGGGTTGTTGTGAAGATTAAGTTAATTTATTCTACATGAAGTTCTTAGAATGTTGCTTTTCACATTGTGGGCACAAGAGTATTGCCTGTAATTTTTATCAAGGAGCTGGAATTCCAAAAATATTGCCTCTCTTTAGTGCTGCACTTGATGCATTCCCTTAGCCCCTACAATGTTACTATAGCTAGATACCTTGCTTTCCTCCTGACCTCTTAATGAGATTCTTTCAACATAGATCTTTGTTAATTAGGACATAGGCTAGAACTTTCACAAAATGGAAACTTCTATAATTCTATTATCCAGATTAAAGTTTCCCAACTCCAGCGTGCCTGTTAAAAATCAGAACATCTGCAGTGGGTAAGGGCATATATAGGGGTCTAGCAACTTGCATTTTTGAGTTTACCATTCAGATTGATATAGGTAAGCACAGTGTTGAAATAAATGCTTTTATTAACTAGGGATCATGACCTTTTTGTTGTTTTCACAGAATCTTAGCATTGGAAGAAGTGTTGGGAAATCTCTAGTTCTCAGTTTCTCTAATCCAGAGAAGACATCTCAATTTCCCAAATTCTCATGGTGTAAAGGGCAGAAATAGTGCTAAAACTTCTTGGTTCCCTGTGCCCTTTCCAATACGTTGTATTCTTCTTGCAATTTCAATTTAATTTTGAGGTTAATTTCTTTATTGTTAAATCAATGTATTTGGCAAAAAAAATTAATATCTTTATGTTATGATTTTTCACTCTTTGGGGGATAGGAAAAACACTGTTGAGTGACAAGCAGAGCCAATTAAGTGTATTGATTCTGGGGAAGAAACTGAACTAAAATTCACATAGTTGTGTTCCTTTCTTGGATAAATAAACATATATAAGAAAACATCACAATCATTATAATCATCATCTTGGCCATCATTAGCATCGTCACCGATTGTTAGTTCAGTCATTAAATTTAATTAATTAATATCAATCCTTGAAACTTTTAGCAGGTCTTCTAGGACCTGTGAGAGATACAATTATTGATCAAATATCAAGAACATATGCAAGTTAGTTGAGTCAAAGGACATTGGAAAAGAGCTTCAGTCTAGTGCCATAAATACACTTGCCCAGTTCAGGCAATTATATAAAAGTTAGCAAATGGATCTGAGACTTTCTACTCGATAGGACTAACCCTGTAAGAGAAGCAAGATGTACTGAGAAGATATTTTCTCAGACTTCTCTTGACTAGAGCTATACCATTACGCATCCACCATGGAAGGGGTTTTAGCACCACGTAAAATCTGACAAGTGAAAGTTGAGAATGGAAAAGACCTACTTCACCTCCAACCAATTATTGCCTTTATTGATTCAGGGCCAAATTATCTATTAGGCACAAAAGCACAGAGTACATGCCCATGATATTTTTAGAGACCGATGGAAGTCTTTTAATTTCTTTTAAAATTATAAGAAAAAGAACTTTTTTTTTTTTTTTTAGAAAAAGAAGAACTTTTAGGGTCATATATATGTTTTGTTTCTCATATTACAAAAAAACCCATTTTTAGGCCCCATGAAAATCTATTACATTTTGACTAAAACAGAAAAACTTAAATATTGAAATATTTAAAATAATATAAAATAGTATTAATATGAATATTATGGTGGAAGGGACCTATGAAAACAAAAAGCAGCCCATGAAGGTCATAATGCTGCCCTGCATTGATCCATTGACTTTCTTTTTTTTTTTTAAAGATTTTATTTATTTATTTGAGACAGAGAGAATGAGAGACAGAGAGCATGAGAGGGAGGAGGGTCAGAGGGAGAAGCAGACTCCCTGCCGAGCAGGGAACCCGATGCGGGACTCAATCCCGGGACTCCAGGATCATGACCTGAGCCGAAGGCAGTCGCTTAACCAACTGAGCCACCCAGGCGCCCGATCCATTGACTTTCAATATATTTGCCATTGCTTGATGGATTTATCCATTGCTAAACTTCGGTTCCAGTACCTTTTTAGGATGGTGAATTCTAGTAAACTCCATAAAGAACAATGCTGCTGGATGTAAACTTTTGATGGTTTTCTAGTTATTTGCTAAATTGTGGCCAATGGAATATTTCTAATGTCACTTGCTCTCTTAGCTACCGATTTGTGCCCCAGTCCCATTTTCCTGGTTTTCTTTCCTACAGAGCGCACTCTAGAACACTCAAACAATACTGAATAGATAGATGGCCAAGGAAACCTGTCATGGGATCAAATAATGAAAATTTGCAGTTGCAAATTTCATTAATATTTGGTCATTCAAAAGAGTAAAGTTAAGTTAATGGTGCACCATTGAACAGCAATGATCTTTTAGGGAGATTTATGAGATTCCTTTCTGCCTGTCACACCTGTGTACCTTGAGTGAGAAGTAGAACAATGTGTAGAGAACTGCTGGAGAGACACCAGGACTCATTCTGAAAGTGCTAGTGCTCAAGTTTAGGCCCTCCCTGGACATCACCAATCTCCAGTGAATTTCTTTATGCAATTACCTATTCAGAAGATTAGTTTTCTCTTTCTAATTTCAGACCTTAATGCCACGAAGTTGAAAAGTTTGAGTTAAAATAAAAGAATAACACATTAAAAAAAAACCCAAAAAACCAAGGATCTTAGAAGCTGGCAATTAGATAATAATTAAGCATTACCTTCTACCAACTTTAAGACTAGGAGCTAATTATTGCAATTCTGCATTAGGAGGATTTTTGACAAGGGGCTTTGGATATAATGTAGCAGATAGACCTGATTTAAAGAGAAGGCAGGGTTTTGAGGGGGCGGGGAGCTGAATACTACCTGCTTCAGCGTCAAAAATATAACTTACTACATTCCTGTCCATCTTTGGGCAGCTTGGCAAGAGCTGATTTGCTGATTACACCCATCTTTTCCTGCTCCACCTTATCTTTCCAGCATGTTGATTTCCCTTGTAAGCCAGAGACTGGTTATTTCAGCTTAGCTTTTTAAAAATTCTTTTGTAGTTTAATTAAATCTTCTTGTTTTTAGGAAATGCTTTATACTCTTTCGGAATTGAAGAGCCTAAAGGTCTAGACACTGGAGGAGAGTTAACTGCATTTAGGTAATAAAAGCCAAATTCCTGAGTTCCTATCTATTAGAGACAGAGTTTGAAATCTGTGCCTAGCAGACTTTTCAGAGGATCTATTTCACGATTATTGAACATGCCTACTAACGTGATTATAAAGCTGTTTTAAAATGATAGTTTACATAGTGTTGGTCAACATCACTGTCATCAACAAGGACAATCCAGACCCAGCTGGGAGTCATAACATAGAATTAGGAAAGGTTGTTACCACAAAGCAATGGCCTTCTCGGGCCCAATCAGTGCTGGGACCACAAGTCCTTCAAGAGTTCAGAGAAGAGAAGGGAGTAAACCCAGGGTGGCAGCAGATGGGAACAGTTTCAAGGAGGGGATGGATTGTAAATGAGAGAAGGGTTGAAGGAGGGACCTGGGGGGAAAGCGATGGTATAACCACAGGGAAGCAGGAATGAATCATCAGTAATGATTGATGAGAAACATAAGTAATTGAATGGCAAATTTTACAAACATAAAGGACAGGAAGAGATAATCAGATCTAGCCTCCTAGCTTTAGGAAGGTAAGGTCTTATTATCCCATTTTACAGATAAAACATCTGAGGCCAAAACATCTGGAGAGGTCAAATAAGGGGACTAAGTCCTTAGTCCAGTGATTTTTCCAAACTTTCAGAAGAGATTTTTAAATGTACATTTTGGGGCTCAAACCCTAAGGAGTCTGGCTCAATTGGAGGGTGGAACCTGGGATGTCTATTTTTTGTGATACCCTCAGATGGTCTCCAGATGGGAGAACCTTACTTGGGAGATGGTGCTTTGATATAATAGGTACTCAGGGAAAACCCTTTGCCATATTCATATTTTAAGATTAATTCTAATAAGTTTTCATTAACTCTGGGTAGGTGGACAAATAGGGTTTATCCCATCACTGGCATTCTTAACCATTTTCTTAGTCCTCAAATATTTTTTTCACAACCAGAAAATGGAGGCCTGCCATCACTGCTCAGGAATTTGAAAAGATGGACAAGTATGTAGGTCCAGGCTCCTCAATACAACTGTCATGATAAGGGTCCAGCGGAAGACCCAAGAATGTAGAAGACAATAGAGTACTGAGTTAAAACCCTAGGTTTGAGTCCTGGTTTGCCACTTACTGCTATTGGTGCTTGTTTAAGTATTTTAACCCATATTTTAGATTATTATCTATATAATTGGGCCAATAAGACTTCCACCGAGGGGCGCCTGGGTGGCTCAGTCGTTGAGCGTCTGCCTTCGGCTCAGGTCCTGATCCCGGGGTCCTGGGATCGAGCCCCGCATCGGGCTCCCTGCTCCGTGGGAGGCCTGCTTCTCCCTCTCCCACTCCCCCTGCTTGTGTTCCCTCTCTCGCTGTGTCTCTCTCTGTCAAATAAATAAATAAAATCTTTAAAAAAAAAAAAAAAAAAGACTTCCACCGATTATGTGCCAAGATTCTGGAAAGGACAAAAGGAGATTGTGTGGCAATTCTCTAAAAATGTGAAGACCAACACAAGTTTTTGAAAAGTTATAATAAGGATCAATTACTTTATGTAATTACTATCCTATTCCTACCATAAGTAAGCCATTGTAGCAGTTACAGGGAAGTAGGATCCTCAGCCCTGCCCTCAAGTCCGCCAAAATCCCATAAATGAGTTATAACCTTCCCAGTTTGCTATTCCTATCATTCTGTGGTCCCTGACACCGATCAGAGTATGCGGCCACCAGAAAGCAATGCCTTGACTGTCCCCTGCTCCAAGGTTAAGACATGGAACAGTTAATGGGAGGTTGAAAAAAATTATAAATGTTTTATTCCTTTTGCTACCTCTTTTTTCCTCTTCCTCTGTAGGCCGAAGAGGTCTGGGGACTTGCGTGTATTCTTGGGAAATACGACACTGCGGAAGTTTTAAAAAGGCCATAGTAGGGGCCTGGGAAAGGAAATGCAGAGTTGCTAGTATATCTCCTTTAAGATCAGGCTCCTTAGGAGAAGTAAAGGGTCTTTTTGAAGTTTCTGCATTTTGTGGCTTATCTCATTAGGGCTAAAGTCATAATAGTGATGGTGGACGGGAGAATGTATGTTTGGCTCCACTTAAGATGGACCCTAAGCCGAGGGATAGACAGCTACATCCAAAGCTAGATTCGAAGCAGTGACGGAATCCTATCTAAAACAAGTTTACAGTGAGCTATGGTTGCTGAAGTCATGACAGGACAGGTGTTTAGAAAGTTTCTTCCCCTCTTTGACTGAGTTTTAGTTGAAAAGAGTGCAGCTGAAACTGCAACCAAAGGAGGCATTACGTTTCCAGAAAAATCTCAAGGAAAAGTATTGCAAGCAACAGTAGCAGCCGTTGGATTGGGCTCTAAAGGAAAGGGTGGAGAGATGCAACCAGTTAGTGTGAAAGTTGGAGATAAAGTTCTTCTCCCAGAATATGGAAGCACCGAAGTAGTTCTAGATGACAAGGATTATTTCTCATTTAGAGATGGTGACATTCTCGGAAAGTATGTAGAGTGAAATTAATCATTATTGAAATGGCATCACGTGAAGCTGCCCATTCCACTAAAGTTGTGAAATCTTTCATCATGTAAATAATTTCCATGTCTCTGTTTTATAACAAACTAATGGTATCCAAACTAAATAATAATAATGATAATATAATAATAATAAAACAAGTTTACAAACAGTATAAGTCAGGATGTGATTAGTGCAATGGTATTTCAGAGAAGGGAGGCTGCTATCAGCCATGTGGGAACAGAAGATAACAGGACATGTATTTTTGCAAAAAGCAAATGACAGTAAAACAATGATACAGCAGTAAAGAGAGTGAGGTATGGAAAACCACAAGACTACAGATCAAGAAACCTCTCCATGTGATCCTAGCCAAATCGTACTTCTGGGGGCCCTTTATTCCCATCTTAATTCACTCTCCCTTCATCCTTCTGTAATTAGTATTAACTGCATTAGCCTTCTAACGGTCTTCTAGTCACAATTGCCACTCACTCCTTAAACCAGGTCACTTTGCAACTAGAATTACCTCATTAAAACTCGAATTTGATTTCACAACCAACTCTCTCTTTTTTTTTTTTAAAGATTTTATTTATTTTTTAGAGAGCGAGCGAGCGAGAAACAGCATGAGAGGGGAGAGGGTCAGAGGGAGAAGCAGGCTCCCTGCTGAGCCGGGAGCCCGATGTGGGACTCGATCCCAGGACCCTGGGATCATGACCTGAGCCGAAGGCAGACGCTTAACCATCTGAGCCACCCAGGCGCCCCACAACTAACTCTTATTGGAAAGACTTTATGACTTTCCTTTTGGTAACAAATGCCTTCACCTGATCTATGGCTCCAGATCCCCCCTCAGCTGACCTCCCCCCACCAACATAGCCACCTTATGCACTCATCTCCACCCCCCCCGACTTTTGGCACTAAAACATGTGCTTTTTGGTTTGTTTTATTTTGTTTTTTTAAATCACTGCACGTATATGCCTATTCACACTCCCTAGAATGCTCTTTCTTTCCCTCTTCCTCTAGCTGGCAAACCTGTGTTATCCTGCAACACTCAGCCAGAGTGACACGTTCTCAGTGAATTCTTTCTTGACTCTCTGGATGAACTGGTCCTTCCCTAATAATAATGGACTAAATACTTCTAGATTGCAGATTTTTCATTTGAAGGCTTTTCTGGAATTTCCAGGCCAAGTGGGTTGGCAGCCCTATTATTGGCAGGCTTATGCTTCAAAATGAATTCTCCTCTTTATCTTCCTGGAGGTAGAACGGATAGTTCATGTGTGTTCTTGGACTATTCTCTTCACATGAATGCTTAAACAATAGGAATTATAAGAAGGCTCACATTTTACCGCAGGCAAAAAGGTCACCCTCTTTTGTACTTGTAAGTTCTTAAAAGTGGGGGGGGGGAGGGATGGGGTGCTATGGTGAGCGCTGTGAATTGTGCAAGACTGTTGAATCACAGATCTGTACCTCTGAAACAAATAATGCAGTATATGTTAAGAAAAAAAAAAAAAGAAGATAGTAGGAGGGGAAGGATGAAGGAGGGGAAATCGGAGGGGGAGATGAACCATGAGAGACGATGGACTCTGAAAAACAAACTGAGGGTTCTAGAGGAGAGGGGGTTGGGAGGATGGGTTAGCCTGGTGATGGGTATTAAAGAGGGCACGTTCTGCATGGAGCACTGAGTGTTATACGCAAACAATGAATCATGGAACACTACATCAAAAACTAATGATGCAATGTATGGTGATTAACATAACAATAAAAAAGTAAAAAAAAAAAAAGTTCTTAAAAGATCTCTTGCTGGAAGACTGCCCAATTGTTCAACCATGGTAAATTAAAGCAAAAATTTTCAGAGGCTACCATTACTCCTTTGAAAAATGTTCCAAGAGCACCCTTTCATCATTTGGAGACCAGTAAAATCTCCCTCCAATGTGCAACAGAGTTTCTGACAGAACAACGAGCTTTAACAGGTAACCCCAGGGAGCATTCATTAAACTGAGAAGAAATCGGTGGTGGAGCCAGACTCACTTTTAGTGGTAATTAATGGCACAATGTTCTGTTTCTGTAGGACTTTCTTTCCCCTTTGCCTCTTTAAATCTCATTTTAAGTCACATAAACTATCTCTACTGTAGTCATTGGACCTGGTTCTGGTATGGTGGACAAGGTCCAGGATCCATTTTCTCATTGTTATTTTAAAATTTCTAATTATTATTTATTATTTAATTACTCCAAAGTTCTTATTCCACCCCAGATCTCCTCCCACCCCCAAAAGATCCTTTATTGGATTAGGTCTTTTTCAGGCCTGATAAGCCTCACACATCCTGGCCTATGAGCAAGTGGAAAAATGATGATCCTTGCTTTCTGAACTGGAAACACAAGTATTACATGGTTAAAGGGAGTTCCCTAGATTTCTGAGGCAAATGAGAGAGGAGCTAGAAAAGGCTCTGACGCGAGTGATTAGATCAAAGGGTAATCGTTTGTCCCGAATCAGGCAGCTTTCTGCATAGCACGCACTTCGTAAAGCATCAAGTTAAGAAGTGCTGTGGTCACCGTTCGCCACCCCTTCTCAAGGCCATCTCTTATTAGCAGTAAGTTGTCAGAGGGACCGTTCCTCTTTCATCTCAGTCTCTTTGTTTTCGAAAGCTTTCTGCGGTAATTCAATTCAACAGAATGGCAACTCAGCTATCCCTTTGTAATTACACCAGGAAGGATTTGTGACCAATTATTTCATTTATTCTAGCAGCAGAAGGTTAAGTTACCAGGAAGGTGATATTAGGCCATGGGTCCCAAAGGGTGGACTCCCTATTCAACCCTACACCTTCAGATTTCTGGAGGGATGGGGTCTCAAAGACTATTTTTTAAAAAGCTCCCCAAGCCAGTTACATGATTAGTCAAGTTCAAGAACTACTTGCCTAGTGGTCTCTTGCCGGGGCTCTCAAAGTCAGTATCCCCTGGGGAGCTGGCAAAAAGCACAGGGATTTTCAACTGCAAGGGATTCTGATTGCTGGGAGGGGTCTAGAAATAGGCATTTTTAACGAGCCTCCTGGGTGCTTCTGAAACATGTGACCAGTGTGCCTCACTTGAGGAAACACTGCTCTGTTCAGGGTTTAGCAAAAAGGAAGAAGAAGGGCAGAGGTTGTGATACACTCGAGAGGCTCAGAAGTTGCCTGCATAGGGTCAGTTCCAAAGGTCTTCCCAACGCTGTGTCTGTCTGCCCCCGACCACCAATGCCAGCCAGCGAGAGAGAGTGAGGACGGAGAGGATGACTGTCAGGGACAGGGCTGGGATCCCTACAGTCTCCTGCTTAAGATTAGGCTGGGAGGATCCCAGTTTAAAAACAGGAACCAGAAAAAAAAAAAAAAAAACACCAACCAGGAACCAGACAGACGCTAATGTCCTCCCTTCTGATCTATTTCAACAGCTCCTCGCTGGCCTCCCTGGCTTGCCTGCCTCCTTTCCCCCAGTTTGATTCCAGCTCCAGCTTCCATAGTGCTGCTACAATGATTTTTGTAAAAAATCACATGACTGTGTGGTGGACTCTTCAACTTTCAACCTCAGGCTGAAACATGATCCATCCTGTCAACGCTTCTCTGACCTTTCCGAGTAGAATTATTATTCCCTCCAAAACTTGTACATACGTGTACTGTAGCACCTATTACTCTGTATTACGTTGATTTATTTTAAAGTCTAGTCCTTTCAGTAGACTGTAACCATGTTTTAATGTTATTATCATTGATACTAAAAAAAGTAAAAGTAATAGTAGTAGCTACTATACATTAACTAATTACTATTGCAAGGTTCTGTGCTTTATGTTTTATGAATTATCTCACTCAATCCTTTTAACACCTGAAGAAATAGGCCTTGCCTATAGGAAACAGCAAGCTAGTGTTAGAACAGGGGTCTGTCTGCCTTGAGAGTAGGCATTTTGCATTCAGTAGGCACTTAGCAAATACTTGTCAAATGAGTATATCATTGATGTGCAAATGAAGGAAGGAATAAATGTGCCAACTTCTCAGGAAAGTTTGCCGATTACTAAGTTATGGCTGTTGCTAATTACAAAATGATCTGCGAGGATTTCTTGGACAGTATTTGTATTTGAGGAGAGATCAAAAAGGAGGCACCAGAAATGGCTTTTATTCTCTGAAAATTGCTTCTTCAATAGCAAGCCTCAAAAAGAAGCTAGAAGCTAGACATTAAAATAAATGGGGGAAAAAAAAAAAAGGAAAAGAAGACCTTAAAAGCCCAGTTGGGGGAGGGAAGGTGGGCACGGTTCATGGTTATCTGTGACCTGTTAGGCCCTGGTCAGTCATGATGCCCCTCCCTGTGGTTCAGGCCACTTCATCCTTTCCTGGATCCTTTCCCCAGCTGTGCTGTCCACTTCCTCTGGGTGGTCACTTAGAGACAGCCTCACCCCATCCTCTGATGTTGCAGCCCAGGCTCCAGAGCATCAGTGTCTTGGTTCTGGCAATCAGGCTTCCTTCTTGTTTCTGGGACCCAAAGCCTACTCTGTCAAATAGTTCCGGTGATCAGATTGCTGTCTTACCCCGAAGGCTGGGCTTAGTTATTGCTAATCAGCCTCCTGGTCAAGTCCCGAGTAATGGCCTGACCTCGGGACAGCGCTACGTGCCTGGGACCCTGCTACCTGCTGACAGCAGCTGCTTGCCTGGATCTCCGAATGTGCTTGTTGGCTGCAGTCAAAATACCACAGCTGGCGTGCCTGCTTGGCTCAGAGCGGTTGTCTGCTGAAGGTGATGCTGCTCCGTAGGGATGGCCACCATCCATCTAGTTCTTGCAGGGGCTACACATGTAGGTACACTGAATAGGGATACGATAGGGAACCCAACCTCTGCATTCTTCAAGTCTTTGATGCTGACACTAATATCTACAATCCTTCTGGGAATGCAGTATTATTTATGACTTACTGTCTTGGTTGCTGGGAAGGCTGGGGCAGAGGATCCAAGAGACGACCCCATCAAGAAAATCTAAGGAGATGCTTAAAGCTGTCCGATACAGATAGTGAATATTGTAACTTCTAACATGGTAGACGTTGGACTATAATTTAGGGAAATAGAATAACACTGAGAAAATATAATTTCCATATGGAAAAGAGCATTCATATAAAACAAAGTGAACTGCATTTTGTTTCTGGTTGAGTTGTTATCTATATAATTTTGGACAAACCATACTGGGGACCTATTTGCTCATCCATAAGATAAAACGGATGCGTTAAAGGCCACTGATAGCAGCAGAATTCCATGACTTTCCTAATTACTTTGTGATGTTATTGTAAAATTGTAGCGATTGAAGGAATGTAGGAGGACAATTAAGAATAGCACATTTTTAAAAGAACAGTGTATCTTATATCCCATGAGGGAAAAAAAATTTTTTTGGCAAAAGTAACCTAAAAACATCAAAAAGTAGCATTTATATATTACATGGAAAATTATCATATGCCTTCTACATACTTAGATTTTTTTCATTTGCTTTCCCAAATCATGTCATTAGGTAAGTATCCAACAATTAAAAGGAATAGCATACTTTTAAGAAGATCTGTTTACTAAGGTTTTATGTTCCAGATATTTTTGCAGGAATGAAATTGTTGGGTTGCACTCTGGACTACTATTTTGTGCTTTTTGAATAGACTGTTATTTTTGAATAAAGACAATACATGTATCAGAATTTTAAAAAAAACCAACATAGATATGGGAACTGAGAATGTGTCATCAACTTGATTTAAAATAGTCTGTATTCTGTAGTCCTGAGGAACTCAGAAGTATGTCAAAGGACAAGGGGGAAAAAAGCCATCTAGAAAAAAGTGAGGACAATGTGCCCGAGTGTGATTTTGGAGGAAGCAAGAATGACATTTGCAATATTTGGCAAGATAAGTAGGGGAAAGAGCAAGAGCTAGAATAGCTGCTTTCCAAGGGTTAGGGCAATCAGGAATCAAAACTCCGGAGAAACTCAGAGGAAGGGAAATTCCACTCTGACATCCCTGGGAATGCTTCAGCTCATAGTCTTGCCTGCTAATATTATTGAAAGGATGCTAATTTTTTTCCTTTGGCTAAACCAAGACAAAGAAAGAAACATGTTTTGTAAAACCCAGGCACATTATGGCAAAGCAAAAAGAAAAAAAAAATTGCATTTCAC
Source organism: Neomonachus schauinslandi (assembly GCF_002201575.2). Classification (NCBI taxonomy): domain Eukaryota; kingdom Metazoa; phylum Chordata; class Mammalia; order Carnivora; family Phocidae; genus Neomonachus; species Neomonachus schauinslandi. The sequence goes on along the minus strand of NC_058406.1, from coordinate 135,980,741 downwards.
ATTAGATGTTTTCTCCGAACCAGAACGCCTTTCTTTGAGGATTTAATAAATAAATAATTTGGAAAATTCTAAGGAACATAAGCATATTCTAGGGACTATGTTGGAGTAACAACACATATATTAGAAATATAAACTTCAACGATTGCTTGGAAAAGCACAGCCTGTAAAGCATAAATGAAGTTGCAACCTCCTCAAAATCTTTACCAGAATGATGTCTCCAGGGGAGGAAAAGGAGATAAAGAACCCCTTAAAAAAAATCAGCCCTTGTCAAAGTCATTCATGATTCTTCACACACATACGTAATGATTAATCCACTCAGAACTAATCAAGGGGATGACTTTATTTGTAGTAGATGAACCTGTCACTCCGTGAAGGTTTTCATTTACCAATATCTGACACCAGCAGCAATTTTTAATAGAGACGTTCAAAGGAGTTTTTCATCATTTGTATTCATTGAAGTACCTTTGAAGGATGACTTATGTCTTTAAGTAGGCAAAACAATTATTCTTGGTAGAATCCTTGCTCTGTGCAGTATTAATGATCAGGAGGCAGCTTCGTGGTGTATGCAACCACAGGAGGGTCATGAAAAGGGCAACTGGTCCCAACGGTGCGCCCTCAGGCGTGAAAGTCATAATGTTAGGAAACACAATCCAGTTTCCTAAATTTTAAATCAGATTTTATGCTAGCTTTTCTCCATCTGTTTCCACATTAAAGGAATGCCTATGCTATTTAAATATGCCATTTGATATTATCATTTATTTATTGCAGATTTGCACTTAATTTGATTTGGCTACCCAGGTCCCTGACTGATAAACCCCGTCATGCAACACGGTCTTTAATATGTATAAGTCACTCCCTAATATTTATACACTAAAGAGAATAAGCATTCTAAGAGAATTAGAATCAAAATAACTCTTTTTAATCCCAGAAAAATACAATATTTCCAACTTGCTTTCTATACTTAAAAGTAAAGAAAATCACCTCCATTGGGAACTATAAGTGCAAATCCTCAGGCACCCAAAAGGCACAAAGGGGGAAAAGCATATTTTACAAGGGCCTCCAGGGAGTAGTTACGACCAAAGCATAGTTGTAATTTTCCTGCTTCCTTATTTGGAAAGCATATGAAAACATGGCAATTGGAAGATGAATACTCTACCTGTCTCTGACCAGAACTGGAGAAGTTCCAACCATCTCCCCTAAGCCTTCTCAAGTGAAGTTGCTTCAGGCTCTTCACTCATACTTTTTTGTTTTTTTAGCAGAAGACTGAATTCTAATGTTTGTACATAATGTTACTTTGTCTTTATTCCATCTACTGGTCTTTCCTTGAGCCAGGCCCTTGATGAGCTTGGTTAGACAGCCAGATGCTCCGTCTGTCACCAAATATGTACTGAGTGACTACTGGCCACCATAAACCAGGCCCTGGATAGCATTCTGGCTCTGGGTTCTAGTAGTCAACTTTGTGTTCTCTTATCTATTTACCTTGTGCCCATGTTGACTATTTCAAATGATAAGCCCCACTGAAAGCAAGCCCCATTTTAAGCCAGTTCCTCTGAAAGGAAATAGGTGATGTCATTCACTGCTGGTGGGAGTTTAAAGAGCATAAGCTTCTTAGAGGTCAATTCAACAACGTGTATCAGCATTTAGAATGTGTATGCCCACTGGCCCTTCAACTCTACGTCTAGGCATTTATTCTACAGGAATACCAACACAAATAGACAAAGATAAATATGTGCAAGAATGTTTACTAAAATTATTTTAACAGTGAAAAGTGGAGTTATTTGTTAAAACATAGCACACATACAAATGGAGTATTTGGCAGCAATCAAAAAAAAATGAGATGTATTTATATTTATTGACACAAAGAGATGGCCATGATGTATTACTAAGTGAAGATGAAAGTTACGGAAGAGTATGTATACACAAAATCTTGACATAGTATCCAATGTCTTTAATAAAAATTCATACTGATATTCCATATTTTTGCTTACACACGCATAGAAAAAAGACTGAAAGGATATTCCTGGAATCATTAAAAGTGATAATCCAGACAGTGGCACAATGATTTTCTGCTCTATATCTATATTACTCGAATTTTTGTATCAAGCATATATCCATTTTTTTTAAGAGCATTAAAAATATTTCCATTTGTGGAGGAAAATTTTCCACAGTGAGAGGAAAAGTATTAACATGGTATCATCTCTTGAGAAAAAAATATTCTTGCTCTGAAACATGAATATCAAGAAAACTTCTTTGGATTTCATGAATTTCTCAGGTTCCGAGACTAAACTTTCATTCCAGAATCATTGCTGGAGAGAGCACTCAACCTTTTGAGAGTTCTAAAATCCAAGATAACTGAGAGTAAGGCTATTCTGCATTAGAGAGAATTTTCCAATTCTTCCCAGCCCAGATTCACATCCCCAAGTGTGTGTGGTTTATCTTCTGCGACTATATCACCACCACCACCACCATTACTAGCTGCCACATGTTGAGTGAGGTACATGCTAGGCAACATGTAAAATACATGACATCAAGACTGCGAATTTAACCGATACCATAAAATACAGCTTTCCAATTTTACAGATGAGAAAGCTGAGTGCCATAGAAATTAATTAGATTGCCAAAGGTCACAAGCCAGTGAACAGTGGAAACAGGATTTCAATATGTCTTAACTCCAGAGTTCTGGACCTTTTTTTTGATATAACACTTGCTTATATGGCAACCATGAAAATGTCATAGGTATGTTGGTATTCACTGAATATTTTAAAATAATGAGAGAATTATAAGGAATAGTGACAGAATTATAAGGAAGAGATATATAAATTTGTCTTCATAGCATCAAATCATGACCAAGAATCCTGTCGCAGGGATAATAATATCTAGGTTTGGAGAATCTTGGCAAGCCACTGAATGAATGCAGGAATGCACATTTCACCCAGTGAGAGAGGATTTTCGTCAAGAGGGAAGTTAACACCTAGACGGCAAATATAGTTCACAGATGCCTGACGTGTGTGCTTTCTTACTTGATCAGAGTTCACTGGGGAGAAGTCCCACAGCAAGATCACCTCCTAGAAAGAATACTCAGTGTCTCCTTGTAATCAGAACTGTTCCTGGATGAGCTGCTCCTGTTCTGTCTCTTTGCCAGTGTCAGGTCACAGTTAGGGCCCTATTGCGGCATCTGCTACCGTCCGGTGTTTTCATTCTACCACATGGTTCTCATTTTGTCTGCAACCTGGGCACCCGAGTGCTCATCCTAAGCATCCCCTTTCTCTTTCCCTTCTTCCCTCTTCCCTACTCTCTCTTTCCTTTCTCCCTTTTCTCCTTCTTCTTCTAGTCCTCCTTCTCCCTGACCTCTTCCTTCTTCTCTCTCTTAAATGTCATTTCTTCAGTGCCTTCTGTGAAGCAGAAACTGTGCCTACTGTCTGCCAGAGCCACTCTAGACCACTCCAGATGCACGGGCCCTCCCCTCCAGAAAGTTCAGAGTCCTCATGTGCCTGCCCCTGCTTGTCTTCCTCAGTTTTATGCCAGAGCGTCCAGCACAGTGACTGACACTTTGTAGACATTTGATGAATATGTGGCTGAATACCTCCTTTGTATTTCGTTCTATTTATGTAATTAAAACCACATGATGTCTGTGCAATTTTTAAAAGCATATAAAATATAAGTGGGCTGAGACTGCTAAAAGTGAGGTTATGAACAGATGTTTCGAAAACACAGGGTGTGCTCATTCCTTGTGGGTTGAAAAAAGTTCTTAGAAGCACAAGTAGCAGTGTATATACACATTACTATGACTTGAGGAAGCCAGGCTAGTTCTTCTGTTCTATTGTATATTTCCCACACCTGAAATTTTTCCCTTGACTCTGTCAAAAATAACCTCAAGGGGTTAATCAGGATCTATTTTTAAAAAGGCAAATACTTCTACTAATATTACAACATTACCTGTCATTTATGCCTTAATATGATCTAAATCAATCTGATTGATTCCCTCCTAATTCAACAATGAACAATACAGAACGTCCACGTCATACAGAATGCTAAGCCTAGGGTATCCAAGGATGAATAATGTAACACTTACCTCCAAGGAAATTATAGCCAGGAATTAAAAAGGGAATAACTTAATGTTAACTGAACATAAGAAGAGAACAAACCTGATGTGTGTGTGTGTGTGTGTTTCTGTCTGTCCTCCTGGACATTTTCTTAGTGATATCTTCTAATAATCACAACTGGTTCATGTGTACATTCCTTTCTGGTTTTCCAAGTTCACTTTTTCACTTTCCTACAGGCAGCTCTTCATAATGATGCTTGCTTTATTAAATAAAGACAGAGTAGGACACATTCGACATTCAGAAAGTGCTTTGCCAGCTCTTTAGTTGGTTCCTACTTGCACCTGCTACACTATGAAAGAACAGTCCCTTTTATGAGTAAGAGGGCAGGTAAAGAAATTACATAACACCCTTGAAGTCACAACACAAATCTATAATTAGCCACAACATTTTTAACTGATGCATAGCCTACCGGCTCAGTCACTCTTGCCAAAACCATCACTATTTGAAACCAAAGTGTCAATGATCAGTCACTGTGAACAAATATTCAGTGAATGATATACAACCTAAATAAGGTTACCTTGACTTTGCCTGTTAAACCCAGGATAGGAAATATAAAATAATTCTCACATTAAAAGTTCCCAATAGCCTGTGGGGGAGAGAACCAAACAAAATATGCCTAAATTACCTGCCAACATTTTATCTTAAAGCTCTAAGAAATCCCCAAACAGGGGGGGGCGGAGCAAGATGGCGGAGGAGTAGGAGACCTGGATTTCGTCTGGTCTCAGGAATTCGGCTGGATAGGGATCAAACCATTCTGAACACCTACAAACTCAACAGGAGATCGAAGAAAAGAAGAGCAACAACTCTCTCATCAGAAAAGCGACCACCTTCTGGAAGGTAGGACGTGCGGAGAAGTGAATCCGAGGCGTATTCGGGAGGATAGACGGCGGGGGAGGGGCCTCCGTCGGCCGCTTCTGGCAAGTGATAGAGCCGCGGAGCACAAAATCGGAACTTTTAGAAGTCTGCTCCACTGAGGGACGTCACTCCGGTGGCTAAGCGGGGGGTGGAACCCTCCGGGACAGTGTGGTCTCAGGACCCTCGGGGTCACAGAAAGACCGGGGGTGCCTGAGTGTGGCCGAGCTCCCAGGTATCGGAGCAGGGAAGCCGGCTGCCGAGGCGGAGCCCAGGCGTGGGCTCTCAGCTCAGGGTTGCCATAAACCGTGATCCGCGGCACAGTCGGGCCCCTGCTCCTCCAGCAGGGACCCAACAAGCGGCAGATCCGGGGAGACTCACCTTCTTCCCCCGGGAGGAGCCGCGCGGGATTGCGCCGCAGGGATCTGCTGGGTTTGGAGACTCCACCCAGGGTCGGGTGCCAGAGATAGAAACGTGCGGTCACAGGCCGGGTGAGCACGGAGTGCGGCTGGAGACCGGGGAGACGGAAGTGACTGGCGGCTTTTCTCTGGGGGCTCACTTAGAAGCGGGGCCCGAGTTCTCGGCTCCTCCGCAGCGGAGATTGGGAGGCCGCCATTTTCACTCTCCACCTCCAAAGCTGTACGGAAAGCTCGCAGGGAACAAAAGCCCCGGAGAGCAAACCTGAGCAGATTACTTAGCTGGGAGGGGGCAAGGGCGGGGCAATTCTGCCTCCGGCAGAGACATTTGGAAACCACGGCAACAGGCCCCTCCCCAGAAGATCAGCGAGAACAGCCAGCCAAGGCCAAGTTTACCCATCAATGAGAACGGCAGAACTCCAGCTCTAGGGGACTACTGCACATAGAATTCATGGCTTTTTTACCATGATTCTTTAGTCTTTCAAAGTTAATTTTTTTTAACTGTCTTTTTTTCTTTTTTTTTCTTTTTGAATTTTTCTTTTTCCCTTTTTCACCCAACATCTTATCAATCCCTTTTTAAAAAAAAAAAAAAAACATTTTTATTTTTCATTTTTAGAGTCATATTCTATCCCTTCATAGTAGTTACCCGTATTTTTGGCTTATATATATAAGTTGTTCTCTCTTTAAAATTTTGAGATAGTTTCTTCTAACAGATCAAAATATACCCTAAATCTCTAGTATATGGTGTTTTCTATTCCCCTGCCTGATCACATCCTCTCCCTTTTTTTTTCTTTTTTTAAATCCTCTTCTTTCTTTTTTCAAACAACTTCTTATCAATTCCTTTTATAAAATTTTTTATAATTTCCATCTTTACAGTCATATTCCATCCCTTCATCATATCAACCCTTATTTTTGTACATATATAAGTTTTTCTTTCTTTAAAATTTTGGGAGGCACTTTCTTCTAAAAGACCAAAATACACCCCAAATCTAGTGTGTGGCACTGATCTATATGCCAGCCTGATCATATTTGATCACATTCTGGTTTTTTTGTTGTTGTTGTTTTGTTTTGTTTGTTTTTGTTTTTATCTTTATCTTTTTCTTTTTTTTCTTTTTCTTCTTTTTCTTTTTTCTCTCTTTCCCTTTCTTTTCCCACTGCTTCAGGTTTTTTCTGATTTGTTTAGAGTATATTTTCTGGGGACGTTGTTACTCTGCTAGCATTTTGTTCTCTCATTAATCTATTCTCCTCTGCACAAAATGACAAGACGGAAAAAATCACCTCAACAAAAAGAACAAGAGGTAGTACCGACTGCCAGGGACCTACTCAATACGGACATTAGTACAATGTCAGATCTAGAGTTCAGAATCATCACTTTAAAGATACTAGCTGGGCTTGAAAAAAATATGGAAGTTATTAGAGAAACCCTTTCTGGAGAAGTAAAAGAACTAAAATCCAACCAAGTAGAAATCAAAAAGGCTATTAATGAGGTGCAATCAAAAATGGGGGCGCTAACTGCTAGAATAAATGAGGCAGAAGAGAGAATCAGTAATATAGAAGATGAAATGATGGAAAATAAAGAAGCTGAGAAAAAGAGAGATAAACAACTACTGGATCACGAGGGCAGAATTCGAGAGATAAGCGATACCGTAAGACGAAACAACATTAGAATAATTGGGATCCCAGAAGAAGAAGAAAGAGAGAGAGGGGCAGAAGGTATAATGGAGCAAATTATAGCAGAGAACTTCCCTAATTTGTGGAAGGAAACAGGCATCAAAATCCAGGAAGCACAGAGAACCCCTCTCAAAATCAATAAAAATAGGTCAACACCCTGACATCTAATAGTAAAACTTACGAGTCTCATAGACAAAGAGAAAATCCTGAAAGCAGCTCGGGAGAAGAGATCTGTAACCTACAAGGGTAGAAACATTAGATTGGCAACAGACCTATCCACAGAGACCTGGCAGGCCAGAAAGGACTGGCAGGATATATTCAGAGCACTAAATGAGAAAAATATGCAGCCAAGAATACTCTATCCAGCTAGGCTGTCATTGAAAATTGAAGGAGAGATAAAAAGCTTCCAGGACAAACAAAAACTAAAGGAATTTGCAAACACAAAACCAGCCCTATAGGAAATCTTGAAAGGGGTCCTCTAAGCAAAGAGAGAGCCTAAAAGCAACATAGACCAGAAAGGAACACAGACAATATATGGTAACAGCCACCTTACAGGCAATACAATGGCACGAAATTCCTATCTTTCAATAGTTACCCTGAATGTAAATGGGCTCAATGCCCCAATCAAAAGACAGGCTATCAGATTGGATTAAAAAACAAGACCCATCGATATGCTGTCTGCAAGAGACTCATTTTCGACCCAAAGACAGCCCCAGATTGAAAGTGAGGGGGTGGAAAACCATTTACCATGCTAATGGACACCAAAAGAAAGCTGGGGTGGCAATCCTTATATCAGACAAATTAGATTTTAAACCAAAGACTGTAATAAGAGATGAGGAAGGACACTATATCATACTTAAAGGATCTATCCAACAAGAAGATCTAACAATTGTAAATATCTATGCCCCTAACATGGGAGCAGCCAATTATATAAGGCAATTAATAACAAAAGCAAAGAAACACATCGACAACAATACAATAATAGTGGGGGACTTTAACACCCCCCTCACTGAAATGGACAGATCGTCTAAGCAAAAGATCAACAAGGAAATAAAGACTTTAAATGACACACTGGACCAAATGGACTTTACAGACATATTCAGAACATTCCACCCCAAAGCAACGGAATACACATTCTTCTCTAGTGCCCATGGAACATTCTCCAGAATAGATCACATCCTAGGTCATAAATCAGGTCTCAACCGGTACCAAAAGATTGGAATCATTCCCTGCCTATTTTCAGACCACAATGCTTTGAAACTAGAGCTCAATCACAAGACAAAAGTCAGAAAGAACTCAAATACATGGAGGCTAAAGAGCATCCTACTGAAGAACGAATGGGTCAACCAAGAAATTAAAGAAGAGTTAAAAAAATACATGGAAACCAATGAAAATGAAAACACAACTATTCAAAATCTTTGGGATGCAGCAAAGGCAGTCCTAAGAGGAAAGTATATAGCAATACAAGCCTTTCTCAAGAAGCAAGAAAGGTCTCAAGTACACAACCTAACCCTACACCTAAAGGAGCTGGAGAAAGAACAGCAAATAAAGCCTAAACCCAGCAGGAGAAGAGAAATAATAAAGATCAGAGCAGAAATCAATGAAATAGAAACTAAAAGAACAGTAGAACAGATCAACGAAACTAGGAGCTGGTTCTTTGAAAGAATTAACAAGATTGATAAACCCCTGGCCAGACTTATCAAAAAGAGAAGAGAAATGACCCAAATCAACAAAATCATGAATGAAAGAGGAGAGATCACAACCAACACCAAAGAAATACAAACAATTATAAGAACATATTATGAGCAACTCTATGCCAGCAAATTAAATAACCTGGAAGAAATGGATGCATTCCTAGAGATGTACCAACTACCAAAACTGAACCAGGATGAAATAGAAAACCTGAACAGACCTATAACCACTAAGGAAATTGAAGCAGTCATCAAAAATCTCCCAACAAACAAAAGCCCCGGGCCAGATGGCTTCCCAGGGGAATTCTACCAAACATTTCAAGAAGAATTAATACCTATTCTTCTGAAACTGTTCCAAAAAATAGAAATGGAAGGAAAACTTCCAAACTCATTTTATGAGGCCAGCATTACCTTGATCCCAAAACCAGACAAAGACCCCATCAAAAAGGAGAATTACAGACCAATATCCCTGATGAACATGGATGCAAAAATTCTCACCAAAATACTAGCCAATAGGATCCAACAGTACATTAAAAGGATTATTCACCATGACCAAGTGGGATTTATCCCTGGGCTGCAAGGTGGGTTCAACATCCGCAAATCAATCAATGTGATACAATACATTAACAAAAGAAAGAACAAGAATCATATGATCCTCTCAATAGATGGAGAAAAAGCATTTGACAAAGTACAGCATCCTTTCTTGATCAAAACTCTTCAGAGTATAGGGATAGAGGGTACATACCTCAATATCATAAAAGCCATCTATGAAAAACCTACAGCGAATATCATTCTCAATGGGGAAAAACTGAGAGCTTTCCCCCTAAGGTCAGGAACGCGGCAGGGATGTCCACTATCACCACTGCTATTGAACATAGTATTGGAAGTCCTAGCCACAGCATCAGACAACAAAAAGAAATCAAAGGCATCCAAATTGGCAAGGAAGAAGTCAAACTCTCACTCTTTGCAGTTGATATGATACTTTATGTGGAAAACCCAAAAGACTCCACCCCAAAACTGCTAGAACTCACACAGGAATTCAGTAAAGTGGCAGGATATAAAATCAACGCACAGAAGTCAGTGGCATTCCTATACACCAACAACAAGACAGAAGAAAGAGAAATGAAGGAGTCGACCCCATTTACAATTGCACCCAAAACCATAAGATACCTAGGAATAAATCTAACCAAAGAGACAAAGGATCTGTACTCAGAAAACTATAAAATACTCATGAAAGAAATTGAGGAAGACACAAAGAAATGGAAAAACGTTCCATGCTCATGGATTGGAAGAACAAATATTGTGAAGATGTCAATGCTACCTAGAGCAATCTACACATTCAATGCAATCCCCATCAAAATACCATCCACTTTTTTCAAAGAAATGGAATAAATAATCCTAAAATTTGTATGGAACCAGAAAAGACCCCGCATAGCCAGAGGAATGTTGAAAAAGAAAAGCAAAGCCGGCGGCATCACAATTCCGGGCTTCCAGCTCTATTACAAAGCTGTCATCATCAAGACAGCATGGTACTGGCACAAAAACAGACACATAGATCAATGGAACAGAATAGAGAGCCCAGAAATGGACCCTCAACTCTATGGTCAACTCATCTTTGACAAAGCAGGAAAGAATGTCCAATGGAACAAAGACAGTCTCTTCAACAAATGGTGTTGGGAAAATTGGATAGCCACATGCAGAAGAATGAAACTGGACCATTTCCTTACACCACACACAAAAATAGACTCCAAATGGTTGAAAGACCTCAATGTGAGACAGGAGTCCATCAAAATCCTAGAGGAGAACACAGGCAGCAACCTCTTTGACCTCAGCCGAAGCAACTTCTTCGTAGAAACATCGCCAAAGGCAAGGGAGGCAAGGGCAAAAATGAACTATTGGGACTTCATCAAGATAAAAAGCTTTTGCAAAGCAAAGGAAACAGTCAACAAAACCAAAAGACAACCAACAGAATGGGAGAAGATATTTGCAAATGACATATCAGATAAAGGGCTAGTATCCAAAATCTATAAAGAACTCATCAAACTCAACACCCAAAGAACAAAGAATCTAATCAAGAAATGGGCAGAAGACATGAACAGACATTTTTCCAAAGAAGACATCCAAATGGCCAACAGACACATGAAAAAGTGCTCAATATCGCTGGGCATCAGGGAAATCCAAATCAAAACCTCAATGAGATACCACCTCACACCAGTCAGAATGGCTAAAATTAACAAGTCAGGAAATGACAGATGTTGGCGGGGATGCGGAGAAAGGGGAATCCTCCTACACTGTTGGTGGGAATGCAAGCTGGTGCAGCCACTCTGGAAAACTGTATGGAGGTTCCTCAAAAAGTTGAAAATAGAGCTACCATATGATCCAGCAATTGCACTACTGGGTATTTACCCCAAAGATACAAAAGTAGGGATCCGAAGGGGTACGTGCACCCCGATGTTTATAGCAGCAATGTCCACAATAGCCAAACTGTGGAAAGAGCCAAGATGTCCATCGACAGATGAATGGATAAAGAAGCTGTGGTTATATATACACAATGGAATATTATGCAGCCATCAAAAGGAATGAGATCTTGCCATTTGCAACGACGTGGATGGAACTGGAGGGTATTATGTTGAGTGAAATAGGTCAATCAGAGAAAGACATGTATCATATGATCTCACTGATATGAGGAATTCTTAATCTCAGGAAACAAACTGAGGGTTGCTGGAGTGGGGGGTGGGGTGGGAAGGATGGGGTGACTGGGTGATAGACATTGGGGAGGGTATATGCTCTGGTAAGCGCTGTGAATTGTGCAAGACTGTTCAATCTCAGATCTGTACCTCTGAAACAAATAATGCAATATATGTTAAGAAAAAAAAAAGAAGAAGAAGAAGGTAGCGGGAGGGAAAGAATGAAGCGGGGGAAATCGGAGGGGTAGACGATCCATGAGAGACGATGGACTCTGAAAAACAAACAGGGTTCTAGAGGGGAGGGGGGTGGGAGGATGGGTTAGCCTGGTGGTGGGTATTGAGGAGGGCACATTCTGCATGGAGCACTGGGTGTTATGCACAAACAATGAATCATGGAACACTTCATCTAAAACTAATGATGTAATGTATGGGGATTAACATAAGAATAAAAATAAATAAATAAATGAATGAATGAATGAATGAATGAATGAATGAAAGAAAGAAAGAAAGAAAGAAAGAAAGAAAGAAAGAAAGAAAGAAAGAAATTCCTAAACATTGGTAATAATATTACATTAATATGGGAACTTTGTTAAAATAAAAGGAGAACCTAGGCATGAACCCTTTCTTAACCTATCACACACATTCTGTGAAAACACACCCTCTCATCATGGCTTTGTCTCTACTCCTTATTATCCTAAGATTGGGTATGTTTCCTCTTCAACTTAAAAATCGTCAGAAAAAATACCCTCATTTCCTCCAAAAGAAATAAACACAGGCAAAGGTCAGAGGGATGCATTCCATGGAAGCTGTCCATAGTGGAGCAAAGTGCAAAGCTGTCGGCCTGAACCGGAGAGGGCTTGTCCCCAGTCAGCACTGAGTGGTCTGGGGCCACATCCCTAGTCTCCACATTTCCAGAGCAAAGGAAGGCTTTAGTCACTGAATACCCCTTCTCCATGGCTCTGGAGTAAGAGTATGGTCTGGTATATGCATTTTAATGTTGTTATTTGAATATTTGTGAATAAAAACATAGTTGTTCCTATGGGAATTCCTTTTACAGCTAAAGGCACATTTTCTCCCATGTACTTTGTTCATGGGGACCAGGCTGCTCCAGAAGGAAGGAGCTTCATCTACCCTTCCTGTCATTCCTCACTTTCTTCTACTGCATTTCCATCATCTCTCTGCTGTTACCCTTGCTCAGCTCCTCACCATCCCATAAGTCGTGCCTTGTGAAGGAAATTACATCTGCTTACTTTATCCTTTATAATATACCCTTCCTAGTACCACTATATCTTTGTAAAACACAGATTTGAGCCTATGGTTTTATTGGTTTAAAACTCATGCACAAGCATTAAGAAGGATTACATAGCCTAAACACAAACCTCATTGTTTTTGTTAATTAATGCATTAATACAGCAAATATTTGGTGAACAAGTAAAGTACAAGGAACTTTAAGTCATGATTGAGATAAATTTCAGGATGGTGAGGGGAACTCAGGAATGAGGAGAGATTGGAGATGGGATGAAGATATCACTTATCTTGTGCACATTATATGAGTACAGGGGGGAAGGCAGAGGGGGAGAGAAAGGGAGAGGGAAAGAATCTCAAGCAGAGTCGGTGCTGAGCGTGGAGCCCAATGTGGGGCTTGATCCCATGACCCTGAGATCATGGCCTGAGATGAAACCAAGAGTCGGAGGCCTAACTGACTGTGCCACCCAAGCACCCAGAAATCACATCTTATTCATTACTTTGTTCCCTCATTGCACCTAGTACAATGCCTTGGACATCGTAGGTTTGCCAAAAAAGGTTTTGTGAAAAAATTTTGCCAGCATGAGTTTTAAACAATGAAACAAGATTTGAAAATGTTCACAGTATAATTTCTACTAGTTTTCAAGAAAGGATGACCACAAAATTTTGGTTAAATCTGAATTTTCTTCATTAATACACAGGGAAGATATTCTTCAAAGAATGTTGAATCCAAGGTCTTACAATGTTGAATTGTTTTTTAATGTGATTCTCCTTATTGTATTCCATCTGTTCTTATAACAATCCACCAACACTGTGGTGAATGATACTGATTATTTGATGAGGGCACATTCTATCTTATCCAGGCAACAAGATTAAGTCTTAGGAACCGAGATGAAGGTAATTTATGGAAGTACTAGGCAGTTGCTTATATTCCAAGTTATACTGCAAAGTAGATACATAAGATATGACATATGGGTCTTTGGATTAAATTTCTGGACAGTTTATGGTTCCTTGAAAAGACCAGGAAAATTGACAAACCTTTAGCCAGACTCATCAAAAAAAAAAAAAGAGAGAGAGAGAGAGAGAGGATTCGAACAAAATCAGAAATGACAGAAGAGAAATAACAACTGACCACAGAAATACAAAGAATTGTAAGAGAATATTATGAAAAATTATAGGCCAACAAATTGGACAACCTAGGAAAAAATGGATAAATTCTTAGAAATATACAACCTCCCACATTTGAATCAGAAGAAATAGAAAATTTGAACAGACTGATTATCAGCAATGAAATTGAATTAGTAATCAAAGAACTCACAAACAAAAGTCCATGACCAGTTTGCTTCACAGATGAATTCTACCAAATCATTTAAAGAAAGTTGTTATCTATTCTTCTCAAACTATTCCACAAAATAGAAGAAGAAGGAAGGACATTCTATGAGGCCAGCATGACCCTGATCCCAAAACTAGATAAAGACACTACAAAAAAAGAGAACTATAGGTCAACATCTCTGATGAACATAGATGCAAAAGTCCTCAACAAAATTTTAGCAAACCAAATCCAACAATATATTAAAAAAATCGTTCATCACCATCAAGTGGGATTTAGTCCAGGGATGCAGAGGTAGTGCAATATTTGCAAATCAATTAATGTGATACATCAGTAAGGGAAAGGATAAAAACCATATGATCACTTCAATTGAGGCAGAAAATTGAGGCATTTGACAAAGTACAACATCCATTCATGATTAAAAACTCTCAACAAAGTTAGAGGAAATATACCTCAACATAATAAAGGACATATATGAAAACCCCACAGTGAATATCATATTCAATGGGGAAGAATTGAGAGCTTTCCCCCTCTAGGATAAGGATGTCCATGCTGACCACTTTTATTCAACATAGTACTGTAAGTGCTAGCTCAAGCAATCAGACAACAAAAAGAAATAAAAGCCATCCAAATTGCTAAGGGAGAAGTAGGACTTTCATTATTTGTAGATGACATGATACCATATATAGAAAACCCAAAAGACTACCAAAAAACTACTAGAACTGATAAATGAATTCAGGAAGGTCACAGGGTACAAAATCAATGTACAGAAATCTGTTGCATTTCTATACCCTAATAGTGAAGCAACAGAAAGAGAAATTAAGAAAGCAATCCCATTTATAATTGCACCAAAAATAATAAAATACCTAGGAATAAACTTAACCAAAAAGGTGAAAGACCCGTACTCTGTAAACTATAAAACACTGATGAAAGAAATTGAAGATTACAAAAACAAATAGGAAAATATTCCATGCTTGTGGATTGTAAGAACAAATATTGTTAAAATGTTCATATTACCCAAAGAAATCTACAGATTTAATGCAATCCCTATCAAAATACCAATAATAGTTTTCACAGAACCAGAACAAATAACTCTAAAATTTACATGGAACCACAAAAGACCCCGAATAGCTAAAACAATCTTGAAAAAGAAAAACTGGGGGCTCCTGGGTGGCTCAGTCAGTTGAGAGTCCAGCTCTTGGTTTTAGCTCGGGTCATGATCTCAGGGTCCTGGGATGGAGCCCTGTATTGGGTTCTGCACTCTGTGAGGAGTCTGCTGGAGATTATCTCCCTGTCCCTCTCCCTCTGCTCCTCCCCCTGATCTCTCTCTCTCTCTCTAAAATAAATAAATAAATAAAATATTTCTTTTTTAAAGAAAAAGCTGGAGGTATCACAATTCCAGATTTCAAGTTATACTACAAAGCTGTAGTAATCAAAACAGTATGGTCCTGACAGAAAAATAGACACTTAGATCAACAGAACAGGATAGAAAGCCCAGAGAAACCCATGATTATATGCTCAATTAATCTTTGACAAAAGAAGCCAGAATATGCAATGAGGAAAAAAAAAACAAAACAGTCTCTTCAACAAATGGTGTTGCTACATGCAAAAAAATGAAACTGGACCACTTTCTTAAACCATACACAAAAATAAATTCAAAATGGATGAAAGACCTAAATGTGAGACCTGAAACCATAAAAGTCTGGAAGAGAACACAGGTAGTAATATCTCTGACATTGGCGATAGCAACATTTTTCTGGGTATGTCTCCTGAGGGAAGGGAAACCAAAGCAAAAATAAACCATTGGGACTGCATCAAAATAAAAAGCTTCTGCACAGCAAAGGAAACAACAAAACAAAAAGGCAACTTACTGAGTGGGAAAAGATATTTGCAAATGACATTTCTGATAAGGGGTTAGCATGTAAAGTTTATAAAGAACTTAAATGACTCCACACCCCCCAAAACTACAAATAATCCAATTTAAGAATGGGCAGAAGACATGAACAGACATTTCTCTAGAGAAGATATATGGATAACCAACAGACATATGAAAAGATGCTCAACATCATTCATCATCAGGGAAATGCAAGTCAAAACTACAATGAGATACCACCCCACACTGTCAGAATAGCTAAAGTCAAAAACATAAGAAACAATAAGTGTTGGTAAGAATGTGGAGATAAAGGAACTCTGGTGGACTGTTGGTGGCCATGCAAGCTGGTGCAGCCACTGTGGAAAACAGTATGGGCATTTACCAAAAAATTACAAAAACACTAATTCAAAAAAAAAATATATGCACCTCTATGTTTATTGCAGCATTATTTACAATAGCCAAATTATGGAAGCAGTCAAGTGTCCATTGATAGATGAAGAGAGAAAGAAGATGTGGTGTATATATAGTGGAATAATATTACTCAGTCCTAAAAAAGGATGAAATCTTGCCATTTGCAACAACGTGGATGGAGTTGGGGGGTATAATGCCAAGCAAAATAAGTCAGTCAGAGAAAGACAAATACCACATGATTTCACTCATATGTGGAATTTAAGAAAAAAACCCTAATGAACAAAGGGAAAAAGAGAGAGAGAGAGCGAGAGAGACAATCCAAGAAACAGACTCTTTTTTTTTTTTTAAAGATTTTATTTATTTATTCATGAGAGAGAGAGGCAGAGGGAGAAGCAGGCTCCCAAGGAGCAGGGAGCCGATGCAGGACTCGATCCCAGGACCCTGGGATCATGACCTGAGCCAAAGGCAGATGCTTAACCATCTGAGCCACCCAGGCGCCCCCAAGAAACAGACTCTTAACTATAGACAACAAAGTGATAATTACTGGAGGGGGAGGTCGGTGGGGGAATAAGTGAAATAGGTGGTGGGGATTAAAGAGTACACTTATCATGATAAGTACTGAGTAATGTGTAGAATTATTAAATCACTATATTGTACACCTGAAATTAATATAACACCGTACTTAACTATACTGGAATTAAAATAAAAAACTTAAAAATAATTTCTGGAAAGCTTCTTGTTTGAAGGAAATCTCTGTCTTATATGATACATAACTTAGTGGACTTGTTCATAGAATATTAGCATTCCACAGGATGGCCCATGTGTTTGGAACATAAGCTGAGCTGCTTTTAAAGACACCAACCCCTTAAGTAACTCTGGCAAGCTTACTTTGTTACTCTACACAACTGATAAGGTGAAATTTTTTCATGTAGACCCAACAACCTTCTTCTATATTAATTCTTTCATTGCTATTTAAGTTACCAAGTTCCTATACCATAGGTTACTATTTTTGTTGATATGAAATCAATAAAGGAGCCAGTTGTTGTTTCTAGAAAATGTCAATATGTCATTTATCCAGCAATGATCAGACACTAAATATGTTAACATAGGAACATGAAGCTAATAGCCCATAGAAATATTCCTGAGGTAATTTTACAGGAGTGTTACTGGACTCTCAATTCAATTTTATTGAATACTTAGTTATTGGGTATGCACCAGTCAATAATCACAATAAAACCTTCTGCCTTAATGGAGTTTGGACTCTGCTCACCAGGAACATATATGTGTACTTTTGTCATGGTTTTAGAAGAACATATATCTATGTGTGTCACGTTTAGGTGAAACTGTCATGAATGAGAATGGAATCCGCAAACTCCTGCTGTTCCCTGTGTCTGGAACATGTTTTGTCTCATCTTTCCGTGACTGTTTTCTTCTCATCCTCCAGGTATCAGCTCCACTGTCCACCTCCTTGGACTGACCTCCCTGAGCTGCCCCACCTAGTGATGCCAACCCTCAGAGCAGTCATTACGTCAGATTACCTCGTTCTGTTTTCTCTGAAATCACTACCTGATGTTGGTTTATTTATCTCCTTGTATACTATCTTCTCCAGAACTAGAATGTAAGCTCTGTGAGAGCCAGCAAGTGCCTGTTAAGGTTGCCCATATTGAATCCCCAGTGGCTGGCCAAGTCCCTGACACACATGTTGAATAAACAAATAAACGTTGGTGTCACTATGTGACTCTCAAATAGTGCTACTCAATAGAAACGTAATGTGAGCCATATGTGTAATCTAAAATTTTCTATGGGGCGCTTGGGTGGCTCAGGCATTGGGCGTCTGCCTTCGGCTCGGGTCATGATCCCGGGGTCCTGGAATCGAGCCCTGCATTGGGCTCCCTGCTTGGCCTGCTTCTCCCTCTCCCACTCCCCCTGCTTGTGTTCCCTCTCTCCCTGTGTCTCTCTCTGTCAAATAAATAAATAAAAATCTTTAAAATAAATAAATAAATAAATAAAATTTTCTAGTAGCCAGGTTAAGAAAGTGAAAAGAAACATTAATTTACTGAATTAATTTTAGTAATTTAGCAATTTTAGTAACATATTTTATTTAGCCCAATATATCAAAAATGTCATAATTTCAACATTTCATAGTTTATATAATCAGTGCAAGAATTTTTAATGAGATATTGCACTTTTTTATATTGTCCTCAAAGTTCAGTGTGCATTTTATACTATTAGTACAACTCAATTCAGATTCTAAATTTTCTTTTGAAATGCTTGATTGACACTTAGACTTCATAAAATTTAGACATTTCTATAATTGGAAGAGTAGATTCACATATTCAGGTTCTCCCACATATATTTAAAAGTTTCCCAATAACTGTATAAGGATCATTTCTTAAATTTTAATTAAAAGTAAGTAAAATTAAAAATTCAACTTCTGAGTCATACTAGCCACATTTCAAGTATTCAGGAACCACATGTGATTAAAGACTGCAGTATTTGGGCAGTCCATCTCTAAAAAAAAAATGTTTAAATTGCAGTGTTAAAATATACATGATATATTATTCAAGTGTGATAATCATTTGAAAACCTGTCTGAAGCAATTTGTTACTAAAAGTAAAGCATCAACATATATTTTGAAAAGTAAGCCACTATTCAAAGGCTGGAGAAAATATTTGCAAAAAATTATCTGATAAAGGACTACTATCCAAAATATACAAAGAACTCTTAAAACTCAACAATAAGAAAACAAACAACCCAATTAAAAATGGGCCAAACACCTTAACAGACACCTCACCAAATAAGATATACAGAGGGCAAATAAGCATATGAAAAGTTGCTCCACATCATACCCCATCAGGAAAATGCAAACTAAAACAGCAATGTGATGCCACTCCACACCTATTAGAATGGCCAAAATCTATACTACTGATAACACCAAATACTAGTGAGGATGTGGAGCAACAGAACTCTCATTCATTGCTAGTGGGAATGCAAAATGGTGTAGCCACTTTGAAAGACAGTTTGGTGGTTCCTTACAAAATGAAACCTACTCTTACTATATCATGCTCCTTGGTAGTTACCTAAAGGAGTTGAAAACTTATGTCTACACAAGAACCTGCATGTGGATGTGTATAGCAGCTTTATTCGTAATTGCCAAATCTTGGAAACAATCAAAATGTCCTTCAGTAGGTGAATGTCGTAAACTATAGTATGTCTAGACAAAGGAATATTTTTCAGCATTAATGAGAAATGAGTTATGAAGCCATGAGAAGACTTAAATGCATGGAGGAAACTTAAATGCATATTACTAAGTAAAAGAAACCAATCTGAAAAGTCCACATACACAACTATATTCTGGAAAAGGCAGAATGATGGAGACAGTAAAAATTACAGTGCTTGCACAGACTGGGGGCTTAGGGATGTGGGAAGGAGATGAATAGGCAGAGCCTAGAGAATTCTTAGGGCTTTGAAAATACTCTATGATATTATAATGATGGATACATGTCATTATACTTTGTCCAAACACACAGAATATACAACATCAAAAGTGAATCCTAACATAAACTATAGACTTTGGGTGATTATTATGTGTCAGTGTAGGTTCATCCTTGGTAAAAAATGTGAGTGATGTTGATCATGGGAGAGGCTGTGAATGTGTGGGGGCAGAGGGTACATGAGAAATCTTTGTACCTTCCTCTCAATTTTGTTGTAAACCTAAAACTTCTCTTAAGAAAATCTTTAAAAAAGATAACCCAAAACCAAGCCAAAACAAAAAAGCAAACCATTATTAATTGAGAACATTGTCAAGTTATCACTGTATTAAGGTTGATCATTTTTATTTACTTGTTCAATGGGAAACAGATGAATTTTTAATAGCAAGTCTACCCAGAATGGTACATCACCCACAGTCCGTGTATCTATGCAACAGTCCAGAGCGGATGAACATTATTACCGTGCCATTAAAAAAATGCAACAATTAAAACTTACTATTGTAATATGACTTTATCAGGCCTTTATAGCAACTTGTTTGCCTACAGAAAAACCTGTCCTTTATAGAATCCTCTGCCTCAAACATTTCTGGGAAGCCCTCCGGATACTTACATGGGTCTGTGAATCAATGGCATGTGCGGCAACTACTACTCAGCAGGGTACACAGTGTAGTGATTCATCATGACGCAATATTTTTATTTCTTTTTTCTTTTCTAAAATCTGGGTATGTGCATGGTAGTTTGATGCACATATGAACACCTTCCATCATTCTGATGGTGTAGGAGGAGATTGAAAGACAGGAATACTTTAGAAAAGTAATCTCATGAATTATTCTCTGTGTAAAAGAAGGAAATAAAATTTTGATAGCGTGTGGACACCCACCACTTCTGATCATTTTCAAGTAAAGCAACACCATTTAGAGCTGGATAAATTTTGAGCTCATAACATAGTTCAGGAACTGGCTGAATTTTCTCAGCATGAGGAGCATATTTTGGAAGGGGGCCTATTTTTTTTAAGGCCCCAATACTATGGAAATAAATACTATGCTCTCATTTACGGGGTGGAAAGAGTGAAATTAAGTCATTATTAATTAAATTGACAGATTCCTGATGGATAATTTCTTTTTCACTCATGCCAAACATTTGAAATGAGAAATCTGAGGTATTTTAAGATGCCATTATTTATTTCGTTTTAATTGGCAAGTAATTCCCAAGATAGCGCTGTCCCAAATAGCCTTCGCAATTACTGAAGAATCTGTAAGATAATTCTTAGGTTCCTTAATTCAAGAGAACCACATAACTGTAATTTTAATAGAAACTCTAGAGAAGGAGGTCAAAGTTCATCCCGGGATAATTAACCTACTCTACACTGGGATAAATATGTATGGAAATAATAGGTACAAATTCAATGCACTGAGCATTAAACTCAAAATAAGAATGTTGAAAATATTTTGTGAATGCTGAAAAATAATTTTTACTCTAAGTCAAATGACCATTTGCCAGGGAGAACCAAAGTTGAGAGATTTCTATTAAAAACATGACTCAGAGGAAAAATTGCAGAGGCTGGTAATGAAGGAAATGATCTGATACCGTCCCCAATTGGTTATTCCTAAGATCACATGATCTGGGTATCTTTAAAGGGAAGTTATCTGGACTCAAGAAGGTCATAGCAGGGTGCCTGGGTGGCTCAGTTGGTTAAGCGACTGCCTTCGGCTCAGGTCATGATCCTGGAGTCCCGGGATCGAGTCCCGCATCGGGCTCCCTGCTCGGCAGGGAGTCTGTTTCTCCCTCTGACCCTCCCCCCTCTCCTGCTCTCTCCCTCTCTCAAAAAAATAAATAAAAAAAATCTTAAAAAAAATAAAAAAAAAAAGAAGGTCATAGCACCTTCCTGACAGCTACAGCTCTTTTTCTCATCTTGAAGATAATCCTAGAAAGCTCATAAAATGTGTGATGCCTTTGTGGGTACCTGGAAACTTACCTCCAGTGAAAACTTTGATGATTACATGAAAGAAGTGGGTAAGAAACTCCATTGTGGGGTGACTGGATTTATAACTTTTTCTCTGGGGGAAAAGGGGCTTATGGCTGCTTTTCATTCTGGAAGTATTGGCCAGATAGGAAATGCTGCTTTCCATACAGAGGCTATAGAAGTAGCAAGTGAGAATTATTTGTTTGTAGAAACATTCTAGACCAAAGTCACAACTAATGTTTCTTACAGGTGAGCCAATATGAAAAAGGGTCTAACTGGAATTTTTATGGTCCACAGAAATGACAAGATTTTATTTCACTGCTAAACTGGGGTATCTTTGTTTTACTTGGCTCTTTGCCTGTTTCTCTTTCATTCCCTCTTGCATATAAAATAAATAAGATGATATTTATTTCCTAGTGTTCAATAATTTCTATTTGAAGCTGAAAGCACACTATATTTCTCTTTTTAATGTGATTTTTAAAGTAAACATATATTAATTATTTCATTTTCTCACTGTCAATCTGTTAAAAAGTGGTTGTTTTATGGGAGCCAAAATCTTAATTTCAGAAAATACGTTGTCTTAAGGGGTTAAATATTTCTTTGACTAGGAATTACGTGGGATGCCATAGGATTATCAAGTCAAAAGGACAATGTTATATCCATAACACACCTCCTCCTTGATAATGGAGGCTTTTAGGCTTTTAGATTCTGCTAATATTGCCAGTGTGTTATGTGAATGTTCCCTGGATAATTACTGTGGTGAATCAAGCGGGTACGGACGCTGGTTTTCACTCAGACAGCTTCTACCTTGAAAGGCCTTCTCCTCACACCCCTATGCACGATAAGGTTGTATCCAGGGGTGGCAACTTGAGGGGGGGAGGTTTACAGGGGTTAGGATTTAATCTCCCTATCTCAAGACTTCACCTTTCCCTAAGTCATATAGTGTATATATATTTTCCTTGCCAGTAAGTACCACTATTTTCCTTGTTTATAGACAGGAGGGAATTTAGGGACTTCAGCATAAGAGACCCAACTTTCTAGAATATCAACTAACCATGATTCAATAAACTAATTGGTGTGTGCTGATACAGAAATGTCAGGACTTGAGGCTATTTTGCTGTTGATTTGGGGGAACATTTTATACTTTTAACATTTATATTTAAATTCTTATACCACTGTGTTTTAAAATTATAAAGCACTGGGGATAATGAAGGACAATAAGATATCTCCTGAAATTAGTTGCTCTAACTGATGATCAATCAGTTAGCAGGTATTACTTTCATCAGTCAAAGAAGGACCGTGGAGAATGTGATTTTTCCCAAGGTCAGCCATTCTGGAATTATACTTAATGTTGCATCCATTCATTATGCTGACTCACTCCACGTATGTGTAGTTATATTTTGTAACAGAGCCAGGACTTGATAAAGCCAGATATCTTTCCACCTGCAGCCATTTTTCAGACAGGTAGCTAAGTAAGAGCCTTAGCATCACTTGTTTTGTACAGTATTTTTCTCCCTCTTACCCCCTCTACCTAACCTTTGGTATAGATAAGTAGTCTTTAGTAAGAGAAGTAGCTTAGGTTTATGTACATACGTTAAGAAATTCAACACATCTACGACTGTCATAAATTCTGTATAACATATGCAGTGACAGCAAGTTCCCACTGTCCACATTGAGTTGTAAATTGTTCATCCCTTACCTTACTTACATAAGAAAAAAGTTCCTTTTTTAAAAGAGGGGTTTGCAGCTGAATTGATTGAGAATCAAAGTATTGAATTCTAAACCTACTAAAAGAGTGATTCTTTTCATATTTGCCTTTTGGAGAAATTAATCAAAATTGTCATTTCATAGTAATTTGGAAAAGCCAAGAAAATAGGACTTGGCAGCAAATGCCATGAAATGTGACTTTTGTACACCCAAACAGATTATTTTTAAATGGAGTAACTCTGTATTCATTTTAAAAATCCTCTTGAGAATTCTGTCTTTGACTATGGATTTTTGTTTTCTAAAAAGGAAAGGTCAAGATGACCCAAGTGCTTCATGAGTTGAGCAAAATGATGGTTGCTACCCCAATGGTTGAGATGGCCAGTTAGAGAGTGCAGTGACTATATATATATATATATATATATATATATACACACACACATATTTCAGAAGACTTAAACTTTTTCAAAATTAACAATGTGTCTCCTGTGGAGTTGTATCTGAAACCCGGAAGAAGAAATTCAGGTTGACCTACACTTAATCGTGCCATGGGTTTCTTTGAATATTAGCCTGCTTTACTTATCTGCAGTAGCTGTCCTATGAGGCTTTTAAGAAACTCACTGGTGTCTTTTTCCTCTTATGCACACACCCCCACCTCTACACAATAACCCACCTATACACATACAAACACACACATACACTGCAGTTCTGACTTCGTTAAAGACGTGAAGGAAAATTGTGGACTTGACTTTTTTTTTTTCTTTTCCCAACTGTAGGAGTGGGCTTTGCCACCAGGAAAATGGCTGGCATGGCCAAACCCAACATGACCATCAGTGTGAATGGGGATATGATCACCATTAAATCAGAAAGCACCTTTAAAAATACTGAGATTTCCTTCAAACTGGGCCAGGAATTTGATGAAGTTACTGCAGATGACAGAAAAGCCAAGGTGAGGAAGGAGGAATTGGAGCAGAATAAAAGCATGGTTTCTAAAAGACTGCTGCCTAGAAGAAGCCGTTTTGTATAAAAGGAGGGGAACTAGTCTATCACAGGTCAAAGATCCCTGATTCCCTAGGTTTAAACCATGTTGCCTTTGATATTTAGTTAGTGAATCTTCTCCTTTCTATAAAGTTGTCTTTATTCTTTTAAAAAAAAGTGATTAACACAATTTATTTGTCATACAACATATAGATTATCTGAAGTGAATTAAAATAACATAACAATGTAAGAGAATGTTTAGGAAAGAGCTGACGCAAAAAAGGAGAAAAATCACCTATAAGACTGTCATCTCAATGTAAATCTGTTACCTATATTTTTTACGGTATTATTTCAAGTGTGTGTTTTTGTATCATTTTCTGATCAGAATGTATTCTTTGTATGCTATTGTTTTCAACTTATTTTGGTTGTAATATAGCCTTACAATTTTGAGGGACTAAGGACCTCAAAATATTCCTTCATTTAAAGGTGATGTGTTTTTTATTTTATTTTCCTCTGCCGTATACCAATGGTAATCATTTCTTACTATGCTCCCAGAGCATCATAACCTTAGATGGAGGAGTCCTGGTACAGGTGCAGAAGTGGGAAGGAAAATCAACCACCATAAAGAGAAAACGAGTGGATGACAAACCGGTGGTGAGTCTCTTCTAGGTGCTTAATTCTAGACTCTACTGCTAGGTCATCTTATAGGCACTATTCTACCTAAAGAAACAGTCATGCTGGCTTACGTAGAACGAACAGGGTGATCCCACTGGGATTACGGTTTCGCTCTGGCAATTGCCCTTCATGCTTTTAAGTTCAGTCGAGGCGTGCCGTCCCCCAAGAAGCATTCCATGACTGCTCTCAGCACACACCATGTTGTGGGATGCATTTCCGGTTATATTTCTCACTCACCCTATAAATTGTAAAGTTCCTTGAGGGGAAGACTTGTGTTTTCTCGGTCTTCATATCTCCCTCACTTACTACAATAGCAGGTGTATATAGGATCTCAGAACGAATATTTTCCCAAATAACTACTGTTTCCTTCCCAACATTAGAGAAAATAAATAACTCATGGTTTAGTCCCGTGATTGATCAAGAAATTTCTTTGGGTGTCTAGGAATGTGTCATGAAAGGCGTCACTTCTACCAGAATTTATGAGAGAGCGTAAGTCAGGGGACATGGAGCTGAAGTTTGCATCGAACTTCTGCTGGATATATTGTCCAAACATGTATTGTTATTTCCTACTAATTAGCAAGCAACTAATTTTCCCCGAACTGATTTTATTCAATGTGGATGTGTTCGTTAAATAAAACTTTTTAGATTTAGAAGGTGATGTAACGATTCATTTATCGTGCTGGATCATTTCTTACTCATAATTCAATGAAGGAAATAGTAAAATTGTATTTTTGCTTTGTTTCTCATGTAAGTAATATGATTTTTCATGGTAATCCAAGGTAAAAAATAAATATTCATGAGTTTTCCATTCTCTTAGGTAGGAGATGATAAATTTGATATCCCTGAATATGCGCTCCTTATGCAGCATGTTTACAGTCAAGTGACTATATCTCTCAAGGACCTAAAGTAGTTTTAAGTGTAGTGAAGTGGCCCACAGCCAGCTGGGCCAAATCCTGCCATTTCACACCTACCTGTCCTGGGGCATTGACAGAAAGAGCAGCAATACATGTTGAGGAATAAGATTTCTAGAGCATAAATTTTGATCTGGAAATTTATTGGTAAACCAAGCTACCTCTGGAATCTCAAAAATTAAGTGCAAATAATCCCATAATGTTCATTCCAGAAAAGAGATGCAAATGTTCTTATAGTGGTTTCCAAATTTTTCTTTTTTCTACTTGTGGAACTTTTTTATTAAATAAAATGTTGAATATGTTCTGGAACTTTTTATTCAAATAAAATCTCCATGGAATCCCAAATTAAAAAAAAAAAAAAAACAGACAAAAATGATAATGAGGCTTCCCAAACAGAGGCGTGCGCATGTGCGGGTGTGTGTTAGAGAGAGAGGTTTCTTCTGCGTTTTGTGGAAACTTTGAAGCTACTCTAGAAATTACTGGAGTTCCACACACACAGATTAAAATTTCCAAACTGCATACTTATATTTTAGTGAGCCAAAGTCTGTTAGTGTGCTGCAGTTGCTAGAATTGTTTGTGATGCTTACTTTAAGAATAAGTCCATTATTTTCTGAATAATTATTTTATGCAGAACACCAAGATATGAAGAGGCCAGAAGAGGTGAAGTAAGTTCCTAAGCATAAGAATTTACTTTCTTTGTGAAGACAGAGAGTCAGACTCTCACTTTGGGTTCACTGGAGGATTGAAGAACTCTAAAAGAGAAGACTTGTAGGGATTAATTAGGACAATTCTGGATACACCAATATTTATTATGCACTTACTTTGGTCCCAGTCACTTTGCATGCTTTAGTTCATTTACCATCAAAATAATCCCATAAGGAGATTTTAGTATTCCTGTTCACAGATGAGGAAACTGAGGTTTAGAGTTTAAATGTATAAAGCTAAATAGGGAATAGACATAGAATCTGAAATTCAAGACAGCAACTCTGGCTGGGATATAGATCTAGGAGCCATCAGTATCCCAGCAGTAACTTAATTCATCAATGGTGATAAGATCATCCAAGGATAAGGGAGACTTAGAAAAAAGAAAGACTTGAAGGCAATCAAGTGGAAGTCCCAGCCACCTCAACTCAACATGTTCTACACTAAACATACTATTGCTGCCCCCTTTCACCCACTCCCTAAAACTTGTTTATCATCCTATTTTCCAAAGCTCAGTGAATATCAGGATGTTTTGTCTAATTTCCCATTCCATAAATCTTAAAATCATCATTGAATATGTCTTCTTCCTCACTCCACAGCATCTATTTTATTTTTTAAAAATCATGTTGATTCTATTAATTTAAAATTTCTTTAATCTTTGCTTTTCTCATTCCCATTGCCAATACCACCAAACATTTTTTTTAATTACTTCAGGGCTCTCCTAATAGATCTCCCTTTTCTACTCTCAGTTCTCCCTTCTCTTTTCCAAGCCCTGTGGACTTCATACATGATATTTACACCATAAAAATCTCACTGATTAAAACCTTTAAGTGGCGCCCATTGCATCCAGAGAAGGTCCAATCTCCATAGCATGGCATGCATATTTGTCTTATGCTTGCCTTTTCTCATCTGTCTAGTTTTATCGTTGCTCTTGTTGTCTTTACACTTCTGGCTTCAATCATACCAAACAATTTTCATACTGTCTTGCCTCTAGTTGTGTGTGTGTGTGTGTGTGTGTGTGTGTGTTCTGCTTCTTTCTGTCTAGAATTCTCCCTTCCCTAATCTTGAAATTGCCTCATCCCTTACTGGTTCTTTTACAAAGTTGCATTAGGCGCCACTTCTAATTATGTGTATTTGTGGATCTAGTTATTTTTGAAAATTTACTCTTCAAGTTTAATTCTTATTTTTCAGATGGTATGGAAGCATAGAGTAAGAAGATCCAGTCCAATGTAAATTAGCTAGATAAGTTGATTTTTTCTTTCTATATTTTCATAAAACTAAGGCCATAGATACAATAGATATCTTTGAGTATCAGTTCTCAAATTTATCCTGCCTGGGACTTCTTTGAGGCTCACAGAATTTTCCATTGTCTGACATTGCTTCTACCAACATATATACAGAAACATAAAGAAGATTCTACTCTTAAAGGAAGAGAGATAAGATCAAGGAGATACTTCTCAGAAAAACAGATGTGTGGATATAGAGTCAATCTATATCTTGAAGTAGATATGAAAGGTTCAAAAAGCTATTCACTTAGTCTTCGGAAACTGTGAGAATTAGACGACATGATAGGCCAGCATATCCTCTCTTTTCTCCAATTCCCACATTACCTTGGGAAATTGTCCTGATATTTCCTTCCTACAATTTCTGGCTTAGAAATACTTCTTCCAAAGTCCAAAGCACTACTGACTTAAATTTTTCTTTGAAAATTACGCATCAGTTTTGAACAGGTGACCTAGCCTGTTTAGAATAGCGATTTTCACCCAAGTCATTATTGTGACTTGAACCATTATGTGGTATGTCAAAATAAGTTACTACCCATAATAAAGTACAAAAATTTATGAATTACTTTACTTTTAAAAATAAATTACTTAAATTCAATATTATCCTGTAAAATATTGTTTTTCACAAACTTGTTCTTTTATTTGCTTTCTTGAGTGGGAGAGAGAGGTTATCACTTGTACATGAGAATTACTCAAGGGTTTGTGAGGCACTTGTGAAAGTTATCTCTCAGGTGCATTGCTGCTGAAGGAAAAAATAGATTGTGAAGCCTTGAATTGGGACATGTAAGCCTCCAAGATGGTTGTCAGGTAGTGATGTTTTTTATCTTTGGGGTCTAGCTTTTAAGCAATGTGTTTATAGCACTCCTAGCCAGACTCTATGGGGAGAGGAAATGGGTAGAGGAGTAGGCAGAGCACCTGGATAGCTTATCAGTGACCATCTCTCTAGTTAGTTAGATGTGAAAAACACAATATTGACCTTACATCCAATTATTAATCTATCCATTTGTTCATACACCAGCCCTATCCCAGTGCAGAATACATTAAAAGGGTTTACATGGAGTCAAACAGAGAAAAATGGCAGGCAGCAGGAAAAAAAAAAATCAGTTACTGAGAGCCTCTCCAAGGCAAGGATTGTGTCAGATTTGTAGCTGGGTCCCCAGACACTGGCACAGTGAACAGGAGAGTCAGAGCTTAATAAACGATTCTTGAATGAGTAAGTGAACTATCTTCTTTGTGCTAGGTGTGGTATGGAACACAGAAAGAATGACAACCCATATGCATATCCTCAATGTAGTAGAGAAATAGCATGAACACCATCACATTACCTTGGAAAACTGTCCTGATATTTCCTTCTCTTCCCTCTACCCTTACCCCCCCTCCCCCCCAAATCTAGGAAGGGTTAAAACTTTCCTCCCCATGACCACAGAAAAATGTATGTGTTCTTACTATAACAAGATATTAATTACCACATTCCCATTTCTCATCTTTCCCATTCACTAGGTTATCACTGCCTCTAGAGCAGGTCACTTACATGTATATCCAGAATCTAGTACAGTGCCAAAGCATGGTAATCCCTCAATAAATTTTAACAGGAGTGAAGATGCAATATAGGGGAAGAAATGAATTATATGCTAAATTATGTGGTATAGTCAATGGACCGAAGGAAGTCAAAGGCAAGCAGGACCAACATGTGCTAGAGTATTCAGAAAAATTTGCAACATAGAAGACGTATTTGAGCTAGGCCATGAAAGATAACTGTAATTTATTGCTTATTAATTAGTTTTATGATAGAACAACTTGGCAAATGCCAAGCAGATTTTGTATGTTTTTCAAGTTAAGCTGGCATAAATTCAAATTAGAATTAGTTATAACATTTGAATGTTAAATGTAATTCCCATGGAAATAAAAAAAAAGAAAACTGCTATAGAAAATATACAAAAGGAAACAAGAAAGGAGTTTTAACGTTTCATTACAAAAATCAATTAAACAAAAATGAAAGTAGTAATGCAGGACCCGAGGGATAAAAAAAAAGCTACAAAGCACAAGGAAAACAAACAGCAAAATGAGAGAAGTAAATTCCTCCTTATCAGTAATTATTTAAATATAAATAGATTAAACACTCCAATCAAAAGACAGAGATTGGCAGAAAGAATAAAAAAACATAGTCCAACTTTCTGCTATCTACAAGAGACTAACTTTAGATCCAAAGATCTGAAATTGAAAGCCAAAGGATAGAAAAGGATATTCCATGCAAATAGTAACCATAAGAGAGGAGAGGTGGCTATACTAATAACAAACAAAATAGACTTATTATATATTAATGAAAATTTCAATACATCAAGAATATATAATTATAAACATTTACCCAGAAATAGAACATCAAAATATATAAATATATAAAGCAAAAAATGACAGAGTTTTTATATCTCAATAACAAAAAACTTGCCAGAATTAAAGAGAGAAATAGATAGTTCTACAATAATACTTGGAGAATTCAAATCTCTCTCAATAAAGGATAGAACAACCAGACAGACCACATGTAAGGAAATAGCAGACTTGAAAAGCACAATAAATCAACTAGATGTAACAGACATATATATAGAAAACTCAACCTAACAACAACAGAATACAGATTCTTCTCAAGTGTACATGGAACATTCTCTGTGATATAAAAGAATACAGATTAAGTTTCTATACATTTAAAAAGATAGAGATACAAAATACCTTCTTCGAACATAATGTGATGAACTAAGAAATCAATAATAGAAGGAAAACTGGAAAATCCACAAATTTGTGGAAATTAAACACCAACCAATGGATCAAAGAAAAAATAACAAGAGAAATTAGAAAATACTTAGAAATGAATGAAAACTGAAACACAACATATCAAAACTTACAGGACACAGTGGAAATAGTGCTAAGTGGGAAATTTATAGCTAAAATGCTTCTATTAAAAGAGAAAAAGGAAAAAAGAGAGAAGTTCTTGAATCCACAACCTAACTTTACAACCTAAGAAACTTGAAAAACAAGAAAAAACTGAACCCAAAGCCAGCAGAAAGAAATAATAAAAATCAAAGCAAAGATGAATGAAATTGGAAATAGAAAAATAAGAGAAAATCAACCAAACCAAAAATTTGGTTCTTCAAAAGATCAACAAAATTGACAAGGCTTTAGCTAGATGGACTAAGAAATAAAGACAGAAGACTCAAATTACTAAAATCAGAAATGAAACTAGGGACATTACTACTGGTTCTACAGAAATAGAAAAGATTAGAGAACACTATCGTATACCAACAAATAGGATAACCTAGATAAAATGAACAAATTCCTAGAAATACAAAACCTACTAAGACTAAACCATGAAGAAATAGCAAATCTGAATAGACCTGGAACAAGTAAGGAGACTGAATCAGTAACCAAATACCTGATAAAGAAAAGTTCCAGGGGTTAATGGTTTCACTGGTGAACTCTATCAAATTAAAGAAGAGCTAATGCCAATCCATCTCAAACTCTTCCAAAAAAAAAAAAAAAAAACTGAAGAAAAAAAAAGGAAGACTCTCTGATTCTTTTTATGAAGCCATATTATCCAGATGCCAAATCCAGACAAAGACAGTTGAAGAAAAAAAAATAGAGAGCAATATCCCATATAAATTCTGATGCAAAAATGCTCCACAAAATGCTAGCAAACAGAATTCAGCAGCATTTTAAAAGGATCATACACCAAGACTAATTGGAATTTATTCTGGGAATGCAAGCATGGTTCAACATACAAAAGTCAGTCAATGTAATATATTGCATTACCATAAGGAAAGGGGGGAAAACTATATGGTCATCTCAAGTGATGAAGAGAGGGCACTTGACAAAATTCAGTACTTTTTCATGTAAAAACCTTCAACAGACTAGGAATAGTGGGAAACTACCTTAACATAACAAAAACCAAATATGAAAACTCCACATTGAACATTCGACTCAATAGTGAAACCTAAAAGCTCTTCCTCTATAACCAGGAATGAGACAGAGATGTCAGCTTCTTCTATTTCTATTTAATATGTTACTGCAAGTATTAGTCAGAGTAATTAGGCAAGAAAAAAAAAGGTATCAAACCTGAAAAAGAAGAAGTAAAATTATTTCTGTTCACAAATGGTATGATCTTATATGAAGAAAACCCTAGAGATTCCACCCACCTGAAAAAAAACCTATTAGAATAAAGGAATTCAGCAAAGCAGCAGAATACAAGATCAACACACAAAAAGCAGTTGTGTTTCTATACCCTAATGATGAACATTAGTAAATGTTCATTAAGAAGTAAATTAAGAAGTAAATTAAGAAAACATTTCCATTTACAATAGCAGCAAAAAGAATAAAATATGTAGGAATTAACTTAATTAATTTAACTTAAAGGAATTAACTTTTGGTAAAAGATTTGTAAAATGAAAACTACAAAACATTTCTAAAAGAAATTTTTTAAAAGACATAACTAAATTGAAAGATATCCCATGTTTCATAGATTGAAAGGCTTAATATTGTTAAGATGTCAATCCTACCCAGAGCTATCTATAAATCTAATGGAATCCCTATCAAAATCCCAGTGACATTTTTTGCAGAAAGAGAAAACCCATTCTAAAATTCATATGGAATCCACAGGGACCACCAAGAACCAAATTCCGAAGAAGAAGAACAAAACTGAATTCCTCACACTTCCTGATTTCAAAACTTACTACAAAGCTGCTATAATCAAAACAGTGTAGTACTTGCATAAAGACAGACATGTAGACCAGTGGAATAGAATAGAGCATCCAGATATAAACCCTCACATACATGGTCAAATAATTTTCAATGAATGTACCCAATCAATGAGTAAAGGACAGTGTTCAACAAATGGTGCTGGAAAAATTGGATATCACATGCAAAAGAATGAAGTTGGACCCTTACTTACCATCATATGCAAAAATGAACTCAAATGGATCCATGACCTAAATATGAGACCTGAAACTATAAAATTCTTAGAGGAAAACATAGGGTAAAAGCTTCATGACACTGGATTTGGCAATGATATCTTGAATATGAAACCTGTTGCACAGGCAACAAAAGACAAAATAGACAAATCAGACTTCATGAAAATTAAAAATCTGTGTGTATCTATGGCGTTGATATATACTACCAAAAGAGTAAAAAGTCAACTCACAGCATGGGAGAAAATATTTGCAAATCATGTATCTGATAAGGAATTAATATACAGAATGTATAGAGAGCTCCTAAAACTCAATAACAAATAAAACAAACAACCTGATTCAAAAATGGGCAAAGGACTTGAGAAGACATTTTTCCAAAGAAGATACACAAATGTCCAATAAGTACATGAAAAGATGTTCAACACTACCAATCAGTAGTGATTATGTGAATAAAAATTACAGTGACATACCATGTCTCATCCATTACGATGGCTACTATTAAAAAAACAAACCAGGGGTGCCTGGGTGGCTCAGTCGGTTGGGCAGGCAACCCCTTTCAGCTCAGCTCAGGTCATGATCTCGGGTCCTGGGATCGAGACCTGTGTTCAGCTCCTTGCTCAGTGGGGAGTCTGCTTGAGGATTCTCTCTCCTCCTCCCTCTGCCCCTCCACCCACTCGCTCTCTCTAAAATAAATAAATAAATCTTAAAAAAACCACAACGTGTTGGTGAAGATGTTGAGAAATTGGAACCCTTGTGCATCATGGATGGGAGTGTACACTGATACACCTGCTGTAGAAAACAGTATGGCAGTTCCTCAAAAAATTAAAAATGTAAATATGTGATCCAGCAATTCTGCTTCTGAGTATATACCCCCAAAATTGAAAGCAGGGTCTCAAAGAGATATTTGTGTACCCATATTCATAGCAACATTATTCACAATAATTAAATGTAGAAGGATTCAAAGTCCATTGACAGATGGATAAGCAAGGTGTGGTATTTACATACAGTGGAATATTATTAAGTATTAAAAAGGAAGGAAATTCTGACACATGGTACAACACAGATGAAACTTACGGAATTTATGCTGAGTGAAATATGCCAGTCACAAAAACACAAATACTGTATGATTCCACTTATGTGAGGTACTTAGAGCAGTTAAAATCGTAGAGACCGAAAGAATAGTGGTTGCCAGGGGCTGGGAGAAGGGGACAATTGGGTTATTGTTTAGTAGGTATAGAGTTTCAGTTTTGCAAGAGGAAAAGAGTTCTGGAAATGATGGTGATGATGGTTGTACAACAATATGAATGTATTTAATGCCACTGAACTGCACATTTAAGAATGGTCCAGGTAATATTATGCTACATGTATTTTACCACAACAAAAAATTGGCAAATAAGGGCGCCTGGGTGGCTCAGTTGTTAAGTGTCTGCCTTCGGCTCAGGTCATGATCTTGGAGTCCTGGGATCGAGCCCCACATCAGGCTCCTTACTCGGCGGGAAGCCTGCTTCTCCCTCTCCCACTCCCCCTGCTTGTGTTCCCTCTCTCTCTGTGTCTCTCTCTGTCAAATAAATAAAATCTTTAAAAAAAAAATTGGAAAATAAATCTAGTGTGGCTCCAGCTAAAATAGTATATGTATAGCAATACATTACCAGACCTACTTCTGAATACTTCTGTAGCTGCCGGTATATTTTTATTTTTTACCACTATTCCTCACCAGTGGAGAATGTGGCATCCAGAATCAAGCCTTTTTAAAAACTACTTAATATCTAAAATGTCACAAAAAAAAGAGTTAATATAGAAGATGAGATATTGGAGAAACATATAAAAGGGAGATAATGGAGAAATAAGCATTGTAACTGTCATGAAAACAAGATGTGTGACTGTTCTATAACAAATTACTGTATTCTAATTCCTTCGCTAGGATTAGCAATTAAGAACATTCTCACTTGACTTTAAAAGAATGCCACCATTTCTTTTAAACAGAATTGAATAAACCTACCTGTTGTTACAGGAGGGTTGTCTTAAAAATGAAAATAAGTCCTGCTTAACTGAAGTAAAAAAAAAAAAAAAGAACATTCTCACTTGAAAAATTTTTACTTGAGGGAATGGTGTTTTTTCATTTTGTTTTGTTTTGTTTTGTTTTGATAATCAAACAAGAAAAGCTAAAGGCTAGTGGTGCAA
This sequence comes from Neomonachus schauinslandi, assembly GCF_002201575.2. Classification (NCBI taxonomy): domain Eukaryota; kingdom Metazoa; phylum Chordata; class Mammalia; order Carnivora; family Phocidae; genus Neomonachus; species Neomonachus schauinslandi. Next base: position 135,945,622 of record NC_058406.1, on the reverse strand, counting down.
GCTTCAGAACTAGCAGAACATTTTCTTAGTCAAGAAGAGAGACTCATATGGTAATAATGAGACACGGAGCAAAGACAAAGGGCATCTGAGAATCCCTCTACCATCCGATGACCGTCATGAAAGACCCATTACACGAGCAGATTGGGAGAGAACAATGTATTACAAGCTTGCCTATAGTCACTGTTAGAGAGATTAAGATCAGTAATGAGGGGAACTGTCAATTAAAATGAAATAAACACTGCTTATTCCTTTTGTCATTCATTCGTCAAACATTCATTGACCACCTACGGTATACCAGGCACTGTCTTAGGGATATGGAGGTGAGTAAGAAATATTTTCTTTGCTTGATGCACTTGTAAAATAATTCAGGGGACAGCTGGAAGATAACTAGTTGCAATACTATGAGAAATGTTCTCTAATACACTTCTGTTAGAGTATAGTTGTATTACATACTAGGGATCGATTAGCTCTGAAGAAGTTTCACAGAGAAGGAAATGTTTGAGTCAGACCTGGAAAGGTGGGGGTTGCTATGCATGAGGCCAATATCATAGGATACATGGAATTGGTTGCTTTGAGAGTCCAAATTAATCATTTAGGTAAAGCTATTTACTAAGGCATATCAATTACAAAGGCTTAAGCTGCAAGTAACAAAAACTCAGACACACCGTTGTTTAAATAATAATGAAATTTATTAATTCACATATTCAAAATTCCAGAAATAAAATGGTCTTAGTTCCTCCCCACTTTCCCCTCTGCCATGCTCAGTTTTGGCTTCATCTTTGAATTGGTAACACAGTGGATGCAGGAGTCCTAAATATCATACAAAAAAAGCAAAATGTGCAGAGGAGAAGAGAAACGGTCCCTCTGGCTCTTTCTTTTAGGGGTAAGGGAATTTTATGGAGGCCAGAATTTTTACTTTCCCTTTTGTTTCATGGGACAACTGAGTTCTCTAAATGGATCACAGGGTTGATTTCGGAATCAATCAATGGAAGGGAAATTGGAACAAGGATGATTATACTAATGTACCTTAGCCCCCTGGCAGACGTATATAGCCATGGTGGTGTGCTAGCCTTTCAAACAGATAATGTAAATACACATCTAGAACCAGTAAAGCAAGATCTGATCATTTGTTCTTTATTTGAACATCACCTCTGAGTATACTTTCAACTGTTAAGGCACTTATTTTGGGGAGAGGTCTCAGTTTCCTGAAACTGATTCTAGAGTTTTTGCTTCCCCTGTTTTGCCCTCCAAATATTTTAGTAACTATTCCATCTATAAAGATACTGCATTGTAAATTTCTTCTTTACATGTTGTCATCAAAAGAAATTCTTTATCCCACTTAAGTTATAACATTATGGTGCCAAAACATCAACCTTTTCAAAAATTTGTTTTTTCCACAAACAGATGATTAAAAAATATTTCTTTGAATGGAAGAAATATTTGACACAGGCAGAATACAGTATGAATATTCTTCTTCTGGTGCCTAATTTTCCAGCCTTCTTCAAAACAACTGGAATTCAAAGCTGAGATATAAATCTAGAGCCTCTGAACATAATCCTTTTCAGTAAAGGCAAAAGTGCAAAGCCTGTATTACGTGGGTTACAGAAGATGATTTCAGAAGTCATTGTACAGAGATTTAAATTCTACTGCCTTTGTCTTTTAGAATGCAGATACCAAGATGCTGTTTTTCTCTCTAAAACGTCCCCTCACAATTTCAAGCCGTATCTTTGATTTTTTTTTTCAAGTAGTATCTTAACAATCAAGATCACCTTGTAAGAAGCCTAAAAGATGAATTTGCTAAGCATTAGCTCCACCTCCTTTTTAGGGCTTAAGTCACAAAACACCTTTCAATGGTAATTGTCACCTTTCCTCCCAGTGGGCAATTACTCTTGATGAACAACAATGATAATATTAATAATACTCTGCATCTCACTCCAAGCAACTGAAGACATTTCAGTTACATTAACTAGTATCAGTTCATCAACCCTGCAAGGAGGGCAGGGGAGGGAGGGGAGGAGATTATTTTAATGAAGAGTGTGCTCTGGTACCATGACGTGTCCAAACAAAAAACAGCTGAGATGGACCAAGCGAGGATGTGCTTCTGTTACCAGGTGGGAAAACAACCTTAGTCAGGTGTTTATTGGACATTTGTTGGGATATTCCTTCAGAGTTGACTCAGCACTCAAATTTCAAAGGGCTGATATATTGAAAATTGTCTCCATTCCACAAATAATATTTATCAGGTGACTTGCGGGTGTAAATCTCTTTCCTAGAAGCTATAATCATTGACTTAAATTCAACTTTACATGTTGATTTTCTGTTTCTCAATTTGGAGGTAAATAAAATGAGTCATGCTGGTAACTAGAATCTTTGGTCTTGCTGCTGCCCATTGGTCATTTCAGAAAAGTCACATGATGAAGATGCCTTTTAAATTAAGATTCTGGTAGCACTGCATTCCCTAAGTTTCTTGGGCTTTTGGTTGTGAGTGCCTCTTCTCAGCAAGCTTTCCATCATGATTGAGCCCTTCTTGGGAACCTGGAAGCTGATCTCCAGTGAAAACTTTGAGGAATACATGAAACAACTGGGTAAGAAATACCCTTGCGAGATTTGGAAACTGGCAACACATTTTGTGATGTGGTTAGGTTTGCATTTTACAATGAATTTTCCTACAATTCTCTCTTTTGTGATCTTAGGAAATAGTCATATAAGATGAACAAAGTTTATGTATCTGCTTTTACTTTTTTTTGTTACTAGTAATAATTGTCTCTTTTTGGAATACAAGGCTCACAGATACTTCCTTCTAGTCATTATCTGTGTATTTAAGTCCGTTTATCCTTTTTGAAAATGTTTCTTCATCCTAAGCCCTGGATAGAGTTTATCTCTAGCTTCATCGATTCAACTAATAGCATTTCCTAGCTTCAAATTTACAGATAATAATCATATCTATAATTAAATTTTTCTGCTAAATTTGTTCCAAGGTTTGCTTTTAGTTGTGACTTCAAAAGAACAATAGCAACAAATGAAATCTGGTTAACATTTAGAGTCTTCATACATATGGGAGATTATTTTTAAAATATTTTGAAAAATTTTGAATTTTTTATCGGAGAAATGGAACATTTTTACTCATCGACTGTCTCACCAACAATTGATTGTTGTTCATCAAGAGACAATATTTCTCAGAAGTATAAACCCTATTCATCCTTTAGCTCTATCCTCAAGTTGAATAAACATTAATTATAATGGCTCAGACCTATAACAACTAAACTATTCTCACTAATGCTAGGAGAATGGAAATTATTTAATATTTGATTAAGTAACTTTTAGTATTTAATTAAGAGAAGTCCCTTGCAATAATAAACTGTATATAAAGCCAAGAATTTCCTTCTTTAAATTTGGCGGAAATGATCAAGGCATAATAATAAGTCACTGTGTTCATAATGTAACATTTGTCCCTTTTTCACACTCAGTATTCACTTTCTCCAGGAGCTGTAAGAAACTTGTTTCCCTGTTTCTTCATGGATTCATAGACTCACCTGTTTTGAGTTTAAATTTGGGGGCATTAAGAAACTTTGGGCTTATGGCAAGAGTAGCACTTGGTTTGACTGGGAGCTGAGCTTAGGCGGAGAAGAACAGCTGCGTGCTACTGTGTGCCACCGCCATGCTAAGTCCTTTCCCTTCACCTCCTGGCACACCTAGGAGGCAAGTACTACAGTCATCCGTGTTCCGCTGCTGAGAAAGCTGAAGGTTAGAGAAAGGAATGACATGCTGAGCTCACAGGTGACAAAGCCCGCGTTGTAACCACCCCACTCTTCTCTCTTCTGTGATCTGCAGCTAACACTGCCTCTCTGCAGTCAGGTGTGTCTTGTCAGTTCCACAATCTAAATGTGAAATCGAGTTCGATATTGATCATGAGAGAGAAGACTCAGTTCTTCCGCCTACCTATTACAGGAATCAAGTTTGACAGTGGACAACCCCCAACCACAGGGCCAGGCTCTAAGCCAAATTCTTTAGGTTGCCTACTTCTTCTTTACTTGGCCAGATCTGAATGTAATCTGCAAATAAGAGAGGAGCTTGGACTTTATTATTTTTTTAAAGGATTTTATTTATTTATTTATTTATTTGAGAGAGAGTGAGAGAGAGCAGGGCGGGGGGCAGAGGGAGAGGGAGAGAATCCCAAGCAGACACCCTGAGCAGGGATCCTGACGCAGGGCTCAATCCCACGACCCAGAGATCATGACCTGAGCTGAAATCAGGAGTCAGACGCTTAACCGGCTGAGCCACCCAGGCGCCCTGGAGCTTGGACTTTATAAGTCATGATCTTTTAGAGTAGTTTAGATACTCCGAAAATTGTATTTCTTAGTTTGTTTTTTTAAAATGTGCTAAAATTCTTAGACTTTTAGAAAACCTGTGTTTAAATCTCAGCTCTGCTACTTACCAGACACATCACCTAGAATAAGCCTCTCTACGTCTCTAGGACACTGTGTACTCATCTCTAAAATGAGGATAATTACAACCTCCACACTGCTGTTATAACACCCCTTGAGGTAAAGCGTGAGTTCTGATCCCCTGAAAGGCACCATACACATACACATTTTAGATGAAGCATGAGTCTGGAAGATTTTAGAGGAGGCACAATAGCCTCAAAAGTGAATTTAGCTTTTCAAAATGTCAAGTGTAATTACTAGATATACCTTCTGAATGGGCTTGTTTGGCTCAACCCCACTATCACAGTGAGCACTGAAGAAATTATGGCACATTACCCAAAACCTGAATGGAGGAAGTATGTATTCTCATTAAATTGCTTTCCAAAATGGTTGTTAGTACTTCCTAAATGTCTTATGAAGGCATGTTGCCTTACAGGGATGAGCACAGCAGCCCGGAACCTTGCAGGGTTAGCAAAGCCAAGAATCAGTATAAGTGCCAATGGGGATGGAGTGAACATCAAAACGGAAAGTTCCTTCAAGAACACAGAGATCTCCTTCAAACTCGGGGAAGAATTTGATGAAACCACAGCAGACAACCGGAAAGTAAAGGTAAGAACTAAGTCTTCCTGGTGGAAGAATCCAGAAAAAAACTAGATAACCCAGAAAAAAAACTAGAAGGTGGTTGAGCATGGTTCATTCATATCTAATTTGATTAAGTACCAAGTCAGTTTGGGCTTGCTTTGTTGATTACTGCCGAACATCTCTAAAGCCAATCCCTTCGCAAATTATTCTGATGGTTAACAGGCCCAAAAAATTTGACATGTTTTCACTTTTTTATGATCTCTCTTTCTCACTGTATAAAAGAGCAATAGAAGAGAACAATTATTCACAAACAGTTTAGGTATTGTTCATCTGGGGAAGGAGAGCATTAATTGAATAATCTCTTGAGACTTCTCTAATTTGATATTAACTTATGACAAGAACTGAGGGGGGAATTTGGGGGAAAAGAATGTCAAAACAGAAATGAAAAAGTAGATGTCTAGTTTTTGGTAGGTTAGAGTGTAGTGAATTGCTATTTCTAACTGATTCCTTTATGCATTTATAGAGCATCATAACATTAAACAGTGGTGCAATGATTCATGTCCAAAAATGGCTTGGCAAAGAGACAACAATCAAAAGACAAATTGTAGATGGAAAAATGGTAGTGGTGAGTTTTCGATGAATTGAATTTTTTAGATACTCCTCTTTGATGCATGCCTTTCAAGTTACTCAGTTGCTGTGCATCCTGAATTGAGAGTCTGGGGAAGGAGGGACAGAGCAAGTTTAAACTGTCGTCTGCCAACTCTAATAGATCCCTTTTTGCTTTTAGGAATATATCATGAATAAAACTGTCAGTACTCGAATTTATGAAAAGGTATGAAGGAAGTGTCTACATCAGTGGAAACTTGTTCACTAACAGGAAGCTGGGACTTGAAGAAGATATGCCTCAGGGCCGGTGATTTAAATAATTGTTCAACATAAATTTGCTCAATAAAACCAAAAAATTAAGTGCAGTTTTGGAGCTGTGTGATAGTGAGGGTTGGGGAGAAGCGGATTAATTGGTGAGGTAAGAAGCTACTTGCTTGTGGTATGAGTATAAGAGCACCGAAGTCCCCTTAAGCCTCTGTCCACCTGACTTCCATAGTCCTTGAGTTCGCTCCAGTGGACCTATTCCATTTAGGTTAAGACATTCTGTCAAAGAGTGCTCTGTGGAAATTCCTGTGACCTCACAGAGGGTATAATACACTGGAGATTCAATCACTGGAAACTACTTTGGGCAGCACAGATGCTGAAAACCAACATTGCTGACTTTTGATTTTTGCAGAAGGCGGCTCTGCTTGAAGTCATTGGGATAGATGAAACACAAAATAGAGCCTGAACCTCATACACTGTGGTTGAATTATTATGGAAGAACATTTAAAATAATTATCGTCTTACTTATCTATGAGCCCATTTAAAATAATCAGGCTAGGGCATCTGTCACCACTACTTACAGTTTAGTCTTTGCAGAATGACATTATGTTAAATGCCAGTCTTGAATTTCTAAATGCCTCGTTGGAACATAATTGTTAGAGCTACACAAAGTCCCTTAATAATTTCATTAAGGACTGTTGCTAGGAAGTACTCTCAGGGCTTAGAGCAGAAGAGATTAATATAGGTAAAATTAAAGTGTAAAGTCTGAAAACCTGAGGGGAGGGAAAAAGGAAAGACAAAGAATTATGTAAATATCATGTGGTACTTTAAAAATAGATAGTAGTTGGTCAAAAATAAGTCCTAAGAGTTATGTTTAATATGTGCTTAAGTAGAATGTCCATGTAATTTGTTACCTAAAGTGGAAAGGGGGGATGCCTGGGTGGCTCAGTCAAGCGTCTGCCTTCGGCTCACTCAGGTCATGCCAGAGTCCTGGGATTGAGTCCCGCATCGGGCTCCTTGCTTGGCAGGAAGCCTGCTTCTCCCTCTCCCTCTGCCTGCCGCTTCCCCTGCTTATGTTCTCTCTCTCTCTGACAAATAAATAAATAAAATCTTAAAAAAATATATAGTGGAGGGCGCCTGGGTGGCTCAGTTGGTTAAGCGACTGCCTTCGGCTCAGGTCATGATCCTGGAGTCCCGGGATCGAGTCCCGCATCGGGCTCCCTGCTCGGCAGGGAGTCTGCTTCTCCCTCTGACCCTCCTCCCTCTCATGCTCTCTGTCTCTCATTCTCTCTCTCTCTCAAATAAATAAATAAAATCTTTAAAAAATATATATATATAGTGGAAAGGGGCTGTTATCAGTAATTACATTCGGACAACAGGCATAAATGGGAACTGCCCTAGGCAATCTGGGGGGAATGGCCACCTTAGGAGGATGAAACTGAAAGGTAATATACAAAAGCACTGAGCATGACCCTGGAGCAAGAAATGAATCAAGGAAAGTAAGGAGGTCAAGGAAAGGAACTAGGATTGTCATATTAAAACCAGAAGTATACAGCAGTGCACTTGAAGTGATGGGCTTGATAGTGGCCACACAGCTGCTGGATGTGGGCAGTGACAGTCATTCCCACATGACTTGTGCCCGTCCTTCCTAAAGGACTCAAGTGCATACAAAATGTAACCATGCTTGTTCTCCAGAAGTCAGACTCTCAACCCCCCAGGTGTCCTTGCACAAAGAGGGCCAATGGTTCTTTAATCAGAGGACAGTCTGCAAGGTGGATACAGAGGACAGCCACTTTAGCAGTGCCCCTCGGAGTAGGGGTGGAAGGATTTCTAACAACCCTCAGGAAGAGGATACTACTCTAAAAAGCCCTAGGCACTTCTCATTTAAATCTTTGGATTTATAGGATGCCTGGGGGGCTCCGATGGTTAAGCGGCTGCCTTAGGCTCAGGTCATCATCCCAGGGTCCCAGGATTGAGCTCTAATTGAGCCCGACTGAGCCCCATGTTGGGCTCCCCACTCAGTGGGGAGTCTGCTTCTCCCTCTGCTCCTCCCCCGACTTGGCGCACGTGCGTGCTCTCTCGCTCTCTCTCAAATAAATAAATAAACTCTTTAAAAAATAAATCTTCGGATTTACGGAGGCATAATTTTTTTTAATATCATAGTGTCTTGCAGTTTTCCTTTTTTTTTTTTTTTTTAAGAGCTTATTTATTTATTTGACAGAGAGAGACACAGCGAGAGAGGGAACACAAGCAGGGGGAGGGGCAGAGGGAGAAGCAGGCTTCCCGCGGAGCAGGGAGCCCGATGCAGGGCTCGATCCCAGGACCCTGAGATCATGACCTGAGCTGAAGGCAGACGCTTAACTGATTGAGCCACCCAGGTGCCCTTACAGAGGCATAATTAGGAAAAGAATAATATAGTTCTGAATTTTCAAGACTTATTTCTCTTCTCTTTATGCCACACCTCAAGGTACAAAGAGCCTAAATGAAACAAAAGCCTGATGTTTAGTCTTTAGTACGACTGATCTTTGGATAATTAATACTTTTTTAGGTTGAATCAAACATACTACTCCTGAGGAAATCATTCACTCAACAAATTCTTACTCTGACAACTGTTCAAAACCAAGTTAGGTGCTGGAACACAGCACCATGTTAGGCGTGGAGCTCACAACTTTTGATGTTATAAGTAGCCCGACATCTTGAAACCCTATTGCTTTTACTTTTATTCTCAGTCAACTCATGTCAAAATTTCTGTAGGAAAAAAAATTCACTGAAGTTTATACTTAGAATCATTGGTCTTTGCTAAAGACTTTCACATGATCAGTCTCCTGGTATATCTGACTTCAAAAGTCATTATCTGTAAGTAAATGATAACACGCCATATTTGTCAAGTCGTACTGGATTTATCATTATCTATCTGTAATTATATAATAGCACGTCACATTTGTTAACTTGTGTTGGAAATAATGGAACTTTTCATTATAGTGACCTGAGCAATAAAAAGCCATTATTTATTCACTTTCCAAAGGGGTTTGAAATAAAGGAAGTGAGAGTAGTTTTTATAAGCCACACAGGAAAATATATTTTATTTTTTGAATATTTTTAACCTAAATGACTTAGTAGTAAGTCAAATTCCATCATATTTCAAATCCACATTGAAGTTTGTGGGAAGGTATTAATTATCTGAAGATCAGTCATACTAAAATCATGATTAATACTACTACCAAACAATAATTCACCAGATTTCTTTTTTTGCTACCCAACACTACTTAGTAAATCACTGACAAAATTATTTGTTTTGAACATTCTTAGTGTATTTAATTGTCATACTTTTTGCACAAAAATGCAATAAACATAACAGTCCATGCGTTTCTTCACTGGCCATAACAAGATAACCGACTTTTGCAACGACAGTAACCAAAAATAGATGGGGGCGCCTGGGTGGCTCAGTTGGTTAAGCGACTGCCTTCGGCTCAGGTCATGATCCTGGAGTCCCGGCATCGAGTCCCGCATCAGGCTCCCTGCTCGGCAGGGAGTCTGCTTCTCCCTCTGACCCTCCCGACCCTCCCCCCTCTCATGTGCTCTCTCTCTCAGTCTCTCTCTCTCAAATAAATAAATAAAATCTTAAAAAAAAAACAGATGGAAAATTAGGATGAAATATCAGGAAATAACCTAATCCCGAAGCTACAGGTTAAGATTTCTAAATTGAAGTTCAGGAAAAATATAGTTCATCCATTTTGAAATTTGATATCTACAGCCTATGTAATTTTTGGAGAGGGACAAGACTGGGGAGGAACCATCTAGACACCCACCCCATGCTAGAATGGGACTTGTCTGTTACCCCAGGGGCACACCACAGTGAAGTGGAATGAATGGGGTTTGAGAACCAGTCGGAGCAGGACTTGAATCCTGCTTCCGCTGTGGACGCCTACGTGAGCATGCACGAGCTGCTTAGCCACTTTGGTTTTCTCCTTTGCAAAATGGAGTCTATCTACTTGACAGAGTTGTGTAGACGGAAAATTAGGGTAAGATATCAGGAAATAACCTAATGCCAAAGTCTTAAGATTTCTAAATTGAACATTTAGAGAAAATACAGTGTGTGTGTGTGTGTGTGTACGTGTGTGTAATGTTTTCTCTCAAGGCCTTTTTACCATCTCAGTTATTGAAAGCATTTATAAGATATAATCAAGAAATAAAGTAGGCTACCTATATAACACACAATTAGAAAATCACTTCAACTTTTATGAGTTTATATTTGTTCTTTATGAAATAAAGCTAGACACAGACGCTTCTCACTATGCTTTGCAAGTGAATTATTTTTCAGGGATTCCTTTCTCCCATCAGATGTAAGGGAGCAGATGGCTGAGTCCTAAAAAGTATTTCTGATGGCTCTTTATGCTACAACCTCTTTAATGCTGTGAATGTCACTTTCCCGCTAAGAGGGAAAAAATGCAAATCGAGGAGAAAAACTGTGGCCAGCTTGGTATATGCTATAATGACTAACAAAAGAAATGGAAATGCAGAAATTGTCTTCTATTTCCTCCCCAGTGAATGAGGAACTCTAATTCTCAGGTGTTCTATTAGGAATAATGATTTGAAATCTTAGACGAGATTTTGAAAAAGAGGCCATATCTCCTGGAGTCTAGTAAAAACAAAGCTAAATGCATAGTTTGGATGAATCAAAAACCACTTCACTCTCTTTATTGACATTCAACAAAAGAAAAGCTATTAACTACCTTTGGGCAGCATAAATGTCACAGCAACTGTCACCATAGCAACCAAAAGGTCAACTATCCACTGGTGACTAAGACATGATTCGCATTAAGAAAGCAACTATAATGTCAGTATTCTTTTTTTTTTTAAAGATTTTATTTATTTATTTGACACAGAGAGAGTGAGAGAGAGCGGAACACAAGCAGGGGGAGTGGGAGAGGGAGAAGCAGGCTCCCCGCGGGGCTCGATCCCAGGACCCCGGGATCATGACCTGAGCCGAAGGCAGACACCTAATGACTGAGCCACCCAGGCACCCCTACAATCACAGTATTCTTAAACGTAGAGAAAAACACTAGAAACCTGTAATAGGAAGATATCCGGCCTGAAGTGCTGTTGTCACCTTCTGTCAAATAGCTGCTGGGGGGCACCAGATGCCTCAGTGGCTGAGTTCTGAAGATAAATCAGATCATCAGTCTCACAGCATCTGGTGTCTAAACAATTCCATAAGGGATCTTTCTACATAATAATGCTTCATTGGCTCTTTAATGGTATCCTCACTACCTCCACCTGCAAATGATAGAGAATAATAATTGGGAAAAAAGGAAAATAACAGTTGAATATTCTAATAGGTCTCTGAATGTTTGTTTAATGTCTATCTTCCTAACTGGACTATAAGGCCCATATGGGCAGGAACTGTTGCTTCTTCACTCACCATGTTCCCTCCCTGCTAGTTCAGTTCAATCAGTTTGTCTTGAGTAATTGTCTGCATGCATGCAGGTGAGAATATGTGCAATGAATCTTGGAATTACCTTACATACGCTTTCCTAGTGGTATACTATGATCATGTCATCCTGAACATGGGAAGAATCACCTGCTTTTACCACTGACTGAAAGAGTGACCAAATGAAGGAATGAGTGTTGTGATTAAATTTCACACTTAGATATGACCCACAGCCAATGCCTTTTCTGTGCTTCGTGGGTATGAAAAAGGAAAGAAAGAAAAGGCAGGGGAGGTAGAAGAGGGAAGGAAGTTTAGGAGAATAATATTGTTGATCATAAGCACTAATTTTAGATGCTTTCACAATATTTATTATATGAGTTAATGCAAACAATAACCCCCATAAGTAGAAAAGCTTATATTTTCTTCATTCAGTCAGTCAACAAATATTTATTGACCGTGTCCATGCATGGTGTTACAGACTTGGGATACTACACAAGGAAAGTCATATGTTGTCCCCACTTATATGGAATCAAGACTTCAGTGGGCGATATACATATTAATCAAATGATATCCAAAATTAATAAAAATTGCCATTGCAGTAACTGTTCAATGATGTTATACTAGAAAAAGGTTAAGAAAGATGATTGCGTTGAAATCTAAAGGATGTCAACCCAAGAGTAGGAAACTATGATTGAGCTGAGGTTTAAGGATTAACCATATGAGAGTGGTTAGACATTCCAGGAAAGGAGAAGAGCACGTGCAAAGACCCTGGTAGAAGCAAGTTGGAAATTAGTACTTTCTTTTCTATTCTCCGGGAGATTTTGTGTAAAATTGGTGTCATTTTTTCTGTAAATATTTGTAAGAATTCATTGGTGAAGCTTATGGGCCTGGAGTATCTTCATGAGAGAAATTTTAACTATAGATTCAAAAATAATGGATTTGGGAGTAATCACATTTTTACTTCTTGTATTATTTTTGGTAAACTGTGTTTTCTAAGGAATTTATAAAATTGCTTTTAAATCTGAAAAATTATTGGCATGAAGTAGCTCATATTTTCTTACGATCTTTTTAATTACTGTAAGTTATGTAACTATAATTTTTAATAACTAGGATATACTGATATGCCCTTTTTTATTCCTGCAATCAATAACTTTTGCCTTCTTTCTTTTTAAGTCCATCTTGCTAAAAGTTTGCCAATTTTCTCAGTCTTTTTCTTTTTAAAAGATTTTATTTATTTATTGAGAGAGAGGGAGAGAGAGCACGTGCAAGTGTGAAGGCAGGTGGGGTGGGGGGCAGAGGGAGAGAGAGGATCCCAAGTGGACTCACTGCAGAGCAGGGAGCCCAATGCGGAGCTCACTGTCACGACCCTGAGATCATGACTTGAGCTGAAACCAACAGTTGGTTGCTTAACTGACTGAGCCACCCAGGTGCCCCTCAATTTTATTAGTTTTTAAAGGAACTGTTGGTTTTGATGATGTTTTCTATAACATGTTTGTTTTTATTAATATCTGCTCTGTCAATCATCTAGTTCTGTGGACTCCTGTTTCTTTTGCTTTTTGAGCATATTTTCCTATCTCTTTGCTCTATTTACTTATTTAAGATTTCATTTATTTGAGAGAGAGAGAGAGAGCATGCACGAACAGGGGGATCATCAGAGGGAGAGGGAGATAATCTCCAGCAGACTCCATGCTGATCGCAGAGCCCCATGTGGGTCTCAATCCCAGGACTCCCAGATCATGACCTGAGCCAAAACCAAGAGTCTGACGCTTAACCGATTAAGCCACTCAGGTGTCCCCCTACTTATTTTTGATTAACAATGTAGATGAAAAGTTGCGGAAATAATTTAGATTTATGGTGACATTATCTTCTTTTGGAGAGAGTTTGTTTCTGACTGGTAGCTAGGTTCACTGGCTGTCCAGATCACACTAAACTAATTTTAAGAATTGAATTGCTGTTAGCATGGGCCTATTTAATTCACCTTTTTCCCTATGCTGCAATCTTTCAAAGTCCCAAACCAAAGCGTGTTGATTAACCAGGAATTTTCCCTCATTGTTCCCCTAAACCTTATAACACGGTCATAAACGTTCCTCAGACTTTTGCCTCTCATCTGCCTTTTGCAGAATTCATAAATGCCTAGAGCCACAGCAGTCCGCTTGGGACTGTTTTCTCTGGCCTTGCCTTTTTCACCCAAATTCTAGACCCTTAATTTTTCTCTGCCTTTTTCTCTCTCTGATGCCTTGAAAAATTGAAAAAAAAAAAAAATCATGTTTTTTCTAAGATGTCATAGTTGGAAAGTTAGCTTGATTTCCTCATCTATCATAAGGAAGTGAAAATTCTAAAGTCCATTTTTGTTTATTCAGTTATTTTTAAAAAAATGACCATTTTATTTATAGTGACACGTTATTTGCTGTGCTTTTCATGCCACCAATTATGATCACAGTATTTCTATTTTACAAATATAATAATTTTAATTGAGAAAGTAAGTTCCAAAAGGGTATGGAATTCTGTTCAATGATGTTTAACCTTGAACAGTGCCTAGCACTTAGTAGGCTGTCAATATTTTTGCTATTACATGAATGAAAGGAATGGAATCAGATCTTCAGCACTCAAGTGGATGATCATGAAGTCTTTGTTCATTTACTATAGGATGGTTGGCTATCACTTTTCCAAATATATAATTGGATGTAGCTTGAAGACAATATGTGAGGAATATTTACATGACATGCTATATAGAGCATGCTTTCTTTATTTTGTTTGGACCCGTGGGTGTTCTTTTCATTGTATGATTCAAGTAGCTCCCCTTATCGTGAGAATTTACGTAGGCAATAAATCTATGAAAGGTGAATCCATATTGTAAACAGACTATTGTATATCCATTCTACAAATATTTAGTTCAAGTCTAAATATATGTATCTAGTTATAATATGGTTCTGGTGTTTATTATCCACTGTTTTTCACTAGGATATTGAGGAATTTCTTAGCTAGGGGTGACTTAATGTCTCAAGCCTGGTTCAGTCTGGATCTTTGCTCTTTGCTTTGATCTGTGCCTTTGACTCACATGTGAGCCTCAGAATTTTATCTTTGTCTGAATACATCTGGTTCATTCCAGCAGTCAGGTACATTGCTGATAAGCTAAAACAGAAAATTCTTTTCTTTATTTAAAATTGCTTCAAAGTTATAAGCCCTGCCAATACATAGCTCAATGTTTATATTTTAACTCCACAGCTATTCCTATGTGCAATACAGGGACTGCTGAAAATTCATACAGCTCTCCTATATCAGTCTCTCTGAATACAAGGGCTCAGCTCAAGTGGGGTGGTTTAAGAGTCCTTCACAGATTTAGGCAAAACACCTAAATGTTGAATGCTACACTTCTCAATAAAGTTTGGTCACAAAAAATATTTTTGAGGACACAAGTGATACCATCATTTATTTTTATTAAGTGTTTTAGATAAGAAAATAACACATTCTTGGGGCACCTGGGTGGCTCAGTCAGTTAAGCAACTGACCCGGTTTTGGCTCAGGTCATGATCTCACAGTTGTGGGATTGAGCTCCGGGTCAGGCTCTGTGCTCAGCGCGGAGTCTGCTTCAGATTCGCTCTCCCTCCCACTCTCTCTCTCTTAAATAAATAAGTAAGTAAGTAAATAAATAAATAAATAAAATCTTAAAAAAAAGAAAATAATACATTCTCTAATCCAAAGCCCTTTTTTAAATAGCTGTTTCTTCTATCCCAGTACAATGTCCTTCCTCCAGTTATATTCTCCTGGGTCTAGGACTGGGTTAGCAGATTAGCGGAGGAATTTTTCTTGTCACTGTTTCATTCCCACTTTGAGTTATCCATGCACGAGTAATGTAAGGTGAGACTCGGAGTCACGGTATATGATTCCATATTTTGACCCAACTTGGACCCTAAGGACATAAATGCAATGGTTCTGGCTCAGCTATGACATTGGTAACCTGAGCCCAGAAAGCCAGCAATTCTACCTGTTACGAGCGAACCTGTTATGATCATGGGAAAATATCCCATTGTTGTGAAGACTGCCAGCCTGTGTACAAATATTTACAACCTGGTAATATTACTTATCTCATAGTCAGGACTGATGCCAATATAGAAAACCACTAGGAAAAGTTATGGCGGCAAGACGGTACTCCCAAGAGCAACACTTACATTTGAAGTGGTTTTATGTCTGCTCCCGCTGGTCGAAGACTGGGGCTCTGAGGTACCTGTAGCTTGGATGCTTCATCTCTTGACTTTCACCTCTCTTGATCTGGGGGCAGAAAGGACTAGCTCTATTTAGTCACATGGTGATGTCGGTATCACCTGACCTTTGGCCAAGGCCACTGTGCATATGTGATATGAAGGGAGCAGGGTAAGATAATGGCCCCAAGTCCGGGCTGGAGAATAATGCCAGGGTCAAACCTTGCCTCTCCTCATTCAAGTTTTGGGAGCAAGTTACCTAACCTTCTCATTAGTAAATGGATGTGATAATAGTACTTGACTCTTGGAGGTGTTGAGAGAATTAAATGAAATAATCCATAATAAGCACTGAGCAGGGTGACTGGCCCATAATGAGCTCTTAGTATACATTAGTATTATTTATATAGAAACTTCTTCTCTTTATAAAACTGAAGATTTATTTTAAAGGGCTTAAACTCAGAGTTGTTGTATCAACTAAGAACCTGCTTAATTTGGACTTAAGGTTTCTTTTTTTTTTAGATGAAAATCTTTGCTGTGGCCAAAGATCGTGTTCTAGTGCTCCTTCTTAGCCATCCCATGAATACGATTTCTGTGCTCTGCTGTAATAGACTGACCGTATTGTCTGCCTACTCTGCCTGCCTGGGATATGTGAACTATGCCAAGCCTCCTTTACCTATGAATACTTCCTCACACTGCTTCCCTGCATTTCTCTCCCACAACATATTTGAGGCGGTTATCACAATACTCATGGACATTTTCCTCTCTTTCTTCTCTTTCAATAAGAATTCTTAATTGTGCAGACTCAGGATTGAGAGTGACCAAGATGCTTGAGCGCGCGCACACACAAACACACGCGCGCGCGCTCTCATTCATGCTCATATAATTTAGTCTGGTATAGGATTCAATTCACGGAGTCTTTTCCAAAGCATTAAAGACTAAGCACTTCTTAAAAATGTAAGATCGACCAAAAATTTTTTTGAAGGTTCAAATAGTACTCTCATTGATCTTTATAAAAATTTTTGGAGACTAAAGGAAACATTATGTGGGGCTTTCTTTTGTCCTAACGGGTGATTCATTGCCTGGTCCTGACACTGCTTTTCCCCATTGGGTCTCTGTGAGAGTCACATGCTTTGGACATCTTTGAAAAGAATCTTCTGAGGCTTCAGCATCTCATTTGAGTCTCCTGAATCTCACCTAGAGCTGTGTTGAATTCTCATCCATCACAATGAGCAACAAATTCCTGGGCACCTGGAAACTTGTCTCCAGTGAGAACTTCGATGATTACATGAAAGCTCTGGGTAAGAAATGTTCCTTGTAGCTCTGGTTGGGAAGATCCTTTTTTGCAAAAGCTGCATGACTATTTCCTTCTAACTCCTTTTCCAGGACTCTGGGGAAGTTTGCAGAGGCTCAAGTACAATCCTTTTCTGCAATTAAACTTCTATTGTGTCCTTCCAATAGTTTATTGTACTTCATTTGTGGAAATTTTAATAGATTTTAACCTAAGAGCTGCTTAATTGCGTGGAACTCCACTGATTTCAAAGGTGGTTTCGTATCAGTAGGGCTTTGCTTTAAAGGAAAGAAATCTTAGAGGCTTCGGCAACCCATCCTCTGGCTTTCCTGAAGGTTCGTTTTATAAAAGCTGAAGTGCTCATAAGATAAGGAGTTGAAAATATTGAAGTTAATAGAAAGCCTCAATTTAAAATTTTGGTATTTAGCTAAACCAGAAGTTTACACTACTTTCCTGGAGTTGGAGCCATGGATGAAGATGGAAAATCCAGTCAATAGTTTTATCTACTTTATTTTATACTATTTCTAGAGAATGTTCCACATTGATATGAGCACAATAGGTATGAAGTGTCTTTGGAGCTATTTAAGTAGAATAGAAAGTGATGCCAATGACCCAGGTTGCTATGCTTGACAAAGGGCCTGTAACTTTACTTACCTGTTCAGAAAGCTCATGAGAAGAGTTGTATTTTTAGGTAAAATGAGCAAAATCATGTCATATTGCCTAGAAAACTATGAGACCTTATGGGTATAAATCCATACTATGAGGTTGGTTAGATTTATGGACTTGACTTTACAGTTGAGGAAGAAGCAAAATACAAGAGCCTCGATGAAGGACTCCCTAATTCTGTCATTTTTCAAATTTAGAATGCATAAGATCACTTCGGGGTTTGGTATAGTGTAAATTCTCAGGCTCTACTGCAGAGATTATATATAATATATATATTCATATATTTATATGAAAGTAGTTTTTCCTTCATTTATTTCTCTCATTTGACATTTCTCCTTTTCCCTGTATTTCTATAGTTTTAGTAATAAAACTTGAGAGTCTAATTTTGTTTTGTTTTTCAGATGGAGAAAATTTTAAAAAATGAGTTTATTTATGATTACGTGTAATGGTACAGATCTTGAAAGGAGATGGATAGATTTTTCCTACCAGTTAAACTTAGGAGCCGAGGCGCCTGGGTGGCTCAGTCGTTGAGCGTCTGCCTTCGGCTGGGGTCGTGGTCCCAGGATCCTGGGGTCGAGGCCCACATCAGGCTCCCTGCTCCACGGGAAGTCTGCTTCTCCCTCTCCCACTCCCCCTGCTTGTGTTCCTTCTCTCAGTGTGTCTCTCTCTGTCAAATAAATAAATCTTTAAAATAAATAAATAAATAAACTTAGGGGCCACAACAAAATTTCAGAAATAAGATTCTATTAAGGATGTGGGGAGGAGCGTCTGGGTGGCTCAGTCATTAGGCATCTGCCTTTGGCTCAGGTCATGATCCTGGGGTCCTGGGATCGAACCCCCGCATCAGGCTCCCTGCTCCGCAGAAGTCTGCTTCTCCCTCTCCCACTCCCCCTGCTTGTGTTCCCTCTCTCGCTGTGTGTCTCTCTGTCAAATAAATAAAATCTTTAAAAAAAAAAAGGATGTGGGGAGAGTTCTTTTCTATATCCATAATGTATTACTGAGGAGAAAAAATTCATAGAACAGTATGTATCTGTCATAGTTGCATTTTAAAAATACCTAGAATATTTATATGTAAAAACTAAAATGTCTGGAATGATTCATACAAAACACTGGTGATTTTCAAAGACTGTGGGATTGGGATGTGGTAAAAGGGGATGACTTGCACTATTTAGGCTAAACACATTTATCTTTAAAATCTGCAGACATTACTCTTGTAATAATAAAACTTAAAATATTTAAGTCGATGGACATGTATTTCCATTAGGTGGTGAAACATGGGAGGAGGCCCTCAGTACTCACTGATGCTACCCGCCATTTCCACACCTGAGCATAGAATGCGGCCATGCATAGTCTCTCTAGGTACATCTCTTTGTCGACGTAATTCTAACACTATCTTGATTTACAGGTGTGGGGTTAGCCACCAGAAAACTGGGAAATTTGGCCAAACCCCGTGTGATCATCAGCAAGAAAGGGGATGTTATAACTATAAGAACTGAAAGTACGTTTAAAAATACAGAGATCTCCTTTAAGTTAGGTCAGGAATTTGAAGAAACCACAGCTGACAGCAGGAAAACAAAGGTAAATTTTAATGTTTCTCTTCAAAGTTGGCTCGTTCTCCAGCTTGAGAGGATTATTTCTGTTAGTGTTCATAAAGGTAGACTACCCCCATTCTATTGAAAATTGGGGCACCTGGGTGGCTCAGTCGGTTAAGTGTCTGCCTTGGGCTCAGGTCATGATCCCAGAGTCCTGGGACTGAGTTCCACATCGGGCTCCCGGCTCAGCAGGGAGTCTGCTTCTCCCTCTGCCTGCCGCTCCCCCTGCTTGTGTGCTCTCTCTCTCAAATAAATAAAATCTTAAAAAAAAAAAAGAAAGAAAATGAATGTGCCTTGGGGGAGCCTTGCTTGATCTTAGGATTGTGAATTCGAGCCCCATGTTGGGTGTGGAGTCTACTTTAAAAAAAAATAAATGAAATGAAATAAAATAAAATAAAATAGAAAATGAATGTGCTTCATGAGACAGCTATTATGAAAACAATTCGATACTGAATGAACCGCTTCCTTAATCAACCAAAGTCCAAGCAACTCGATTATGTGAATTTGTCTCTGCAGAGCATTGTAACCTTGTCAAGAGGCTCATTAAATCAAGTGCAGAAATGGGATGGCAAGGAGACGACAATAAAAAGAAAGTTGGTGGATGGGAAAATGGTAGAGGTAAGAGTATTTTCACTTCTAAATACAAAAATAATGGTATTTAAATAGAGAAATTGGTTATATTATTTTCGAAATATTCCTTTTTCTTTGCAATACCAATGGATAAGAATGGCTAAGGATAAAGTCAGAGCTAATGGTTAGATGATATTTCAACCATGAAGACTCATCTACAGTACTTTAAGTATAGGTCCAAGATTTTAGAAATAACAAAGCCCATTTGTTATTTTAGAAATAACAACACCTAAAAATAACAGCAAAGTCAAAGAAAGTATGGATAAATCTTACCAATTTGGACTCACAAAGAGAAAAGCAAGTCTAAGTTTAAAAGCAAAACAAACCCCGAACGGCTCAATTATAGAATATTTGTAGATATCTAAGTGTTTTGCTTTCAAGAATCCGAAGTAACTTGGACTACACCATGTCAATAATTGAAGCTCAGCTCATAGGAGACCTTTTAGTCAGCAGATAAAGAATGATGAGCAGGGTTCCATGAGATGCCGTCTAACGATTTTTTTTAAGTTTTAGCTTCTGTGCTTACTAATACATACATTGAATATAGATTCATGTTATTTTAAATGTTTTTTCCTTTAGTTTAGAGGTTCTTATCCCTAGCTACAAAATAGATTTTCATGGGGAGTTAATACCAATATGGGGCCCCCGACACAGATTAATTAAATGCAAATCTCTTGGGGGAGAAGGAACCATCAGTATTTTTAAATGCTCCTCAGATGCTGCAAATATGCATATAGTTTTGAAATCCACTTTTAGATTTAAATGCACACAAATTATGCATAAAAACTTGCCACTTTAAGAAAATTCTTCCATAGTAACATAGATTGACTTCAAAACTGTTTCTCCTATTTCAATGTCATAATTCCGAATTGTCAGAGACTGACATACTGATGTACCTTTCTAAGCTTAATCTTATGAGCTTGTTTTTATTTTCTGTTGCTATGTGCAAATTTGCTGTTCCTAGTTTGAGTTTTATATACTCAATGAATCTCTCTCTTTTCTTAAGGAATGTAAAATGAAGGGCGTGGTCTGCACCAGAATTTATGAGAAGGTCTGAGAAAATTATTTCCTCATTGAAGTGATATTTGATCATTTGATGTTGGAAATCAACGGTTTTCATTGGCAAGGCCCGACTACTCTGCAATTTGTCTGTTTGTTTTTGCTTTTGTCCTAATAGATCAAATAGGTAAAGGCCTAAACTGAGGATTAATCTAAAATTCAGTGTTGTTTAAACATTTTCAATTT
This sequence comes from Neomonachus schauinslandi, assembly GCF_002201575.2. NCBI lineage: Eukaryota > Metazoa > Chordata > Mammalia > Carnivora > Phocidae > Neomonachus > Neomonachus schauinslandi. The sequence continues at coordinate 135,924,695 of NC_058406.1, read as the reverse complement.
GTATGCATTTCCTTACTCTATTAAAGTATGTATATTGGCCAGACCTAAATAGTTGATAATGTCATTTAGTTATCTGTGAAATTCTAACCTATGTTGTACTTTGTATATCGAAATGATAGTAAAGCAAGTAACTGGATAGTAAAAGGAAGTAAATGTATTGATCTGAGTAGCCCCAGCATGGTGGGGAGGAGGATCAGAAGTGAGACAAACTACAAGAAGGAGCTGTTTTAAATCAGAGTTCTATTTCAGCTAAAAGGGCAGCCTCTACTCCAGCCAATTTTTTTAAAAATTGAAGCGTAATTTAAGGACAGTGAAATGCACAGATATCAAGGGTAGAGTTCAAGCCATTGTGACAAATGCACACACCCTTATAACTCACATCCTGATCAAAATAATGGTACACTTCCTTACTCCCAGAAAGTTTTCTCATGCCTCTTCCCAGTCAGTGTCCTGCCCTGTCCCACCTCCACCAGATGAAGTAGTCATTTGGTTTCTATCATTTGGGTTTTAAATCACAGTTTAATGTGCAGGTTTTTATACAGATAATATTATTTTTAACTCAAAAAAAGTATACATTTTTTAAATGAAAAGGCAACCAGGAAATTTTTTTAAATCCTGGAGAGGAAAACAACTGCTCCCATTCGGCATGGTATGAGCCATCACTTGCACATGTGAACATATCATTCTCATCTGCAACCACAGTACTCATTCTGTTTTACGTTCTGCTTTTTGTGACTTTAACAAGGATTCTTCCACATTTCAACAGGTGCTATACCATAATTTATTATGATTCTATAATATAACAGTTCTATTTTTATGTTATATCCAGTTTGGAGTTATCACAGATTATTTGGCAAAAATTGCCTTCATGTATATATCTGATTGTGCTGAATACTTTTTCCAGGAGAGGGATTAGTAAGTCAAAGAATATGGAAAACCTGATGGTTTCTTACTGAATATTTCTGTATTGCTTTCCTCAGTGTTGTTAGTGATGAGGGGCCAGCAGTATACTTATATAGGGCAATGCATGAACACAGGTCCTATACTGATGCTAACAGCTACCGAACGTTATATGTGTGCTGTGTGCCAAGCTCATTGACTCTCTACCAGACAATTTTCATGCCATTTTGCCTTATTTAATACAATTTCACACAACCACCCTATCCGGTAGATACTATTATTATCCCCATTTTATAAAAGAGGAAACAGTATAGAATAACTTGTGTAAAGTCCCAAAGTGGTAGAGAATGAAGAGAGCTCATTTGCTAAACCTTTACTCTATTTTGTCTCCTTGGTCACACCTATTAGAAACATGTCTGTTTCTTGGAAAATCTCTAAAGTGTGCCATTAGAGATTATTTTTGCCGGTTCTTGAATTTCATATAAACGGAGTCATACATTATGTGTTCTTTCTGTTTGCCTTTTTAAACTCAGCATAGTGGTTTTGAAATACATCCATATTGTTGCATGCAGCAGTAGTTTGCTCTTTGATTGCTAAGTAGTATTCTATTGCATGAATATATCACAGTTCACTTATCCCTTCTTCTCTTAAGACAGTTGGACTGTTTCCAGTTTTTGGCCAAATATTTTTGGCCAAAACATTTTGGCCAAACATATTTTGATGAATAAAGCTGCTATAAACATTCTTGTACAAGGTTGTTGGTGGACATATGAGTTCCTTCCTTTTGCATAAATAACTGGGCATTGAGTTACTGGGTCTAGTTGATTTTTGACAGGCAGGAATAGGGACTACTGTGCCCAAGTAATAATGAAACTCTTTCAGATGTATTGTATGATTGAGCAAATGACAAACGTGCTGATGTTGTTAGGGGCCAGGATTTTCACTGTGGAAGAGAAACATACAAATATGGAATGAGAGGGGCAAGAAAGAATCGTGTGAGAATGGACTGGAATAGATGTAAATTTATGGTTTCTAAGGCATGTGTATATATATGCATATGTGTATGTAATTGTACATGCATATCTGCATGCATTTATGTGTGTATATACGCATGTATTTATGTGTATGTGTATATACACCCATATATTTCCCAGATCTATCTGCCCAAAGAGCTTAGAAGCAATGACACCTGAGAAGGAATGAGTCCACCTACCGCCCAGACTTTGGTGTCCAATGTCATTCCCCACTAAAAGGAATGAGAGTTCCTTGGAGAAGCAACTAATTCCAATGTGGGGTCAGGGTAGGTACAAAATGAGCCTGAAATATCTTGTTATGCCAGAAAGTAAAGAAGTGTTTAAAAAAATAATAGAAGCATGCCAAAATATGGAGGCCAGCTTGGAGGTGTTCCCCTTGGTTCAGACTGAGACAATTTGAAAAATAAAATAATTGAGAAAAAAATCAAAACTTATAAGCCATTGAAGGAAAAATAAGGACCCATGAATCCGTAATGATAATAGAGAGAAAGAGAAGAGTCTTCCTTGTAGCAGAATGCCATGGGCTGACCGGTATATGTGGAAGGAGTGCTAGAAATGGAAAGTCATCATTTTTCAACTACCACAGTAGTTCAGGCAAGAACTGCCAGTGGATGTTAAATCTAGAGGGCAATTTTGATTAGGAGAAGGATATTAGTTTGGTCTTAAAATATCTCTTCACAGATTGCTCATTAGTTACGAGGAGAAATAATAGTTTAACTATGCAGTGAAAAATTGGGCAACTCCTTGACTGGGTAATCACCCCTGACATCACCAAAGAGGGGCAGAAGAACATGTGTTTTCAAATGTGATACCCTGAGAAGGAACATCACTTACGTAGTTTTTCAGTCCAGAATCCCTATCTGGATCTAATCATGGGGAGATATCAGACAAATTCCAAATGAGGAATGTTCTATCAAAAAAGAGGAGGGTGGTATTGATCGAATTCTTCAAAAATGTCATCGTCATAGAAGACAAAGAAAGGCTCTGTGGAAATTTTCTAGATTAAATTACATTCAAAATATGTGATGACTAAATCCAGTAAAAAAGAGGTTGAAATATAGATGACAAATTAGGTTAGAAGTGTACTGGGATTATGCAAGAGAATATCCTTATTCTTGGGAAATACACACTGAAGTATTTGGAGGTAATAGGCCATAATATATGCAATTTACTTTAAAAAACTGAAAAAAATTATGTGTATTTGTGTGTGTGCATATCTATTAGTGAGAGCAACTGACAAAGCAAATGGGGGTAAAACTTAATACACAAATCTGACTAGAACCTATATGTCTTTTCTTTGTAACAGTTTGGTTCTTGCAACTTTTCTGCAAGTTTAAAGTTATTTCCAAACAACAACAACAAAATTTTTTAAAGCTATACTTGGCAAGTCCTTCTCTGCCCCTGGGCATTTAATCAACACGTGTCTGAGAGGCATCATAACCGAGGTGTGGTTTTTTTATTTATTTATTTTTTGGCTCCAGCCAGATAATCCCATAAAAAAGGAGAGTTTTAAAACTGTGGTGCTATTTTTAGAGGTTGTAGTAATACGACTTGCAATAAAATGTATTCCTCAATAAACATAATTGCTCTATTATACAAAAGTCATGAGCAGTTTCTGTTTTTGTAACAGGAAAAGTGGAACTACACTGATAATGAGAAAGACAAAATGATCATTTCAGCAGGTGCTCCATGCTGCTAGATTTGAAAAAGATTTTCAAACAACCAGAAGTGGGGCAGGGAGCTGGAGTTCTGCAGTATTCAAAAAGTCATCTCGGAATATAATTTTGATTCTCAATTCTTCTTGATAGAACCAAAAGTTCTTTTTGAAAGAACATGGGGTGGTAATTAACGTAACATAATAAAAAAGAAAGAAAGAAAGAAAGAACATGGGGGCTAAGAGCAATGAGAGTGCCTAGTTCAAATTCCAATTTGCTGCTTACTAGCTATGTGTCATTGGGCAAGTAACTTAACCTCTCTGTCCCTCAGCTCCTTCACTGTAAAAATGGGGATAATAATAGAACATACCTCAATGAGTTGTGAGGGATAAATAAATTAAAATATGTAATGTCCTTGGCATTGGAAAAGCATTAGAGAAATGTCTTTTGTTATTATTATTTACCTAGTAACATACATGACTTTATTATACCTCAAAATGAAGAGAATTCACAAGATCTCAGAGCTGTTGATACTGATTTGCACACAATGCGGCTAAATTTATTAAGAATATTATTTATATAAGCGTAAAAACAACCAAGAAACCTACTCACTAGCACACCACTGCCTGGAAGTAGCAGAGTACTTAGATTTTACCAGTAACAGTTTTAGTGTCATGTTGACTGTAATATTTCTAATTTTTTACTAAGTCACTCTGGCTTAGCTTTTGGGAATATTTCTTCTAAACTAAGTGGTACCTCTTTAAATATGGTTGCACATTAGAATCATTTGGAAGTTTTAAATATTCCAATACCAAGATTGTACCACAGACCCACTAAGTCATAATCTATGGGTGACGGGTGAGACCCAGGCATCAGTATTTTTCAGGTGATTCCAATGTGTGGCCAGTTTGGGAACCACTGTGCCAAAGTCTTCCAAAGTTAGAAATTTAATGTAGGCTATTATCATGTTGCCATCCATTAAAATGGAGTGAAAGGTCATCAAAATCAGGAGTACCAAATGTCCCCAACGTGACACAAAATAACAGTACGTAGTGAAAATACTATGGTAAAATCAACGCAGATGTAATCAAGTCTTTTGTTAGGAAAGCAACTGTTTACTTCTTATCTTTATTTCCACCAGAAGGCAACACAATTGGCCATTATCCATGACATATGGAAAAGTGAAGGTTTCAAAATAGCAAAATGTGGAGCAACAGGGAAAACAAAGCTATAAAATAATGCTAAAACAGCTGCAAAATATAAACTAATTTTCAGCAGAATTTAGGAATCAAGTTCAAATTACTCAAAAAACGTAGTATGGGACTAATTTTTGAAATAGCACCTTGCACATTTTGCTATCTATTAAAATAATCAGTGATGACATGCAAAGTGTTCAGATCTCAGTTACCTGGACTGGAATTTGGGCACTATCTAAAGCCCTCCCCTTAGTAACCAACTGCAAGGCAATAGATTTTTATCTTTTTTTAAAGATTTATTTATTTATTTGAGAAAAAGAGAGTGGGAAGAGGGGCAGAGGGAGAGAAAGAGAGAATCTTAAGCAGACTCCCCACTGAATGTAGAGCCTTAGGCAGGGCTTGATCTTATGACCCTGAGATTGTGACCTGAGCCAAAATCAAGAATCGATGCTTAACCCACTGAGCCACCCAGGTGCCCCTATGCAACAGTTTTAATTGGTCTGCTGGTGTAAAGTGAATATCCCAGCAACACCAAAGGATTGATGCTTCTATAGCTAAAGGGTTCTGAAAACTAGATATGTGACAAGTCTAAGTTTCACATTCATTACGACCAAGTAATATTATTCCTTTGTTGGAATTTAAGATGGACATGAATTTTTGTACAATCTTGCATTTGGCATTAGAGTATAGTTATTCTTGATTTTCTATAATTGCACTTGTTTTCAAGTTATTAATGCAACATCAGTGCATGTAAGCTGCATCAAGTAAGATAGATAGTGTAGGGGAGCCTAGGTGGCTTAGTCGGTTAAGTTCTGACTTTTGATTTCGGCTCAGGTCATGATCTCAGGGTCCTGGGATGGAGCCCCATGTCAGGCTCCATGCTCTCCTCAGCGTCTGCTTATCCCTCTCCTTCCCACTTTGCCCCTCCTCCTGCTCTCTCTTTCTCTCTCACTAACATAAATAAATAAATAAATAAATAAATAAATAAATAAATAAATAAATAAATAAATAAATAAATAAA
>NC_058406.1:135839149-135918879 GCF_002201575.2 Neomonachus schauinslandi | reverse complement strand
AAATAAATAAATAAATAAATAAATAAATAAATAAATAAATAAATAAAATCTTAAAAAATAAATAATGTAGAGTAAATTGATGATAGCATTCAGATTTAGCATTTCCAAAATAAATCATTGGTGGGCTTCTATTGTATTTCCATAATGTAATTTGGCATTTGGAGAATACCTACTGCACTTAAAGCCAGCCAAATCTAAAAATTTGGATTAAAAATCCAAATCTATCTTGTGTTATACCATATTTTATTCATCTCAATCCTGTTTCCCACAGCTAGACTGCACTGTGTTGTTGTTTTTTTAAATTTATTTATTTATTTGAAAGTGAGAGTGTGCATGAGCAAGCGGGGTGGGGGGTGCAGCACAGGGAGGGGCAGAGGGAGAGAATCTCAAGCAGACTCCCTGCAGAGCATGAAGCAATGTGGGGCTTGATCCCACCACACCCATGAGATCATGACCTGAGCTGAAACCAAGAATCCAGTTGCCCAACTGACTGAGCCACCCAGGCACCCCTAGACTGCACTGTTAAAATCAAACACAGAGACCAGACTTGAAAATTCCCTGAGCAAACAAAATGAGTTCAGTCGTACAAACAAAGCTTAATTTAGCTCATTTCACAAGACAAGGGAGGCTCACTTGACCTGTGCTTCTTGCTTGTGCCTGTGATGATTATAAGCGGAACTTAAATTGTACCCCAAAATTGATATGAGGTAACCACTAACCAATTCCCTTTCATTTAAGAAAATTCTAATATTGTAACCAGTCACTGTGAAGAATAAACAGTTATTGCTTCCATATTATGTGAACTGCTTTATAACAATATACCTCTGAGCATCATTCTATGTTTTGGTTTGGGTGCTCCTGGTTGGCAAACTGTCTTTTTGGTGTATACACAATAAACTTTTACTAATTACTAGTTCAGTGCTGCATTGGTTTTACTTTTTTTTCTAAACTTTTGATAGTTTGCTGTTGAAGGTGACGCACCAAATCCTGAACTGCTTTGTGTCGTGAAGGCTTCCAGGAAAGTGCTAGGTCCCAGCGACTGTTTGTTAATGACCTGATACGGGAAGGGGCAAGACATCTAGTGCATATTTCATGTGTTAGAGAGGCAATGGGAGTGCAACAGCAAGAATCCTGCAAGTGGGGCGGGAACACATGGATTTGAACCCTGGCTTTGCCACTTGCCATGTCCTAATTTGTACCATGGGGACAATAATGGCTACTTCACACAGTTGGTGGGGGAAGAAAACTTCCATGCATATGAAGCACTTTGTAAAGTGTAATGCGTTATTCATATGTAAAATAGTCTTATTATGTCTATTGTTATATCACACATATAAACCCTTCTATTCAGCATATAGGTTTTTTTGTTTTGTTTTGTGTGTGTGTGTACCCATGAGAAGGACCCCCAAATAATGACTGTATGTAGAACCTTTCCTATTTGTCAGGCTCCTAAATGAATAGATATTGGAAAAAAATTGAATAAAGTCAAATATATTGCAACTTTGATTCATTCCATTAATAAAGGTAAACAGATCCTATAAGATGCTATTAAATAGAGTATTATTCAGCCACCGGAGTCATGGGCTTGAATCCGGTTCTATTGTCATGCAGCTGGGTGACCTTCTGTAGCTCATTTCCATTGCAAAGCTCCAGTTTCTCCGTCTTTAAAAGGAGGGGCTGATCTGGATGATCTTTAAGATTTCACTTATTTCTACATTTTATATCACTGTATTTAATAGGATTGCCTCTTTAATATTGAAATAACTTTATTATGTTTGTGAACTTATCTATTTTAATAACTTCCCCAATTTCTAGAAGTTCCATGTAGACAGAGATACGCATCCCACACTGCTTCCCATCCAACATCACCTTCAAGAGACATTGATCCCACGCTAACTTCTTTGACCTGCCTCCAAGGAGGAGAATTTAAGAATTCCCTCCACTGTGTTTCCAATGCAATATAACCACGTATTTAAATCTCTAATTCTGATCGAAAGCTCAAGTGAAGAAATCTGAATTTTTTAATTTGATTGATTCCTAGAAGAGGCTTTATAAATGTTTGCTGAGTAAATGAGGGCACGAATGAGTACCACTTCACAATTCTGACATACTACCCTGTGCATGCAGCCTCGGTCCATGCTGAGTTTGAAAACAGAGGGCTAGGTTTTACACAGGTTAGATAGGTGAGTTCTTTTGCTCAGAATTTCACAGACAATGAGGAGCAATGAGATGCCATTAAAATATGCCATCACATCGAACTTTCCCGTCTTTCCTCTTGAAATGGTTGGGTCTGGAATGTTAAACTATAAACAGGAAATCTGTCTGCTTTTCTGTTCTCTGATAAGTCACATACATAACCCAGGGATGACTAAATGACCCAAATTCCTGGTTCCACAGAAAAGCTGAGGGATTTTCTTATTTAGAACTCATGAAAGACAGGTGAGTCTGTGAATTAGTAATGTGATTAAGATTTATTTCTGTTGTAACATGGAATATAGATTAGATCTACGATTTCCAACTGCACACACTGTATTTACCTTGTATAGAATTCATGTTGATTTTAGATTTTTGAATTATTGACGTGAGTGCAAAAACATCTGGGTGGAGAGGACATGGGGAATAAGAAAAGCACAGAAGGAAACCCTTTTGGTTCTCTGTGTATTTGTAAACTGTACTTATAACTCTATGAATCTAGAATTCCTGCAGGATTCATGAGATCCACACAGTCTTCCTGCTAATTTATATCTGTTTTGCTGATTCAGCTGGTAGATGTGTGAGATCACTTGTAGACCATTCTACGATCATCAAATGTTTAAATTGAAGCATCTTTCCTCCTTTCAGTCAAAACTCTGTGGTTATCAGTAGACAGTGGGTGAGAAATGAAGAGTAGGTGTTTGAAATAACTCCCGGGAAACACTGAAATAACTTCCAGGCGAACAGAAAGGAACATAAGTCTATTCTGGTAAAGGAAGCTCTCCTCCCTGGGGAAAGTAGAAAGAAGGCAATATCGAATATTCAATTAGGTTTATCACTATTTGCAACCATGTACTCCAGAAAGTAAAAGTATGGTACATAAGCCACAAGAACACCAAATACTTCCACCCACACTGCTTTCTTGATCTCAATGAATATGGTGGAAAAATACCTTATTTTTACACAGTAATAGTTAACCACAGCACGTTAGACACCACCCTAAACAAGCACCCTGCTCAGCAAATCCCAGTCTAATTCAATGGGCAGTCACTCACCCACTCAACAAACGTGAAAGATGAATGAGAAAAGGCCCTGCCTTCAAGTGACTAAGGAACTCCTCAATGAGTAGGAAGCTGGATGAGCAGGAAGGACAGAAACACGTGGAGGGAGGTTGAGGACCCAAACCAGAACTGTAATGAGTGTCCTGTTGTTCTTTGAAGATAGGTTTAAGGAAAGTACTTGATATGATCTTTTTTTTTTTTAAGATTTTATTTATTTATTTGAGAGAGAGAGAGCACAGAGGGAGAGTGAGAGAGAGAGAAGCAGGCTCTCCGCTCAGGAGATCCCAGGACCCTGAGATCAAGCCCCTAGTCAAAGGCGGACGTTTAACTGACTGAGCTACCCAGGAGCCCCATTGATATGATCTTCCTAAGCATAAACACTGACTCGTCCTAGGCTATGTCATCTACTCTCCTTCCTTAAGAATTTTACCTGAAGGGCTAAGGAGACCCATTAGAGGTTATATCATTGGCATATCAATAACTGGGGCATTCATAAAACCACTTACATCTACATTCCCCTTAGGACTGCTGTGTGGCTCAGGAGGGCCTAATAAATAGGGTGAATTCCTTGCCCTGCCCTGGTGCTCACAGACTAGGGTCTCCGAGAGTCTTCATGCTCAGGACTGTCTCTTACTTGTTTTGCTGGCTGTCCCATCACCAATCCTGACCAAACAGATCTAGCAAGTTCGGGGTTCTATAGGTACATGGGACATCTGCCTGTGTTGAAAGAAGATAGCTGGCAATTCCTATTTTGGGGTAAAGCAGAAACGCTTATGATACTCAGTATGGGTCTTTCCTGTTTTTACCAAGCTGCATTAGGCTGGGAAGCCACTTAAGTGCAAATTCAGAAGGACAGCAAAGTCACTGACCCTTGGAGTTGATGAAACATTGACAGGGAGAGGCCATCCCACGTAGTAAAAAATTGTTGGCAAGTGTACCGCAATGCATTTTAGAGGGATAAGGCACCTCTTTAAGTTCTGTGTAGTGAAGAACAGAGAAAGCTAAAACTATAGAAATAGACTTGGTGAAGACTCAGTTCTTGACCTCTGAGCAATTACAGACTAGAAGACTGAGAATTCGTTACTCTTCTTAAAAATCCTTGTAGCTGGAAGTGATCGTTCCAGAGCAATAAAAGCCTAATGTTGAACTTGAAATGGATTTGGGTACCAGTAACAACTACTCATTTGGGTATAGGTTGCAACACGGCACAGATCTGCCCTTTAGCCACACTTAGCTAAGAGCCTGAAGAAATCTGGTTTTATTTTAAGATTTTATTTATTTTACTTGAAAGAGGGAGAGAGCAGGAGAGAGAGCGTGCAGTGGGGAGGAGCAGAGGGAGAGGGAGAAGCAGGCTCCACACCAAGCAGGGAGCCTGATGTGGGGCTCCATCCCAGGACCCTGGGATCATGACCTGAGCCGAAGGCAGACGCTTAACGACTGAGCCACCCAGGTGCCCCTGAGTAAATCTTTTTAAAGGAAATAGGATGGGCGCCTGGGTGGCTCAGTTGGTTAAGCGACTGCCTTCGGCTCAGGTCATGATCCCGGAGTCCCGGGATGGAGTCCCGCATCGGGCTCCCTGCTCAGCGGGGAGTCTGCTTCTCCCTCTGCCCCTCCCCCCCTCTCATGCTCTCTCTATCTCATTCTCTCTCTCAAATAAATAAATAAAATCTTAAAAAAAAAGGAAATAGGAAATAATGATAGAACCAAACCATTGAGTATTTCTGCTTTCTTTAACTCTGCATATTAATGATCTTAAACACTCTACAATAAACCAAAGTAGAGAACTAAGTTAGAGTTCTCATTATGTAGTTGAGAATCACTCAACAAAATTAGTTCTTCCCTGATTTTCTTTTTTCAGTGTAGAATAGTGAGCTAAAGGATGCCATCAGTTATGGGTATAAACAGATACTTCCCTATATTTCCTCTATAGATAATTTTAACCAAGATTCTGCTAATGTAAGTGGAGTGACCAGGTAAGCAACAAACCTCTGAGAACAGGGCCTAACAAAGTTTAGGCCTGTGTACCTTTCTTGTAAATCACAACAGCACATTTTCAGGAGTGGTTATTTTAGTAGCTAACAAAGGGTCAAGATACCATTTTGTGTCAAAAAAGAAAAGCGCAATAGTTATACATTTGAATTGGGTCAGCGAGAGCTATATATCATAAGCCTTTTCCTTTATAGAAATCTAACCGTATTTCAAGAATTTCACCATCTGCTCTTTGTTTGGAGTGGCTGATTATAAAGTTATTTTCTTCTTGACTTTTCTACCCCTTTGGAGAGCCAACTTTCACAAATAGCTGTAAATCAGGGGAATCAACCTCAGTAACATGGAAAATTATTCTGAACAATGCATAATATCATGGCAGGCTACCAAATGGCTGTGAAAATGCTAGAAGGAAGTCATTTGCTTCTAAATGAGAACGACAAGGATGTTAGTTTACAATGTCCAATCAAGACACGTTATACTAAGGTCCCAAGAGAATACTCTTTAAATACAGCTAAGGTCACAGGAGTTAATGATCTTATCAGCCTTGGATTGGTTCCCAGTTGGCAGAATACAGACTACTTCTTTTACAAACTGAATTTCCCTCATTTCTTACCATGTAAGTAGAAGATCCTGAGCAGGGCTGGCATGTTCTGAGTTAGGCCATAATTTCTTCCATGTATCTCTTGCACTAGATTTACTCCCCAGGAAATATGCTTTGTTCAGAACAACAAATCATGTTCAGATCCTTAACAGTATTAACAGAAAGATTTCTTAACAAGTGACTATTCTGTTAACTCATTTCACTGGTATGGTACCAAGAGGAAGGGGCAACAGACAAGAAGGCTCTGTCTTCAGCACTCCCTTTACCTGTGTTACCTTCTCCCTTCACCCCATTCTCTGATCAGCCAGTCCTCATGTGCAGTCTAGGGGGCATCCCTTGGGTGACTGAAGAAACACAGATTCTCCTGCCCCACTCAGATCTGTGGATTAGAATCTGCATTTGACAAGATTGTCCAGGTGATTCCTGTGCATGTGAAAGTATATAGGGCATCCTCCTAAAGCTAGATTTTGTCCTGCTGACAGGGAAATAGGACATTGATCTCTTTCGGTGTGTTCATGGCTATTATCTTCACTGTCATCCAAAAAAATCACCATCGAGAATAAACCCTCTTCCCCCAAGCCAAAATAAGACAACTGAGAAACAACCAATGTTTGTTTAACCCTTTAACAATTTACAACACACTTTCATAATCAAACCCACTTGATGTTCGCAGTATCCTTGAGAGGTCAGCAAGTGTTAGAATTCATTTTATAAATTAGACAATTAGGGTTGGTGGATATTACGCGACCCGTTCCAAATCACACATGACTAGTGTTCTGACTCCAAGTCTAGCGCTCCTTTGCCACTACACCATGATGACTGGACAGAAGATCTAAAAACAGAAATGGCAGGGGAGAAGAAGAAATTCAGGACACAAAATAGAGGTGGAAATCACTGGGAAAAGTTGGTGGAAAACCGATTATGTAATTTGTAACCACCTTATCTAAGACTTCATTCCCTGAGGACCAGGATCTACAAACACATCGACTAGATTTTTAAAAGATATTCAGCCCCTTCCTGATTAGGAGCTAAACACAATCATAAGTGAGGGAAGACAGGAAAACCAGCTGTGCTGCGCGAGCACCCTCCAGGCCAGCGATTCTCACAAACACAGCAGCGGGAACCTGTGGTGAAAAACCGGGCGAGCTGCAGTCCCAACATAGGTCCCCTAGGAAACAGGTGGCACCCCTTTTCACCTAGTCCGCATCAGTCAATCAGATGCCATACGACCATCATGGTTTTTGAGGAGATTTCCTTTCAGGCAAAAGCCACATTTGCATTCCATGTACATTTCAGCGTTTGCATGATTTTTTCCCCCAAAGCTTATATATTATGCTTCCAAAACAGAAACATTTCAGCTTCATTTTTTTCTTTTTTCTTTTTTTTTTTTTTTGATTTCCTCATTAGGAAAAGATAGGCAAGTTTTTCCAAGAAAAGTCTCTCTGCCAAGACACTTCTGGTTCTGGTCGCTGATCTTGTGCTTACGGCACGCATCCCACCATGTCTGGGGCTGCAGGAAAAGTCCAACGCCTTCTCCATGGGCCGGAGCGTCCATGCCCAGGGGCTCTGTGTGCACGTCTTAAGGGACAAAAGAATTAGAACATCTTTAAAAAAAAAAACAAATTTCATCACCAAGTCTCTCTAGGTTTTCCTTTTTTTTTTTAATTATGTTATGTTAATCACCATACATTACATCATTAGTTTTTGACGTAGCGTTCCATGATTCATTGTTTGCATATAACACCCAGTGCTCCATGCAGAACGTGCCCTCTTTAATACCCATCACCAGGCTAACCCACCTCCCCACCCCTCTCCTCTCTAGAACCCTCAGTTTGTTTTTCAGAGTCCATAGTCTCTCATGGTTCGTCTCCCCCTCCGATTTCCCCCCCTTCATTCTTCTCCTCCTGCTATCTTCTTCTTCTTCTTCTTCTTTAACATATAATGTATTATTTGTGTCAGAGGTACAGATCTGTGATTCAACAGTCTTGCACACTTCACAGTGCTCACCATAGCACATACCGTCCCCAATGTCTATCACCCAGCCACCCCATCCCTCCCAGCCCCCACCACTCCAGCGACCCTCAGTTTGTTTCCTGAGATTAAGAATTCCTCATATCAGTGAGGTCATATGATACATGTCTTTCTCTGATTGACTTATTTCGCTCAGCCCAATTCTAGGTTTTCCTTTTAAGAGTTTCAGGGTGAAAGATGATTTGGTGACTTAGGATGTTACTGAGTAAATTTGGAAAGCAAACCTTCTTGATACAATTTGCAAAATGTTTTCCTTAATATTTAAAGAAAGAAAAGGTCAGCACGCAAAGGGGGTGGTCAAGATTGCAAACCATATCTCAAGCTTCTGTTCTGTAAGTGAGGGGGATGCATTGAAAGCACGGAAGGGCTGAGGCCACAGCAATGTGCTCAGCTCCATGGGATTTCCCAATATAGATGCGCGCCTCCCCCTGGGGATTCGAGCTGGACAAGAGCCCTGTGTTCAAGATGGAGAAAACAATACTGGTTTAAATCCAGCAGAACTAGGAATGGATAATTCTTCCAGTTACAAAGGGAACACATCCCCAGCTAAATATGGGAGTGACAGCATGTCCATAACATTCAGGTGCGATCTGTTTTAGGAGTACTCAGTTAAAAACTGGCAAGAGCCAGGAGTTCCCAAATAAACTTAAAATTAATCATGTTCTAGTATTTTGCTCTTCTCTTTTTAGTAATTTGCTCTGTTCATTTCTGGAATACTTCATTCTAGTGGCTTCTACTTGCATATATTACCTCTTGGCCATCAAACTTTAATACCTAAATATCTATAATAAATACCTATTGGTTTATTTTTTATTTTTATTTTTTATCTTTTTTAAAATTGAAATTCAATTAGTCAACATCTAGTACATCATTAGTTTCAGATGTAGTGTTCAATAATTTATCAGTTGTGTATAATACCAGTGCTCATCACATCACGTTTATTTTTAAATTCTATTATTTAACTAATAAAAAGGAAGAACCATGAGGTAGTGTAGGTAACAATTCTCACCATGGATACTTTTCAGAGAGTCATACTGCAAACAAATATATTGGCACTTATTATGAACCTTACCATTTACACTGAACAGGCCAACATATTTTCTGTGCCAAATTTCTGTTCTCTCTGCCTGAAATTTTCTTCTCTCTCCTCTTCCCACATTTGGTGGCTTCTCCTCCTGGTCTCTTCTTTAAATGTTGCCTTCTTAGACAGACCTTCCTCAACTGCTTTATCTAAAGTAGATGTTCCCTGTTATTTATCAAAATACACTATTTATTTCATAAGTAGGTATCATTATCTTACCTATTTATTACATGCTGTGTTTACTTGTTTATTGCCTGTCTCTCCTAGCAGCATGCAAAGTCTTGAGGGCAGGAATCTTGTCTACCTTTATTATCCTTGTATATCCAGCTTCTAGTCTAGAACAAAGTAGGTGCTCAATAAATAGATATTGAATGAGTGAATGGACATTTGACTTTTCCTTATTTGTTTAGTCCTAATATCAAGGCTTTAAAGATTTTCTGGCTTCACTTTCTTTACTATTCTTTAAACCAAACCCAAATTTTTCATCAAACTTTCTTTTACCTACACATACACACTATCATACAACATGACTGTTACAGCCTGAGAAACATTTCCTGAATTTGAGAAATAAATAGTCCCTTTGATTCTGAAATCTAACTTTAAAATGGAAACAGACACCTTTCTCCAAGGGATACAGGTATTGGTAAAGAAAAAACATTCCATTTTTAACCACTGGCTATAAGCAATAAAAAAAAAAAAATCAACTATTTTCAAAAATAATGTTAACTTGGGGCACCTGCATGGCTCAATTGGTTAAGTGACTGACTCTTGATCTCAGCTCAGGTCTCCATCTCAAGGCTGTGAGTTCAAGGCCTGCATAGGGCTCCACACTGCCTGGTGTGGAGCCTACTTTAAAAACAAAAATAATGTTAACTCCATGGTTGAGTTTTTTTTTTTTTTTAAAGATTTTATTCATTTATTTATTTGAGAGCAAGAGTGAGCAAGAAAGAGAGACAGAGAGCTCGCACAAGCATGTGGGGGGGGGGCAGAGGGAGAGGGAGGGAGAATCTCAAGCAGAGCCCCATGGGAGCCCAGGCAGGGCTCCATCTCATGACCCTGACATCACGACCTGAGCTGAAATCAAGAGGCAGGTGCCTAACTGACTGAACCACCCAGGTGCCCCATTGAGTTGGTTTTAAAGATTATTTCACTTACTTTTAAATTCTGATTTAAGATTCATCAAGACAACAAATATTTCTTGAGCCTTTTTGTAGTTAATGTGATTGCCCCATTTTGCAATTATGGAGGTTTAGACACAGACAGCTTAGGTGATTCCTCAGAGGGGATCAGGAATAACTTTCTAATTCATAATGCACACACATATACAAGGAGTAATTCATAAAATACTGCGGGTATCAGATGCGTATAGAGCTTCCACTCTAGCATCTGAGTCTCCTACCAACGCAGAGGCTATTCCTCTTCCTCCAGTATCTATTCTTTTCTTTCAGTTCCTAGTTTGGGCACTTGATCTGCAAGGATAAAGATAACATTTGCCCGTTCCCATGGCCACGTGACCAAGTGCGGGCCAATGGGGTGGAGCGAGAGTGGCCCATCTTCTCTAAAGGGGACACATCATTAAAAGAACGGGTGTGACTTCCCTTTTCTTTAACTCTTTCCTGGTGTCTGGAATGAGGACTTGGCTGTGCGCTGTTTTATACCAGAGTGATGAGGGCAAGATCTTACAGTTTATAAAGGAACCAGGAGATGAAGGGACCTGGCGCCCCTTGCTGACTTTGTGGAGAAAACTGCCGTGTGGCTTAGACTTTAACATGAGTTCATATTAAATGTCCACCTTCTTTATCACAGCTGCCAAATCTATATTCCAAGTAATATGCCTACACAGGATTCTCTTATATATCTTTTACAAAATTTTAAATAAAAGAGTTTACTTGATTTTAAGTTCAAATTGCTTCCCGCCCCCCTCCACCCCCGTCTTCTATTCTTCCTGGAATTCTGTGGGTATTTCCAAAAATACAATAATGGATTATGCCTTGGAAAGAGAGATATCTCCAATTCAGTCATGGAGTTACTTTATAAGAGCTGGAAAAGGGTCTAAGACTGCATTCTCAGATTAGGCTTCATTAGGAGGAGTTGTTTCAATGTTGAGGGCAGCTCTTCAGTAATAGAAAATTCTTTTCTCCTAAAGAAGGTTGAGAAAAATATTGAGACAAGTATTTGAAACATGACCTCCATGTTTGAGAATATTCTGGGATACAGAGAAATCTGAAATTGACTCTTTGTGATCACACCTTCTAAGTTTTGGAACACAGAAATATGTTGAGACTTTTAAAAGTCAAACCTTTGCAGAAAACTCTGGAGGAGCTGTTATCTGTTCCAAGGACATCTTTAAATTAATAAACTTTGAGAACTTTATTTATTCACAATTTAAAAGTAATGTTGCCCTGGATATTATCATATTTCTCAGAAACTGATGATTTCCGAACCCACAAGCTAAGGTGGTTTAGGTACTTACTATGGACTAGGTGCTTTAATAACATGTTTATTTATGGAGAAACTGAGGCACAGAGAGATTAAATAATTCCCCAGTGTTCTATAGCTGAAAGGCTGCAGAGCCAGGCTATCAAAGATGACTCTAGAACTCCTAGTCTGGAAGACTAAATTTCTGCGAGATGTAATCATAAGTCAGGAACATGTTAGATTTCAGGAACTTGAAGATTCCCAAACAGGCCACAGCTATGGCCACATGGACATCAAATACTCTACCACAGCCCAGTCTATCCTTTCCCCAAATTCTGAGGCTGTATTTTGTCCTATTGAAAATGATTAGCTGCATTACTCTGCCTGCAAGCATGTGGGGGCACGTTTGGGGAAAAATTTTTCTATTTTTACCTGAAATTTAATAACTATTACCATCTGCATGTTTAACCACAGAATGTGACATTTATTTTATCTCATTTCCTGCTCATGTCCATTTCCCTGCAGCACAAGGATAACGGGATGACAGAACTGGAGAGTATTCCTAGCCACCCATTGTACTAGCTGTCTTTGGCCTCAAAATACGGGCTTCCAAACTTTTGCACAATGAAGGTATAGTGTTTTCCAGGTTGAACATCAATCAGTGAACCTTACACTATCGCCAAACAAAACTGCCTCTGTTCTTCCTTTTTTTTTTTTTTTATCTGAGAGAGAGAATGGGAGACAGAGAGCATGAGAGGGAGGAGGGTCAGAGGGAGAAGCAGACTCCCTGCCGAGCAGGGAGCCCGATGCGGGACTCGATCCCGGGACTCCAGGATCATGACCTGAGCCGAAGGCAGTCGCTTAACCAACTGAGCCACCCAGGCGCCCAAAACTGCCTCTGTTCTTGAGTGCTGGCTCAGCAATCCCCTCAGAACTTCTGGGAAACGGAGGTAAGTGGAAAACTGACTGCTGACAAAGTCACTGCTGTCAATGCTGGCCAACACATTGGAGGAGAACGAGCTGAAAATGTTGTAACTTTCCTAGCCTTGACTTCAGGCGTCACTGGAATGGACTACGTTTGTCCCAGAGAAACCACGGCACAAGAGGAGTAACTAAGGAGGTATGAGCTGAATGCAAATAGAATTAGCATACTTTCTGTGAGAGTCATATTAGCTATCTTCATTTATTCAGGTGCTGAAATTTACACAGCCTTTACAGATCCAGGAATATTTCTCTAAATATTAAATTGTTTAATGCATGCATAATGATTATCACTCTGTGACATAGGGTTGTCACCCAAAGATTTCTTTGAACCATAGTCAGAATAATATCATCATGTAATTTTATGACTAGAAGGGACCAGCCTGTGATCACCATCGGTGCTTTTCATCAGATATTTGGGAGTTGCCCCGTCTGATCCCACAAGTACTTCGCTGAGGGAATGGTACTTCCTCTTGTCATTGAGTTCTGAAGAGAAGGAACATGTGATTCTCTCAGGCTGTGTATTTCGTTGCTGCTGTGAGACCCTCCAGAGTTCTGTTTGCTCATTGGTGCAGTAGCAACCAAGTGCTTGGCACAGTGGTTACATTTTGTTGAGCTTGGATCCTTGAGGGCTGCAATGAGTAAACGGCCAACCAGCACTTAAAGGAATGTGCCCTGAGTGAGACATAAGCCTTTGTTGTTTTAAAGCCATTAACTTTTTTGGTTCTTATTCACTGTCTCAGCATGTAGAAATTAGTATATACAACTAGGGTAGAGCACCATACTAAAATATACAGCTTTGGTTTAGGAACCAAGAAGTGTTTCATAAGGAAACTATAGTGGAGGCCTAAAGGATGGCATTCTGGGTGTAAATCCTTACCTGAAGTAAATTGGAAGCATATGATGTACTTAATAAACTCAAGGTCTTGGGAAGAGGCTTAAAAACTGAATACTAGTAGCATGTGTTGGTTGCTTTGGGTAGCATTTAATGAAGTACTAAGTCTAAATTGCTAAGTGGCTGACTACTCGGACCCAAGATCTCCTGCTAATCCATGAGAGACATGTGAAAACCTTTGCTCTTCTATACAATTGAAATTTGGGGCATATTGGTTACCTCAGCAAAACCAAGCCTGTTCTGATAGAAATGTAGCTCACTTAACAGGTGAAAAAGCTGAAAGATATCTGGTGACTATCTCAATATTTCAAAGCAATTAAAGGTAGAGCCGACATAAACCAGCGTGTTTTGTCATTGCAAACCAGCGTGTGGCTTTTTGGGCACCGAACAGGACCTTCTCCAAATAGATCTTTCTCCTTTAACCCCTGTCAGAACTTGTGCAAAAATGGAGTAAATGCCCTTTGGTTCATGAAGTCTCTCCTGAGGAGATGCACAACTTGCTCAAGAAGACAAAACCCGGGGGTCATTGTCTAATATTCCAGTTCAAGGAGAAAGGAGACGAAACAGAAACCTCTACAACACACACAGGAAGTATGCCCTCATCAATTCTTCAGAAATGAACATCTGCAAATGGCAAGAAGAAATCTGAACTAATCTGAACTATTTATATGACTTCCAAAATCAACACTGAAGGGTGGAGGCTTTACATACAAGAATCAAGTAAACACTCAAAAATTAAATATAAACCTTGTACTAGGCAAGCAGCTTTTCAGACTCTGCTGAGTGTTTCAAAAGCACTTGTGTCTTGCCATGTTTTCATCTCTTACCTCCTATTGAGTGAAACCACCACAAAAGTTTGAGGTCAGATGAGCAGGAATGTTTGATAGAGCTCAGCCTGTCCTGATTTGTGGACTGGAATAACAGCAGTCTTTCCATGAGATCAAAGGTCAGTTTGGAGGCGATGTCTGCTGGTTTCTCACACAAAATGTATTTTTTCCACGAGAATGGTTAACCAGGTCTTCACTGGAATATGGTGCTATCATTCCACATGTAGAACAATTCTTTATTTCAACAGGATGACAAGTAATTGTCTAGTTAGCAGTGGGTTATTTAACCTAAACAGATATGTCCTCCCTGGAACGAGGGAAATAATCCAAAACTGAGCTCTCAGGCTTTTCAGATTCTAATTTTCCTCACCAAGATGAGATAAACTTATGCTCCTTAAGAGTTGCAGTGAATGAATGGGACTGAAAACATATCTGAAACTGACCAAAAAATGGGGCCTTATAATGAAATGATTAGGACTTTTAACTTTCTCACTCTTCTCAGCCTCCTGTGAATGAATGAATGCAAAGATTCTTATCCTCAATTTCCATTTTTCATGCAATTTCATGCAGATTATTTTATAGTCATGCCCTGACGGTACATTAGCATTTTAACAAGCACTTGCAACAGTACGACTGCAATAGACAGCCAAGGAGCAAGCCAGCGCCTTTCTTTCTGCATCAGGTAAGCCTCATCTTCTTGTCCCTTTAACTTCAGAAATCTCTCTCTTCTTCCACCACTCCTTCTCCTTCCCCTCAGCAGCATTTGATACCCTTTTCATTGAATATACTCCTCATTTCCCTATAGAAATAGAGCATGATTTCTATGTTTTCCCCAGAGCATATATTAGTCTTTGTGACTTGTTCTTATGGTTGATTGTAAATATGCCAGGATAGACACATTAGTTTTCAAACAAAAAATATTTTGTTTTTTAAAAATAGTATGTTTGGGTGCCTTGGTGGCTCAGCCGGTTAAGTGGCTCAGGTCATGATCCCAGGGTCCTGGGATCGAGCCCCACATTGGGCCCCCTGCTCAGTGGGGAGTCTGTTTCTCCCTCTCTCTCTGCCCCTCCCTCGGCTTGTGCTCTCTCTCTCTTTGTTACATAAAAAAATAAAATCTTTAAAAAAAAAACAAAAAAAAATAATTAACATAGCATGTTTTGTGTTTTCAGGTAGGAAAACTTTCCTTTTGTACTTTTTGCAGTTCCTTTCCAGTAGTCCTGAATAGATTCAACATTGACATCATCCTGAACCAGGTTCAAATCACCAAACTGTAGAAATGGACAGAAGCATACTTCGAAAATTCTTTTTCTCATGATCACCCTGCCACTGTTTGTCACTCAGTGCCCCAAAGGATATAATGCTGTACCATCAAGAGCTTTCTAACCTGCTGCCAGTTAGTTGGTATTAAATAGAAACCACCAGAAAATGAAAATAAATATCCTTTTCCTTGACACCCAAATTCCCAAATGTAGGAATGGTCAGACTGATTTTAATTAACTTCTACACAGGGAAGTTGGGCTCTTCTTCCCATCATTATTTAAACCAGGAATGGGCGAAGTCAGAACTGTGAACCTAGCCAGCTGCCTGTTTTGCTGGTCCCACAAGCCAAGAATAGCTTCTGCGCTTTTAAATAGTTTTTAAAAATAAAAAGAAGAATAATGTTTTGTGGCTCAGAAAATTCTATGAAATTAAAATATTAGTGTTCATAAATAAAGTTTTATTGGAACACAGCCATGCCCAATCATTCATTTGTTCATCTATGATTATTTATATCCCACAGCAGCAGAGTTGAAGCATTGCAACAAAGAGCATATGGCACAAAAGTTTGAAAATACTTACTAACTGGCCCTTTATGGAGAAAGTTTGTTGACACCTGATTTAAACTACCTAACTTGACTATTAAATGAGAGATTATGAATTCTAAAGAACTCATAAGATTTTGTTTTGAAATCTGAAAGAAATGGAAAACATACACAACAGAGATTTGACTATTTCTCAGTAGAAAAAAAAAAAAAGCAAGCTAAAATTATAAAAGGGACAAGGGATTTGGAATCAGAAAACCAAGAGTGAACCCAAGTTCCTCTACACACTGGTGACTTGACCAATCACTTTACCTTTCTTTCATTTACCCATTCAGAAATTACGAGTGCTTACTTTATATGAGGCACAGTGAAAACAACAGCGAACAAAATATAGACCCTGTCCTCAAAATGCCTAAAGCCCATTGTGAGGGTCAAATGCAACAACATGCTTGAAAGCACTCTGTAAAATTTAAAGCACTATATATAATTATTCCTATATTTGAAACTACAAGTATGTGGGAGTTTAGTCTTTCGGATGACCCAGGTCTTGCAAAGCTTGGGAGACCTTTAGAAACCTTCTGCCACTTTTTACTAGACAAGAGGCATTTTTCCCCCGACTCTTTAAGCTCTAATACCTTTATCTTAATGTCATCTCAGCCACGCAATCCCCCCCCAATTCTTTAATAACTTGTTACTTATTTAGCATTGGATTCAACCATATTACTCTATTCACTCTGCACATAGGATAAAATTTGAGAGCCAAATACAGTAACAGTAGTGGTCATAATTGGCTCCTTGCTTATCTTTTGATAGGCTTATGTGTGTGGATTTTCTTTAAATGAAGAATTGTTGGGAAAACACATTTATCTTAGGACACTAAGTAGCTAAGGTATGTTTTCATTGAACGGTAGTGCATATCATCATCATGCAATAACTGCTAAGTAAACACTTTTTTTTTTTTTTAAGATTTTATTTATTTATTTGAGACAGAGAGAATGAGAGAGAGAGAGCACATGAGAGGGGGGAGGGTCAGAGGCAGAAGCAGGCTCCCTGCTCCGCGGGAAGCCTGTTTCTCCCTCTCGCACTCCCCCTGCTTGTGTTCCCTCTCTCGCTGTGTCTCTCTGCCAAATAAATAAAATCTTTAAAAAAAAAAATACAGTTGTTAAAAACATCCATTCAGCATTAATGATGCTTTTAATTATTGAATAAGAGATAGCATTATAGTAAAATGTTCAAAATATTGTTATTTTTAATTCTTCTGGCTTATTTATTAGTCAACAAACCCCGATTTGTCAAGTTGACTGTCTACATAAAATTGGTTTTCTTTTCAAACTTGCATATTTTGAAGTGAATTTCTAATACCCATGCTACCCACAGAATCTTTGTTTTATTTCACATGTATAGAACGATCTAATTGGAAATTATTACTTAGAATGACACTTACATTACTAAGTAATTGTTAACTCCCAAAATTTTTATTTTTCCCTTTTAAATGAAAAGCAATGTAAATGAAAAGTAATGTAAATAAAAAGTAAGCCACTGGTGTTTTCTATTAAGTGGTTTTACAAACATAGATAATAAGTAATTTCAAATCTGTCCTCATATTATTTTCCCATTTAACCTCAGTTAAAGGGTATAATAATCATGAAATGTTGTTATGTATAGAATATTAAATGCTATACCAGGGGAAAGATGGGAGGATGATATTATAAGTAACTTTATTCAGGACTTGACCAATATGCGCAGTGCACCTTCTGCTAAAACTGTACCAGCTCTCTTTTAATCACCAAAACCAACACAAATGAACAGTTCTGGGAGGAGTTAAGTGGCTAGAAATTCTATAATTCATTTATATTTTAGTGCGAGGTATCAGACAGGCAGTCATTTAAACTAACATGAAAGGAGTAGGAATTTTTATTTCATCCAAAGTTCTTCCCTTAAACTACGCTATTCAGACCCCGCCATCTTTAAGAACACTCCTAACTCCTGCTAGGGAAGTGGCCTTAAGTAAGGCATCTGATCAGCATCCATTCCCCTAAAAGCCCCACACTGTGCAAATTACATCAACATGTAGTTCTGTATACCACACAGGAGCCAAGGGACCGTGCATATTGGCGATATGCCACAAACTAATGACGATTGTACATTCTAGTGTCATTTTATTTAGTGTTGCACCAGATGACGTTATTAAACTGTTCATTATAAATTTTCCCTTTACCGTCCTTTCTCCTCAGAGCAGTCACTTGCTCAAAATTTTAAATCTTCTATGATAGTTCTTAACCTTCGTTGGATCATGGTTCTATTTGAGAAGCTGATGAAAAATATGAACTCAGTCCCACAGAAAGAGCATGTACTATATATGCATATGTATATACATATGTACATGTATGTGTGTGTATGTACACACACACATACACACACATATACATACATGCATACTTATCCTCATAAAGTTCTCAATATCATTTCAATACCTCACCTGTGCACCTGTTCACTACCTCACCATCTAGCTCCACTATAATACTTCCACCTAGGGGAATTTCATGCCCTGGCTTCATTTTTTTTTTTTAAAGATTTTATTTATTTATTTGAGACAGAGAGAATGAGATACAGAGAGCATGAGAGGGAGGAGGGTCAGAGGGAGAAGCAGACTCCCTGCCGAGCAGGGAGCCCGATGCGGGACTCGATCCCAGGACTCCAGGATCATGACCTGAGCCGAAGGCAGTCGCCTAACCAACTGAGCCACCCAGGCGCCCATCCCTGGCTTCATTTTAGATACACAATTAAGGCCTAGTGAGAAGGCAAGCAAAATGCTTCTCACATGTTCCTTTTTAGTTTTTGTTTTGTTTTGTTTTGTTTTGGGGGTTTGTGTGTATGTATGTGTGTTTTTAGTAACTAAGCCATTTGAACAGAAAGCAGGGTGGAGCCCATACCTGATAATGTGCAGGAAGAAACTGTCATTACTGGAGATTTTCCATGACCCGAGGGTTTCTAGTGTAGAACCAATGAACTGGCTCTTGGCCACTTCTTATCTGAATGGAAACTCAAGCTCAGGAATGCTTTTTTCAGGAGCTAAAATAGCACTGTGTGATTTCTTTACTATCCCCCCTGATAATGCCTAGATTTCATTTCCCAGGAGCAAAACTTGATGAGATATTTTTCCTTCTCAGACTGGAGTAATATATGGTAGTGTTTCTATATACTAATAATGAAGTAGCAGAAAGAGAAATTAAGAAAACAACTCCATTTACAATTGTGCCCACCCAAAATACCTAGGAATAAGCTTAACCAAAGGGGTGAGAGATCTGTACTCTGAAAACTATAAAGCAATGATGAAAGAAATTGAAGAGGACACAAACAAGTGAAATTCCATACTCATGGATTAGAGAATATTGTTAAGATATCCATAGGACTGAAAACAATCTACAAATTCAGTGCAATCCCTATCAAAATATCAAGGGCTTTTTTTTTTTTTTGCAAAGTTAGAACAAATAATCCTAAAATATGTATGGAACCACAAAAGACCTCAAATAGCCAAAACTATCTTAAGAAAGAAAAACAAAGCTGGAGGAACCTCAATTCCAGATTTCAAGATATACTACAAAGCTGCACTCATCAAAACAGTATGGTACTGGCACAAAAATAGACACAAAGATCAAAAGAACAGAATAGAAAACCCAGAAATAAACCGATAAGTATATGGTCAATTAATCTCTGACAAAGAAGGAATAAATATACAATAGGAAAAAGTCTCTTCAATAAATGGTGCTGGGAAAAATGGACAACTATATCCAAAAGAATGAAACTGGACCACTTTTTTTTTTTTTTGTAAGATTTTATTTATTTGTGAGAGAGAGAATGAGAGACAGAGAGCATGAGAGGGAGGAGGGTCAGAGGGAGAAGCAGACTCCCCGCCGAGCAGGGAGCCCGATGCGGGACTCGATCCCGGGACTCCAGGATCATGACCTGAGCCGAAGGCAGTCGCTTAACCAACTGAGCCACCCAGGCGCCCGAAACTGGACCACTTTCTTACAACTTACACAAAAATAAACTCAAAAAGGATTAAAGACCTAAATGTGAGACCTGAAACCAGAAAAGAAGAGAACACAGGCAGTAATTTCTCTGACATCTGCCTTAGCAACATTTTTCTAGATATGTCTCCTGAGGCAAGGGAGGCAAGGGATTTCAAAAACAAACTATTGAGACCACATAAAAATAAAAAGCTTTTGCACAGCAAAGGAAACCATCAATAAAACTAAAAGACAACCTACTGAATGGGAGAAGATATTTGCAAATGATATATTAGATAAGGGGTTAATATTCAAAATATATAAAGAACTTATATAACTCCACACCAAATAAAAACAAATAATCTGATTAAAAGTGGGCAAAGGACCTGAATAGACATTTTTTCAAAGAAGACATACAGATGGCAAATAGACCCATGAAAAGATATTCAACATCACTAACCATCAGGGAGATGCAAATAAAAGCCGGAATGAGGTATCATCTTATACCTGTCAGAGTAGCTAAAATTAAAAAGGCAAACAATTAGAAGTGTTGCTGAGGATGTGGGAAAAAAAATGAACCCTTGTGCATGGCTGGTAGGAATGCAAATTGGTACAGCCACTGTAGAAAACAGTAGGAAGTTTCTCAAAAAATTAAAAATAGAAAAAAAAACCATATGACTCAATAATTCCATTAGTAGGTATTTACCCAAAGAAAATGAAAACACTGGGCACCTGGGTGGCTCAGTTGGTTAAGCGACTGCCTTCGGCTCAGGTCATGATCCTGGAGTCCCGGGATCGAGTCCCGCATCGGGCTCCCTGCTCAGCAGGGAGTCTGCTTCTCCCTCTGACCCTCCCCCCCTCTCATGTGCTCTCTCTCTCTCTCTCTCAAATAAATAAATAAAATCTTTAAAAAAAAAAAGGAAAATGAAAACACCAATTTGAAAAGATATATGCATCCCTTTGTTTATTGCAGCATTATTTACAATAGCCAAGATAAGGAAGCAAACTGAGTGTTCATCAACAGATGAATGGATAAGGTGTATGTATATGGTGTACACACACACACACACACAACACACACACACACAACACACACACACAGTGGAATATCACACAGACATAAAAAAGGACGAGATTGTGCCATTTGCAACAACATGGATGGACCTAGAGGGTGTTAGCTAAGTGAAATAGGTCAGAGTGAGAAAGACAAATACCATATGATTTCAATCCACATAGGAGTGAAAACATATGTGCTCTACAAAAGCAAATGAATAAACAAACAAAAAGCAGAATCAAACCTCTACATACAGAGAATAAGCTGATGATTGCCAGAGGGGAGATGGGTGAGGGATGGGCAAAATGGGAAAAGGGGAGTAGGAGATACAAGCTTCCTGTTGTGGAATGAGTAAGTCATGGGAATAAAAGGCACAGCATAGGGAATATAATCAATGATAATGTAATAGTGTTGTGTGGGGACGGATGGTAGCTATTCTTGTGAGCATAGCATAATGTGTAGAGATACTGAATCGCTATGTTGTACATCTGAAACTAATGTAATACTGTGTCAACTATAATCAAATAAAAATTTAAAAAAAAAAGAAAAATCAATATCTATAACAACAAAAAAGAAAACAACAAAAGACTGGAATAATACAGAATTCCAAAATTTATAATTTCCTAGAGAGCAATGGAGGAACTGCAACTATGCAAAACAATGTTGGTAGCATTCACAGATTCCCCCACCCAGTCCCCTCGGGAACCACTGTTCTCTTCCTAGGCATGCACTGAGATCACCCTTTGGCCCAGGGCCTAACTACTCCACGGGGCTCGATAATGTCCTGTTTTCTCCTAGAAATTATTTTCTGGTGATAAACTGATAAGAGAGGGGCCAAGTGGCCGTACAGAGACGAAATACCTATCTAATTCATTATGAATACTAATATTGGGGATTTACACTTGGTAGGAGAGATATTTGGGGGAAGATGAGATATCTGGCATTTAAAAATCCTTTTAGCAGTCCCATGTGTGAGGTGAGTCCTTGCTCCCGCCAGCTCTATCTGGAATGTCTCAATTCAAAGGGGGGTTAAAACTGTGGATTGGCTGATTTCCATGCCTGTACCAAAAATAAATCTAGGAAACATGGAAGAAGTTTGGGGTCCTTCTTCTTTTCCTACCATTTCGAAAAAGTAGACCAATATTGCCTTCCCAAATGAAGAAAAGCCTCGAGTTCTTACACCTTATTAAGTATTTTTAAGATTTCTTTCATCTGTCTCATTCCACGGCAACACCAGAGGGTATTTCCATTTCCTTTGGATTTTTTTTTTTTTTTTACAACAATGCCACAAATCAGTTTCTCTGACAACTACCCTCCTCTACTCTGTGTCTTGTAATCAAATAGCCCGTAGCTCTTTCAATATACATTTTTTTAGCTCCAGTCACTCTCTGTATCCACGACAGGCCATTTTTTCAAAAGGTGAGGTAACAAAACCTTGACGTGCTTCCCTTTGGTTCAGAAAAACATGTCCTGTGTCACGCATAGCCCAGAGGTCTCTCTAAAGCTGCCTGCCAGATGTCATCACGATCACGGCAATTGAACTCAGTATCCATCATCACATCAAGTGGACGAGAACAATGCTCCGGCAGCTGCAGAATCAAAACACACCCCCAGTGCTTTTTGTTATTGTTCAAAAATAGTAAAATGAAAAATAGACTGTGCATACCATAATTTCCCTGGGGAGAAGGGAAGTCGGGGAGAGAGCTGGCTTTATTAGGGCACAGGGGGCTGCATACTGTCCTTAACAAACTTTTTAGGAATTTAAATAACCTTTGAAAATGATCATCGCTTCATAATGCTTACATCTCTGGGCTCATACTTATCAGTGTCCCCTCCCCTTTCTAACCACATCCATTCCTTTCTACTCCCTTTTCCTGCCCCCTCGTCTCTAACCTCTGTGTCTAATCTAGCATTGGAACCTATGATTTCATTTGACTAGTATCCGCTCAGTAAATGTTTCTTAAATGCCTCCTGTCTTATATTTTCCCCCAAATACGAACTTCCAAGAAAACTAAACGAAAAAGGAATTAAAAACACTTTAAAACTGGAATCTTTAAGGGATTCCATAGAGTAGCATGTGGTAATAAGTATGACATTGGTTTTGTTCATTTAAGAAATGAACAGATGGCAGATTATTTTGTTTTTTAATTTAATAGAGTATAAGGTAATAAAATCAGTCTTTATTTTATTATTTTAAAAGCTCCAAAAACTGAGCTTTAAGAAAGTAAGGCACTGCCTTTCATACTCTAAGATTTCTACTTGGAAGTTTGTAGTTTGGTTCTTATGCATTGGATAAATTTCATTTTTCATCACGTCATTGCCTGATTTTATTTAGACTTCTCTGGATTTAATATAGGACCTACCAACGGAATGAATTTATTTTTCATGCCTGGTTTACATTTTTTCTATCGCATTAGTTTATAATAATTTTTTTTAGGGTTTTTTTCAACACCCCATCAGAGATTTTTTTTTTTTTTTTTTAGTGTATTTCTACCAGCAGCATTATGTGATTCCTGCTACTCATGCACTGATTGTTCCTTAAATGCTTTGGACATAGGCTATTTGTAAATAGCCCCAGAGACTAAAATCACCTATTCATGTTTTTAGCATCAAATGAAGGAAATCATGAAGAGAAGTTGTCCTTTTTCAGAGTAGATTTTATCACTTGACCAATTCAAGTTTCCTTCCAGATTTTCCTGGGACCATGATGATGTCCATGCTACAAAGACTATTTTAAGTGGCTAAGTATGGATGCTGGAGGTTCAGTAAATACATCAGCTAATCTGCCATGAAGAGATAGCCTGAATTCTCAACTGAAAAAGAAGTGTGTATCTCTGAGGACCCAATGTGCTAAAGGAATCTCTATTTCTGCTAATATCTCATTTTCTTCAAAACTGTAGAGAGCTGGTAGAACAATTTGCTTCTTTCTTTCTCCTCCCCACTCCGCCTCCATGCTTGAATTCTTGCCACAGGGGAGGGGTTTTCTCAGAATCAGAATGTGGGCTTCGTTCCGTTCCTTGTTGTTTATTCTGCTCATTCTATCTCAAAACAGTTCCCAGAAAAATAAGAGGCTAAGACTATGTGAATTCAGAAAAAACCTCTAAGGAGCTGGCAGTCAGTATACACAGCATCTGTACCCTGCTTCTGAATGAAATCAAGCAACAACAAAGGCCTGAAGCTGAATCACCAGGATGGTTCCAGTATCATTAGAACTCATAGTTCATAAATGTAGTCCAATTCAATCGGGCTATTCCTGCAGATAGTGGATGGCAGATAAGTGAAGTCAGATGGACAGCCTTGTGCCAAATGATTTGGATGAGAGTGAAAGGTTGCCAGGACAGAGGGAGATAGAACTACGAGGTCATATCCTCTTCTTCAGGGCACAGTGTTGGAGAACGCTGGAGAAGCTGATGTGTAAAGACTAGTATCAACTACCTGTCTTCATCAACAGTGTTGAGGCACACAGATGATTTACAAAAAAAAAAAAAATGAATCCAGGACCAAATTGAACCTGTCTTTGGAGAGAGAAAAACAACTGAGATTTTGTAAACTTTTTTTTTTTTCATTTGAGAAGGAAATTTTTCAGTTAAATAGTCCTCTGATACATATCAAACTAAGTTTACTGCAATCTCAAGGAAATGGGGAGAAGCTGACTTTACTTACTACAAGGACTAAGCCAAGCTGAGACCACCACAGATAAATGACTAAATTTAGGGATGATGAGGAAGTAACTTTGTGTTAACAACAACAAGAAAAATCAAGATTCTCCACACCTTGTGGAAATATAAGAAAGAACTAATTTTATGATATACTTTGGAGATGTTTGTTGGAAAAGTTTAAGGTGGTTTTATCTAAAGCCAGCAAATGAAAATGTAATGAGTGAAAATGATTCTGTGAACGTGGGACTTTTAGCTTGTTTTGAAATTATGTTGAAATAAAGAAAGAGTGATAGTTTAATAATAAGTGCACTCAGAAGGATAAATGGTCTTCCTCTGGAAGGCCACACACACAAAAATTAGGTAATAAAATTGCCAGAGCATCATTAGGACTACTTGGGGTCCTGTGTCCTCTGACTATCCAGTCCATTGTCCTGTGAGCAGGGCGGGTCACTTGGCTCTCAGTGTCCCGGCATAGACCACAAAGCCATCCAACTCCCTTTGCCCTGACAGTCCTGGCTGACCATGCCCACTGCAAACCTTGATTTTCTTTCTTAGCAACTGTTCCATTATTCTAATCTCCTTCCATGATACCTTTTAAAAAAATAATTCTTAGGTTTTATTTATCATATTGTATTATAGTCATTTCCTTTTTGAAAGTGTTTATTGTCAAACATATCACGTGTATATGAAAAATCATATAACTTATAGGTATAGTTTAAAGAATAAGTAATTTTTAAAAAGCCATGTTCCCATTATACAGGTTAAAACCCCTTGATCTCATCTCCCTCTCACCCCAATCCACCCAGAGAGAACCATCATTCTGCATTTTAAATTTATCATCCCCTTGCCTTTCTTTATAGTTTCATGACTACTGTATATATCCCTAAATAACCTATTCTTCATACTTTATGTATTCTTTGGTGACTGCTTCTTTCACTCATGGTGCATTTCTGAGATTTCTCCGTGTTGATTCATGTAACTGGAGTTAATTCAGTTTCACTGCTATGTGTCTTCCATGGTATCAATGAATATATTTAGTCAGGCTATTGGGGACAGGTATTTGGTTTATTTCCTGGTTTTTAGTTAGCAATCAGTGTTGCTGTGAACATTCTTGTATATGTGTCCTGGTGTACATGTGGGAGAGTTCTTCTGAAGATATCTAGGAATTGAATTGCTGGGTCAGAAAGTTCAAAATTACTAGGCAATGCCAAACTTCTCTAAAAAATAATTTTATCAGTTTAAACCTTCACCAGCAATGGGTGAACATCTCGGTTGTTTCATATCTGTGTAAACACCAGATATTATCCACCTTTTTAATTCTGACAACTTAGTGGATAGGAAATAGTTTTAATTTGCATTTCTATGACTAATGGGGTAGGGAATCTTCACATTTCTTTTTTTATCTTCTTCTTTACCTCTTCATCCCCTTTACCTATTTTGCCATTCCCCCACCACACCCCCCTCTGGCAGCCCCCAGTTTGTTTTCTGTAGTTATGGGTCTGTTTCTGTTTGGTTTGTTTGTTTTGTTTTTTAGATTCCACATATAAGTGAAGTCATATGGTATCTGTCTCTCTCTGTCTGACTTATTTCACTTAATGTAAAACCCTATAGGTTCTTCATCTTTCATGTTTCTGTAAACCAGAATGGAGAGCCCAGGGAACAGCCCCACATATATGTGGAAACCTTAATTACAACAGAATGGGCGTTGCAAATCAGTTAGGCAAAGACGGACTGGAACAATTAATTCTCCCTTGCAGAAAAACAAACAAATGAACAAATTAAAAATGGACCCTATCTTACATCATGCACAAAATCTGTTTCAAATAGGCTGAAGATATAAATATAAGGAAAAACTATAAAACTTTCAGAAGGTAATTTAGGAGAATACCTTTATTATTACAGTCTTAAAGGATTTCTTTAACTAGAAACAAGAAGCACAAATATTATCAGAAAAACATTGATAAATTCAACTACATTAAAATTAAGTACATCCTTGACTCGCTGATCTACATTAATAGATCCATTTTCTAAATATGTGTGAGCTCTCCTCAGTTCTGTTTTTCTACTCGCCTCTCCCTTATCTGACTGATATCATACCGTCTTAATTACAATAGCTTCAAAGTGATTTCTTTTTTTTTTAAAGATTTATTTATCTGAAAGAGAGTGCATGGGGGTAGGGGAAGGGGCAGAGGGAGAGGGAGAGAGAATCTCAAGCAGACTCCATGCTGAGCACAAGAGGCCAATCTAAGGACCTGAGATCATGACCTGAGCCAAAACCAAGAATTAGATGCTCAACTGACTACATCACCCAGGCGCCCGTAATGGAAAGTCCTCAATCTTCCTCTTCTTTGTTATAAATGGTTATTCATCACCCTTTTGTCTTCCATTTATATTTTAAAATGACTTTGTCATATTTCTTTTAAAAGAACCCTGTTGGAATTGTTTTGGAATTGCTTCAAATCTGAAGATCAGTTTGAGGAAAGGTGAAATCTATCATACTGAATCTCTATCCAGGGACATGATATATTTATCCATTTATTTACATTGTTTATGCTTTTAACAATAGTTGACAGTTTTTACCTTATAAGCCCTAAAATGTGTTGTTACTTTTATAAAAAATATTTTTTTTAAATTCTGTTTTCTAGCTGATTTGTGTTGTAGAGTAATTCAAGTAACTTGCCATATTGATTTTGTTTTAAGCAACTTTTCTAAGCTCTTAATCACTCTAATAATAGAATCTTTAGGGTCTCCTACATAAATTTTATTCATTTATTCAATAAATATTTATTAAATGCCTCCTCTGTTCCAGGCACTCTTTAAGACCCTGGGGATTCAATGGTGAATAAAAAAGAAAAAATAGATCCCCAGTGAAATGGAATTTATATTCTATTAGGGAGAGATAGACAATAAACAAATAAAATATACAGCCATTAGATGGCAAGAAGCGCTTTGGAGAAAAAGTAAGGAAGAGAGAAGGGGAATGCTGGAAGGAAGAGGAAGAGAGAAGGGTTTAATTTTTAAATACGGTGGTCAGAAAAAGCCACCCTGAAAAATAGACACTTCTGTAAGGATCTGAAGGAGTGAGTCCTTGGAGAACTTTGGAGTAGCGCTGTAAGCAGGGAGAACAGCAAGTAAAAAGGGTCTGAGGTAGGAGCTTGACTGGTTTCTTTGAGAGACAGCAATAGGGCAGCAAGGCAAGAACACAGAGAAATGAAGTCAGAGTTGTGACCCAGGACCAGATACTGCATGGTCTCATAGACTATCCTACGGTCTGTCCCTTCATCCTTTATAATCTGGGTGCTTGTTAATATCTTTTTCTTACACTCTGCATTGTCTGGGACAACCAGTAGAGAATGTTGAGGAAGAATAGTAGTAGTAGAAGGTATCCTTACTTTATTCTTGATGTTAAAGGGAATGGTTTCAATACGTCACCATTATTTAGGGTTTTGGCTACAGGTTTTCTGGAGACCCTTTATTTGGTTAAGAAAGTTTTCTCCCCATTCCTGGCTTACTAAGAGCTTTTTCTTTTCCTTCATCTTTTTAAATCATGACTGGATATTGAATTTTATTAAACATATTTTTTTGCATATGATGATATGATCATCTATTAAAGTGTGAATTAAATCAATTAATTTTCTACTGTTAAACCAACTTTGCATTCCTTGGATGAAACTGACTTATCAGTGATGCTTTAAATACAGTTGGTTCTTGAACAACATGGGTTCGAACTGCACGGGTCCACTTTATACGTGAATTTTTCCAATAAATACAGTACTGTAAGTGTATTTTCTCTTCCTTGTGATTTTCTTAGTAATGTTTTCTTTTTAAAAAATATTTATTTTATTTTATTTTATTTTTTTTAAGATTTTATTTATTTGCGAGAGAGAGAATGAGAGACAGAGAACATGAGAGGGAGGAGGGTCAGAGGGAGAAGGAGACTCCCCGCTGAGCAGGGAGCCCGATGCGGGACTCGATCCCGGGACTCCAAGATCATGACCTGAGCCGAAGGCAGTCGCTTAACCAACTGAGCCACCCAGGCGCCCAAAAATATTTATTTTTTTGAAAGCACGCGCGCATGAAAGAGAGAGTGCATGAGCAGAGGGAGGCGCAGAGGAAGAGGAGAGAGAATCCTGAGCAGACTCCCCACTGAGTGTGGAGCCCGACCCCTGGGCTTGATCCCACCACCATGAGATCATGACCTGAGCCGATATCAAGAGTCAGACACTTAAAAGACTGAATCACCCAGGCACCACAATAACACTTTCTTCTCTCTGGCCTATTTTATTGTAAGAATACAGTATGTAATACATATAACATACAAAATATATGTTAATTCTTTATGTTATCAATAAGGCTACCGGTCAACAGTAGGCTATTAGTAGTTTTTAAGGAGTCAAGAATTATATGCAGATTTTTATTTGCACAGGGGTTTGGTGCCCTTAACCCCCAAGTTGTTCAAGGGTCAACTGTGGGTATATGTATATATGGTTTTCCCCTGCTATCTGAGAGTCAAAGATTCCTATGAAACCTCTGTAAGCCAAAATGGTATAAAGGAAAGAAGCAATTACCAGCAATTCATATGGAAAAATGTCTGAGCATTCCCAGACCCCCAAAATAATCTCTCTTAGGCTTTTTTGCTACCTTAGGGCACATCTTGCTAAAGGATGTATAAAATAAGTCAAAATAAAGCACAGATGCCCACAGACCTAGTTCAAAGCTAAGGCAGCTTGATTGATACTGAGATGCTGAGTGTAGTTCCCAGGAAAGGACATTGGCGGGTCACTCTCACTGCTCAAGTGTAAGCTGTCTCTGTAACAGCTCACTGCAAAACAAAGGCTGAATGCTATTTTCACTTTTCAGCTTTTTAAGAAAAAAGCAAAAAATCTAATGTGCTAATCTCACAAATTGGGAGATGTTCCCTATTTCTCATGCTCTACAAATATTTTTGTTAGATGTCTGGCATGTGCTGCTTTAGTCGTTGGTAGAACTTGCCAGTGGAACTATTTGAAACTGAAATTTTTCTTTATGGGAAATTTTATGGAAGACTTGTAAATAGCATTTTCCATTTAATAATTATGAGATTATTCAGATCTTTCTTTGTCAGGTTATAAGTATTATGTTGACTTTATGAAAAGATTTTGGAGGTTTTCCATCTTTTTTCCATGTTCCAAAACAGTCTCCCTATCTTTGGGGATATCTGTTTCCTGAATGTCTGCACCTAATAACATTTTGTGCATGAGAGGGGTGTGAAGTAAGGTATTACTTTTTGACAATTTTCTCTGTTTTCTATAAGTGGTCTTTTAGAGTTTCTTTTTTTATGGGGTGCAGTTTTAGTAGTTTTTATTTTCCTTGTTTATCCACTTCCTTCAGTTTTAAAAATGTATTTTCATAAAATTAAGCATAATATTTCTAATGATATATATTCTTTCTGTGTTTGCAGTTATATTGTCTTTTTTTTTTTTAAGATTTATTTATTTATTTTAGTGGGGGGAGGTGCAAAGAGCGTCTTCGGCAGATTCCATGCTGAGTGCGGAGCCCAGTGCGGGGCTCAATGCTGGGCTCTATCTCATGACCCTGAGATCAGGACCTCAGCCGAAACCAAGAGTCAGACACAACGAAGAGCCCCCCAAGTGCCCCATATCACCATTTTTATTTCTTATCTTGTGCATTTTTAATCTAACTATTGAACATGTTAAGTACTAGTTTGTCTTATTTTTGGAAATAACCAGAGCTTTGACTTGTTAATTTTCCCATTTTCAAGTATTTTATTGATTTCTCATTTATTATTAATAATTTTTTCTTCTTGTTTCAAGTTTCTTATTCTTTTATTTTTAAAATTTCTTGAATTAGCTACATGATTCACTTGTTCATTTTAACTTACTGTTTATCAACATAATTTTTTTTTAAAGATTTTATTTATTTGACAGACAGAGACACCACGAGAGAGGGAACACAAGCAGGGGAGAGGGAGACTCAGGCTTCCCGCTGAGCAGGGAGCCCAACACGGGGCTCGATCCCAGGACCCTGGGATCATGACCTGAGTCGAAGGCAGACGCTTAACGACTGAGCCACCCAGGTGCCCCTATCAACATAATTTTTAAGGCAATTTTTCCCTAAACACTTTAGAACTATCCCATAGCTTCAGGTGCATGTAGTTTTATTAATAATATTTTATAGAGATTTTTTAATGTGGGGTTTGATTTCCTCTTTTGTCTGAGTTTTATATTAATTTTCAGACTATGAGGATTATTGTTTTAGTATTTTTGTTTTGTTTTGTGATGAATTTCTTATTTTATTACAATCTGATCAAGTAATGTTCTCTGAGCTCTTTCTACCTTTGGGAACTTAACATGATTTTCTTTGTAGCAAAATTGATGGTCAACTTTTGTGATTGTTTTATGGACTTACGTTTTTCATAGCCTTATGTGTTTTTTGATGAGTTGATTGGCATGTGCTACAAGAGCCTATTGCTACTGTATCTCCATCCATTTTTCCATGCAGTTCTGGTGGTTTTAAACTTACGATTTATGCAATGCTATGTTAATTGGTACACACGTATCTTCATTGTGCATCATAATGTTTATCGCTATAAAATTCCCTCCATTGCCTTATTTAATTCATTGGACTTATAAATATGACAATCCTTTCTCTCTCTCTCTCTTTCTTTCTTTCTTTCTGATTTTTGTATTTGTTTGGGTTGCCTTTGGTCTTTTACTATCAGACTTTTCTGGATGACTTTATTACTCTCTTCTTAAAGCAATGGATTTGCCTAATATATGTATCAGATATTTGAGAAGAAATACACTACAAGTGTGTTTTAGCTACTAAAAGAAAGGCCAGAATTTTTGAGATTTCCTAGTTCAGATTTCTTCCCTATAAGGCATAAAGTAAAATGGCCCAGAGCCACCAAAAACATATTTTCTATGTCCAAGAGGGACAAGGAAGCCAAGGTTACATTGTTTTCCCACAAGGAAACTTTCTTTATGATTGTGTGCTTATTTCTTTTTGAGCAAAATTAATCATTCTAATTCCTTTTAATTGCTGCAAAGTAGCAAATGAATTGTCAGACTAATTTTGATGAGTGGGACTATGCCAAGCATTCTGAGTTAAATTAGGCTTCTTATAGTCTCTTCTTACTTAAAAAAATATTTTTGAAGATAACAAACCAGATTCTTGTGATCTGTTGAAACTGTACTATTTAATTATCATTCTCTGTTTCTGTTCTTCAGCCAATATTTGTCTCTTAAAAAAAATCATCACTGCCATCATCATAATCATATTCTAGAAGGGCCCATTCATTTATTCATTTAAAAATATTTATTGAGCTGTGTACTGTCAGGTTCATCATCTCATTTAATCCTCACAAATTTGTGAGAGGTGTTGTCAAACCATCTTGACAAGGCAGGCTACTGAGACTCAGAGATCTGAGAATGTTACAGATCCTAAGTTCATGCAGTTCATAAATGATAGAGCCATGATTTGAATGCAGGTCTGTCCAATTCCAGATCCTTTCCTTTTCCAATACACATCTTGTCCTCCCTATATACACAGAAAGTACATAGAAATATTGGTAGAAAAGATCAATACTCCAAACTATAATTTGAGATTTTATAATCTTCTGTTATGACATTTTAGCTATTCCATACTTAAAAACAAAAAAAAAAGGTCTATATGAATAAATGGCACTAAGTGGTACTTAGACCATGAGTATCTACTTTTCTGATTATCCTAATGTCTCTCTTTGTATCTAAATAGACTATTGGCTATCTCAAATACTTGGCCTAAATTACCTTTTCCCCTAACAGAATAGCCAAATAACACATATTTCTGCATCTGTGGAAAGACACCAAGCAATTGACCACATTAACGTGGATGTGTATGGACTGTGCAAGAATGGGACTATGGCTCAGAAATAATGCAGGAAGATAGTTTAAATATATAAAACCAATACTCAGCACACAAAGCTGACTCGGGTCTTAGGAAACACAAGCACACACATACTCACAAATACCCAGACATACAATCTCCTTTGAAGATCACTTTGATAACAAATACTATATTAAATCTTTACTGTCTTCCCCATTTGCCCTGATAACCAAGAAGTTCAAAGTTAAATGTGAATTCATATCATGGCAATTATTTTACTCTTGCAGTAAGACACTGTATTTCTACTTTTGGCCTTGAAACAGATTTTCTACTTGTGTTTTTAATAGTTATCTCTGTCTTTGGATACAAGGCATGACAACTCTTCTATGAAAATGAGCTACAAATACATACGGTAATTCCATATGTATTACAATAAATTTATCAGGCGGTATTAGTTTCCCCATTTAACAGATAAGCAACTGATCAGTTTCCGATGCTAGGAAATTTGATATACTTTCTGTCTTAGTCTGCTCAGGCTGCTATGACAAAATACCATAAAATGGGTGGCTTATAAACAAGGAACATTTATTTCTCACAGTTCCGGAGGCTGGAAGTCCAAGATCATGGCACAGGCAGATGTGGTGTCTGGGGAGAACCCCCTCACACATAGACCAATGTCTTCTGAGCGTGCCCTCCCATGGCAAAAAGGGCCCGGGGGCTTTCTCAGGGCTCTTTTATGAAGACATGAATGCCATCCATGAGACCTCTGCCCTCATAACTTATTCACCTCACAAGGGCCTCATCTCCTAATACCATCATCTTGGGGGTTAGGATTTCAGCATATGGACTTTGGGAGTACACAAACATTCATACCATAACATTTTCAGCAAAGGTATTGCTCTGTCTAATTGAGAGGGACAGGCACCAAAGGGGATCATCAGGTTGTTAGGGGAAACAGCCTTCAGTTTTTTCAATTCCATACATAGGACAGGGAGAGATAAGAAATACATCAAAGTATTTTGTGGATTCCACAATCTCCATCACATGAGTACTATCCTTAAAAGTATTCTAAACATTGAGAGAGAGAGAGACAGAGCAAGAACAAGATTGAGAGAGAGAGAGAGAGAGAGAGAGAAGTTTCTGGTACCAATCACATCATGAGGGCCTCAACCTCTTGAACTTATCTAAACTTAATTACCTCCCACAGGCCCCATCCACAAATATCCATCACATTAGAGATAGGATTTCAAAATCTGAAGTGGTAGTTGGTCAGACAGGATACAATTCAGTCCA
The DNA here is from genome assembly GCF_002201575.2 of Neomonachus schauinslandi. Taxonomy (NCBI): domain Eukaryota; kingdom Metazoa; phylum Chordata; class Mammalia; order Carnivora; family Phocidae; genus Neomonachus; species Neomonachus schauinslandi. The sequence continues at coordinate 135,885,118 of NC_058406.1, read as the reverse complement.
AAGCAATTGGTTAATAAGAATTAGCACTCTCTCCCTTCCCCTGCCTGGTGCCATTCCCAAACCTAGTGACTAATAATCCTCCCTGTTAAGGTCACATATTTGAGACCTATATTTGCTTTGTGCTTTGTCATTAAATATAAATAGCTTGCTTCCTTGTAAGTTTTATCTTTCTATTACCCATTATCTTTTTTTCTGTAAACAGTGACCTGGTTTTCCCTTGGAAAACCAATCTCTCCATTTGCAGGGAATGTGACGTACATTGGCCTGACTCTATTCCGGCTCCAGAGTTAGATACGTGACCCAGGTATAATCTAGTCAGTGTATTTCATCCCTTTCCTCATTATGATTAAATTAGAGTTATGTATGGACTAATTTCAGGTCAATGAATTCATGCCCTTCAGAATAAAGGAAGAATAGCTCTTTTGGGGTTGGTGTGTCTGAGGGAATATGGCCTACATCTGGGCTTTCAGTCCCCTTAATGGAAGGCAGTAGGTAAGAATGAAGGTAAAGGACTGAAGAGCCAAAAGAGAGAAATACACTCTCAATGACGTCATTCAAACCCCTGGATCCAGTAGTGCCTGAAGTTTACAACTGGACTTCTCACTTAAAAAAGCCAATTATTTTAATGTGAGTTCACCCAGAGCTAGTCTTCTGAGATAGGGATTATATTGTAAATGATTTATTTAGGGACTGATCCCAGAAAATACTAGTAGGGGAGTGGGGAAGTGAGGTAGGGAAGAGGAAAAAAAGCCAATAAATTGTGCAATATCAAGCAAGCTGCCATTTTGGGCAACTGGAACTCAACCTATCGGGGCACTCTGGGACCCTATATAGAACACATGCTTCAGTTAACCTGCCTGAGAAGCATGTTTATTCACCAATTTCTGTCACTGGTTGACGAATGCTCCTAATTGTTAATTCTAGGGCACGTCTAGCCTTTCCTATAAAAGGCCAAAAAAGCCTGCAGGCAAAGAGTCACAGGTGCTAGAAATCAGCAGTCAAGCCAGTGAGAATGGGAGGGTTAAGAGCAGAGGGGATTGTCCACAGGGAACTGAACGATCAATTCCCTATTTTCCTTAAGTCTGCTTGAATTGGGTTTCTGTCACTGAAACTGAAGACCTCTGATTAAAACCATACACCAGCTCAATCCCAAGGTCAAGGATTCTGTCTCTGGTTATTTCCTTAATTCCATTCTTTACATATAAAGCACACAGCAAAAGTTTCATGGTTGATTTTTAAAAGCACGTTTTAACCATTAATTCCAGCAATTTTTTTTCAAGAAGCAAGAAAACGTCACATAGGCAGAGCTAGAGTTAACCAGAAATATCAACTATTCTCCCCCTGGGCCCTCACAATTTATGGAAAAGAGCAAAATATTCACTCAAAAATCTGATAACAAGATATGTTCATAAAAGCTTCTATTACAAATTTGTCTCAGGGTCAGGGCACAACCCGTTCAACCTGCTACTACATCTACCACTAAAACCTTCAGGACAAGTCATCTGCAGAAGGGTTAAGAAAAAAAATCAGGGGGCACCTGGGTGGCTCAGATGGTTAAGCGTCTGCCTTCGGCTCAGGTCATGATCTCAGGGTCCTGGGATGGAGTCCCGCATCGGGCTCCCTGCTCCTTGGAGTCTGCTTCTCCCTCTGCCTCTCTCTCTCTCTCTCTCTCTCTCTGTCTCTCATGAATAAATAAATAAAATCTTAAAAAAAAAGAAAAAATCAGAGTATTTCTTCTAATTTTTTCATTGTGGTAAAATACATATAACATTAAATTTATCATCTTCACCATTTTTAAATGGACAATTCAGTGGCAGTAACTACACCCATACTGTTGTGCAACCTCGCCACCATCCATCTCCGGAATTCTTGTCATCTAGCAGAAGTGACACTCAGTACTCATTAAATAATAACTCACCATTCCTCCTTCCTCTCAGTCCCTGGCAACCATAATTCTACTTTCTGTCTCTGATTTTGACTCCTTGAAGTACCTCCTGTAAGTGGATTTATATGATATTTGTCTTTCTCTGATTAGCTTATTTCTTAGCAAAATGTCCTTAAGATTCATCCACGTTGTAGCATGCGTCAGAATTTCCTTCCTTTTTAATGCTGAATAATGTTCTATTGCATATATCTTTCTTTCCGTTATCATTTACACAAAATATCTTTTCATGTTATTTCAATTTTAACCTATTTGTTTCCTTGGATTTAGAGTGAATTTCACATAGACAACATATAATTGAATCATGGCTATTTATTTTAATCCATTCTGCCAATTTCTGTCTTTTAATTGAAGAGTTTAATTCATTTACATTTAAAATAATTACTAAGAAGAGACTTATTTCTGTCATTTTGTTATTTGTTTTCTATATGCCTTATAGCATTTCCTCCACATTTCCTGCATCGCTGTCTTCTTTTATGATTAGTTGGTTGTTTCATAGAGAAATATTTTAATTCCCTTCTCATTTCCTTCTGTGTATATTCTATAGCTATCTTCTTTGTGGTTACCATGAGAGTTACATTTAACATTTTAATGTTATAAGTCTAACCTGAATTTATCCTAACTTAAGTTCAATAACATACAAAAACTCTGCTTATTTTTTTATTTTTATTTATTTATTTAATTATTTATTTTAAAGATTTTATTTATTTGAGAGAGAGAGAATGAGAGAGAGAGCACATGAGAGGGGGGAGGGTCAGAGGGAGAAGCAGACTCCCTGCTGAGCAGGGAGCCCGATGCGGGACTTGATCCAAGGACTCCAGGATCATGACCTGAGCCGAAGGCAGTTGCTTAACCAACTGAGCCACCCAGGTGCCCTCTTTATTTTTTTTAAAGATTTATTTATTTTAGAGAGAGAGGGAGAGAGTGCATGTGTGCATGAGCAGGGGAGGGGCAGAGAAAGAGAGAATCTCAAGCTGACTCCCTGCTGAGCATTGAGCCTGATGCGGGACTCAATTTCATGACCCTGAGATCATGATCTGAGCTGAAACCAAGAGTTGGATGTTTAACCCACTGAGCCACCCAGGCACCCCAGATCTCGGTTTCTTTATAGGTCCGTCCCCAACCCTTCAGTTGTTGATATCACAAAATTACATCTTTATATACTGTGTGTCCCAAAACCATTATTTTTTTACTGCATTAGTCTGTTAAATTATGTAAAAAGCAAAATATAAAGTTACAAATCAAAGTTACAATAATACTAGCTTTTATAACTGTCCATTTTTAACCTTTACTGCAATTTTTATTTCTTTACACAGCTTCAAGTTATAGTCTAATGTGTTTTTTTTTTCCACCCTGCAGGACTCCCTTGAGAATTTTTTGCAGGTCAGGTCTAGTGGTAGCAAACCTCCTCAGCTTTTGTTTATCTGGGAATGTTTTAATTTCTCCTTCACTCTTGAAGGACAGTTTTGATAGGTATATGATTCTTGGTGGAAAGTTGTTTTTTTTTTTTAACCTTTTAGCACTTTAAATATATCAGCCCATTACCTTCTGGCTGCCAAATGATGAGAAATATGCTGATTATCTTATTAAGACTCCCTTGGGGGACGCCTGGGTGGCTCAGCTGGTTAAGTGGCTGCCTTCGGCTTGAGTCATGGTCCCAAGGTCCTGGGATCGAGTCCCGCATCAGGCTCCTTGCTCAGCGGAAAGCCTGCTTCTCCCTCTGCCTGTCACTCCCCCTGCTTGTGCACACTCTCTCTCTGATAAAAAAAAAAAAAAGAATCCCTTGTATGTGAAGAGTCATTTCCTTCTTGTCAGTTTTATGATTCTCTCTTTGTGTTTGGGTTTTGACAGTTTGATAATAATGTGTTTCCGTGTGGGTCTCTTTTAGTTCATTTACTTAGAGTTCATGTATTTCATCAACCTTGGGATTTTTTCAGCCATTATCTCTTAAAATATTCTCTCTGCCTCTTTGTCTCTCTCTCTCTCTTGTCTTCCTGGGACTCCCAAGATGCCTATGTTCATTCACCTGAAGGTGTCCCACAGGTCCCTTAGGCTCTTTTACTTTTCTTCAATCATTTGTCTTTCTGTTCCTAGACTTGATCATTTCTGTCATCCTATCTTCAAGTTCACTGGCTCTTTCTTCAGCCTGCTCAAATATCCCTATGAATTCTTCTAGTGAAGTTTTCATTTCAGTTATTTCATTTCATTTCAATTCAGTTAATTTCCAGAATTTCTTTTTTGGATTCTTCTTAGATTTTCTATCTTTTTATTGATATTTCTATTTTGTTCATACATTGTTTTTCTTTACTTTCTGCATATCTTCCTTAGTTGAGCATCTTTTAGACAGTTTTTAGTAAACAACTTTATCTAGTATCTAGTAAATCTGCCACCAAGTTTTTCTCAGGGAAAGTTTCTTTGATTTATTTTTTTTCCCTTTGAATGGGACATATTTTCTTGTTTGTCGTGTGCCTTGTAATTTTTTTGTTGAAAACGGAACACTTGAATCTAATAGACTGGTAACTCTCAAAATCAGATTCCTCCCCTTTTCCAGGGGAGGAACTGTTGTTTTGTTTAGATTACTGTAGGGTGTTTCTGTGCCACAGATCAGTCTAAGGTGTAAATTTCAGGTCTTTTCATGTTTTTTTCTGAGCCTGTGCCTTTCTCTGGGCATAAGTGTTAACTTTCTAATTTCCTCCCTATATGCATTTGCTTTTGAACATTTTTCATATCTGGCTCCCAAAAGGAGAAAAAGAGAAAAATGAAAGGATAGGGGAGGAAGGTTCTGGCCTTTTAAATCCCCCGGAAGTCACTTTGGCCTGAAGGGGTGGGGTTTGCAACCATGGGAAGAGGTACAACAACAATGGCTGACTGCTTCTGTGACGATACCACTAAGATCAGAAGGAGCAATCAGTAATCAGATTTCCTGTATTGGGAGGACAAGGTCTTATTTCCCACTCAGGCTCCTGAAAACTATATGCAAGCTGCGCCAGGAACACATGTATAGCGTCCTGCCACTGGGTTGGGTAAGTGCCACCAAGTAAACCTTCAATGGACTCCGGGGTCCCAAAATAGTTACATTAGACATATTCTGCCAGTGTTATTGTCTGGGTGGGGACATGGACTTCTGATGCGTCCTACTCCACCATCTTCCTAGAATCCTATCCCCAGAGGGTATCTTTTAATGCAAGATAAATAGGTGGGTATAATTAGAACAAATAGCAGTGAATACAGTATATAAATTTAAACATAAGATTATATTATTTCAAACATTTGTTTCCAAGCACATATAGATTCCCAGTCAGCAGTCTTCTCCAATCACTCAGAAGTGGTTAGGGGTCTGTCTGATATAGACACATTTGACTAGTTCTGTTTAGTAAGTTTCTTTCTTTTTTTTTTTTTAATAGTTACAGGTAAGTTGTTAACTGAGTTGTATAAATTGGAACATTAGGGTAATACAATAGGGGCTATAGCGGTGGAGGTTTTAGTAAAATAAACATTTAATATAGTAGCTGCCTCTTCAATACTCTGGGGTTTATCAAGCAAACCTGGCAGGTGTACTATCCCCATATTCAGCAGGGAGCTCTAGTCTTGGGAAAGGCATGCATTACTCAATGTCATAAGGGACTGCTTTTTCCAGAAAAACAGTTAAAGATTATACACTGGAACTCCCTTCTCTGTGAGAAATGAGATAAAGTACAGAAGGCTGATAGATAAATCAGAGACCAGCCTAGGTGCCTATTTCAGCCACCTGTTCTATAGTCATTTGCAGAGATACTATCAACATTGCCTTCTTTTCTGAAGGTTCCTGGAATGTGTTTTCACATCTGATCACTCTGTTTTTCATACAACTGGCCCACATTGGATAGCCTCCAGCAGACCATTAATTCATCTTGTGGTTTCTAATGATTTGAAACCAAGAATACTGAATTTTGATGTACAAACACAAACACAAGGGGTTCTCAATTTATTATCCATCTAGATTCCCAGCACTTAAGAAATAGTCAGTTACTGCAATTGCTTTTCTTATAAGTGCAGGGTGATATACACACAAGTTAGATTACAGAGAGCCCTAAAAGGATTATTAACCAACATGTCACTAACCCAACTGTAGAATTCAACCCAGCCACGTAACACTTGAAAAAATATGACAAGAAGGCCAAACTTCAGAGGCTACAGGTGCAACTCCTAATGCACTAAGGGCTCTGAGATCCATCTTCTATGACTAGCTACAGGAACCTGAGAGGGTTGGGAACTTTGGGGAGAGTGAGGACTACGGTCAAATTCTATTTTTTTTTAAAGATTTTATTTATTTATTTGAGAGAGAGAGAATGAGAGTGGGGTGAGGGGCAGAGGGAGAAGCAGACTCCCTGCTGAGCAGGGAGCCCAATGTGGGACTCGATCCCAGGACTCAAGTATCATAACCTGAGCCGAAGGCTGTCACTTAACCAACTGGTCTACCCAGGTGCACCTAGGGTCAAATTCTTCAGTGGTCATAAGAGTTAAATAGGGGCTGGTACTTGGATAGAGAATAAAAGCTAAAGAGCCTTGGGAGTCTGGTTTTGTATGACATTTCAGGTAAGTTTTTATTATTTTTTTTTTAATTTTTAAGATTTTATTTATTTGCAAGAGAGAGAATGAGAGACAGAGAGCATGAGAGGGAGGAGGGTCAGAGGGAGAAGCAGACTCCCTGCTGAGCAGGGAGCCCGATGCGGGACTCGATCCCGGGACTCCAGGATCATGACCTGAGCTGAAGGCAGTCGCCTAACCAACTGAGCCACCCAGGCGCCCTCAGGTAATTTTTTAATGTTCAGGTCTATTCCCTAATTTGAAATCCCCTTTCTTTTATTCTATGGTCTTCTCTTCTTCTTTTTTTTTTTTTTTTTAAAGATTTTATTTATTTGACAGAGAGAGACGGCGAGAGCAGGAACACAAGCAGGGGGAGTGGGAAAGGGAGAAGCAGGCCTCCCGCCGAGCAGGGAGCCCGATGTGGGACTCGATCCCGGGACCCCGGGATCATGACCTGAGCCAAAGGCAGACGCTTAACAACTGAGCCACCAGGCGCCCTATGGTCTTCTCTTCTTGGGACTTGGCAGAAAGCCTTGCTGTTACTCAAAATATAGGCACTTTCAGACAAGAAGGAAGAAAGGAAGTACTTCAGGTAGAGGCTAAGTGGAAATTTTTGTGCCACCTACATTTAAAAAAACAGACAAAATTGGTATAACCACACTTTAGGAGACTGACAATATTTACCAAAGCTTAACATATACTTTCCTATGACCTCATAATTCCACTTCTAGGTATACACCCAACAAAAACACATACATATATTCCCAAAAGAATGTACTAGAATGCTCATGAAAGCTCTATTAATGAAGTTAGAAACTGCCCAAATATTCCTAAAAAGTAGAATAGATATAAAAATTGTGATATATTCATACGATGGCATACTCTACAACAACAAGAATAAATGACATGCAACAATATGGATGAATCTCAGAAAGATAATGTTGAGTGAAAGAAGTCACATACAAAAGATTATATACATCACAATACCATTTACATTAGATGCCAAACCAGTAGAACAGATAGACACTATTAGAAGGTATAGTAGTTTCCAATGGGAGTTATAATGACTGGAAGGGGGCCTAAGGGAGTATCCTGATATTTCTTGGTCTAGGTACTGGTTACATGAGTGGTTCAGTTTGGAAATATTCCTCACTCTCTATGCTTATGACATGTGTACTTTTCTGTAAGTATATTATACCTCACAAAACAAATTTGTATATGTGTGTGTCTTTTTTTGGTTTGGGTTTACAGCTAATCGACAAAAAGTATGACTTTACACTGTCGGTTGGTATAACACCTCCAGGGAGGTGAACCTCCTTTTGCTTCTGAGTGACTAGCACTTTGTCTCTTGATCTTTTAACTCTGTGATTTTCAGTCTCATCATTCAGGTAAATAGTCAGTCGCCTTGACACTTGACTCCTGAACAATTCCCACATCTCTTCTTTCCTCCCCAGCTGTGGCTTCATCGTCACCACCACCTCTCCCACCATATTGATAGGTTGCCCCAAGAGTGATGCAGACACCTGTCAGCTCAAGTACAGATAAATCCACCAGGGCACCTTTGTCCTCCATGCTCTGTCTTCCATTCTGAATCCACACATTTAGCGCTAACACCTGCCTGCACAGCCTCTCAGCAACTGCTTGTCTGGCCTGCACCCCCAGGGACTAGCCTACCTCGACTTGTCACTGTTATCCCAGGCCCCTGGGGAAGAAATCAGTGCCTCATCACCCCTCTCCATCCTTGCATCAGGCTCAATAAAGCCAAATAATTACAAATTCAGTATCCAATCACATGTTGCCCACAGCTCAGCATTCAGCATTTATAAATGTGCTGATCTATTATCAGATACTAATCTGGTCCTTTTCTGTATAAAGAGAAATATCACAATAAATTCAATGAGCTCTCATGAGAACTGCCCAAATCAAAAAGCTTTTTGTTTCTATTTAGACTGCACAATACCCGGTTTGATAAACTCGCTGCGCTAAGCAGTGGCCGAACAACTAGATTTAGACTCATGGAAGCCTGAATTTGGCTTATGATGACTATGAAATAGGATACAACTTAATTTCTAGAGAGTTCTGAGTCCTCCCCAGCTCAAAAGGTGTTGTTGTCCAGGGCGGGGGTGGTGGGGAACAAAACAACTTGTACCATCTGTTACTCCCTTGCTGTTTATCATATATGTGAAGCAACAGGAATGTGTCTCAGACGGAAGAGAGGGTGCTCAGGATTTTGAAATAATTAAACATGAACAAGCCCAGCGACTTTATGCAAATACAAGTTAGTCTATCAATGGGCATCCAGCTTTGTAAGCTCCCTTTGTCCTTTCTCTAGCAGGTAGGGGTCAGGTCTTGCCTGGCAACTGATTTAGTCAGTGGATAAGAGTGAGTGGAAATTTGAGTTAAGAATTTGGAGATGACTTAAGTTTCTTAAATTTAGACTTTATTTTGCTTTTATTACCTTTATTTAAAGGTTAAATTACACTAGGAATTTAATTTCAACAAATACCATTAGCTATAAATATATGTATAATGAACTACATATACTTACATACCCAGAGGGGGAAAGATTCTAGAAAGGGGAGCTTTGTTTAGACATCAGTAACTGCTCACACAGGGAGCTACCAATAGGGAACTACCTAAGGATAACCAGGTCCATGTTTAAACCTGTCAGCTCCAATGCTGCTTCTTCCATCATTATGTTCCCTTAGATACTAAGGATAGTTTAGTCTGCCCAAATTGTAATTTAAATAACCCTTGCTTGATACTAAGCCAGTGAGGCTAATTCTTTAATTTTCAACAGAAAGAGGACATAAAATGTTTCCTTTGGGGACTAGTCAGAGGGCAGCAGGAGAGGTCCCCAGAAGAGGAGGTTGTTGATGACATATATTGCTTTCTGTGCATTTTTGCCCCTGAAAATTAGTTGGTAAGACCCACCTGGTTCTCAGCCTCTTCACCCTCACAGAAGTGCTTTTCATTTGATGGATCCCAGTAGACTCAATCTGACCTTGGTCTTGAGGAAATGTTCTGATCTTGGAGATGCAAGATTTCAGCACATCTAGTCCAATTCTGCAAAGTCCTACATGATGTGCCCCCAACTGGCCATCCCCTTGCCTCTCTGATCTCATCTTCTACTACTTTCCCAATTGATTGCTTCCCTCAAGCCACACAAGCCTCCCTGCTTTCTAGAAAATTCCAGATCTACTCCAGCCTCTGAGTCTCAGAGCCTTTGCCCCTGATGTTCCCTCTGTCTCCTTCCCCTGGGCTACTCCTCTTTCAGATTTGAGGTGAATCACTCCATTAACTTTTATTTTCTTTGTCTTTATCCAAATGCCACTTTAATGTCTTCCCCAACCACTCTATTTAAAATCACAATCCCTTCCAATGCTTACTATCCACAATTTTTGTTTTATTTTTATTTAAAGTATTTAACATCAGCTAGCATATTATATACTTTTCTTGCCAATTTTTATTTGTCTCCTCTTATTTGCTACATGAAAATAGGAATCTTTGTCTCTTTTTGCTTTATTCCTGGGATCTAGTAGTGTACATATCACAGAGAAAGCAACTCAATAAGCAATTGTTGAGTGAATTCATGATTTAGTTATGTAGGACTTTTGTCTTATTGCCTAGGCCTGGATCTTGTTTTGGTAACTTTTTTTCAAAATCAGCACCTCTAGGACTAGTCCTGTTTTTATAGGACTTAGGTCCTGACTTTGAACCCTTACCTAGGTTTGTTTTCCATTATCTCCTAACAGACTTTTCCCTAATGCCATTTGCCTAAATTTCTATCCCTATCATTATAGTGTACTTGTTTGTAAGATCATTGTTACCTGGTCTTCCTTTAGCCAACAAATCATTTTTCAGTGACTTCTATATGGACTGAAAATTATACAATATTCTAGGGACAAAAAGATAAAGAGGACACAATCCTCAGATATCTGGGGGTTCTTACTGCCTTAATACCCAGTTTTGCCTTTTAGCTTAGATCTTTAGTTCTTCCTGAACAGCTCTGTTCATCTTTAAAGATGAGGGCCTAGTTTCAGGTGCAAATTTGTGTGGCCCATCTTGCTGTAACCAACAAGCCATGCCTCATGGAGTCTGAAATTAGAGGCCAGCCCTGTATAATGTATACTGAAAAAAAACCAACCAAACAAACAAACAAACCAAAAAAACACAACATAAGAACACCAAGAACCCTATATTATTGATTATATTATTGATTTTCTATTTACTGATTTTTTTTCCCTCTGCTTACCTTCAGAAATACTGGCCATTTTTTTTAAACAGATTAAAAACATTTTACTTATAGCAAGACACTCTTTCCTTCCTTTTCTCCTTTAGGACATTCTCCACTTAGCAACTTAGACAACACCAAGCTTGTTCAAACAGCCAAGGGTTTAATTCTTACACGTCTGAAACTTTCCCTTTGGCTTAGAAGTGGAAAAACTTGTACCTTCTAAGACTCCCCTGTTTTGTTTGTACAAGTTGCTGCCCTGATGGTTTTGATATTCATCAGTGATTTTAATTACTGAAAGTCATTATTTTCTACAAAGAGCTTCACTTAGAAAAGCATCATGAGATATACTCTACTTCATGAGAACTCAACAGTTGCTCTGAAAAACAAAGCCTAATCCAATGTGAAGCCCATCAGATAACTCTGTCCAAACCCATTCTTTATCTGGTTGTTGCTAAAGCTATTAGTGTCTTTGAGTTCATGAGCTCCCTACAGCCAAACACATTAGTTGAATGCAAATATCATCAACCTCTCTTTGTTCACTTTTCCTAGGAAGAGTGTTGGAAGGGAAAATACCATGTACTTCAACACTACCTGCAAGCTAGATGAGTGCATTTATTGGTCTAGTGGTTAATTTTTCAAACACAGCTTTCATTTTTTCTCTAGTATTACCATGCCCAACTTAGTTCACAGACCCAGAAGAAACATGCTCAGGATTTTTTAACTTTTCAGCCCACCCTATGCCCATTATACATGAGTTATTACTATTATTTTTGCAACTATACTAGCCAGGAATTAGTTTTATTCTACTGCAGATCCAAGTTGAATGGACTGTATTATAAATAATTACTTTCCTTAGTCTAAGAAGTAGAGTGGCCACAGTGAAGGCTAAGGAAAGCCAGTCAAAGCAGAGGTGTTCATTCTGCCAACCTGCAGGACAGAGTCCTGGCTGCCAACTTCTCAGTTCAAGATAGACTGAGTGCATTCCCATGTATCCTGAAATTTCAGCCCCCTCCCACCCCAAATCCTTAAAACAGCATGGTTCTTTTATAATTGTAACCTAATTAGTATTCCCTAGAAAAGTTTTACTATTTCATGGACCTCAGAGAACTCACAATTTCCATCATCTGAAAACAGTGAGAGAATGAATTTAGTCATTTGAAGGTCCAAGCAATAGACTCCACTTCCTTCTTTCTTTTCTCTGGATTGTTCCGTGAATAATGTTTCCTCTCTGGAAACTTCAAATCTTTCCTCTCTGACAACTAATTTTCCTAGATCATTTTCTCTGTGATCTTAATAAAACCTTCTCAGACATTGCTACCTTGTCGGACTTTCAATAGATCTTTCTTTCCTTCCATTACTAAAATCTTCACAGAATAGTCAAAACACTCAATACCTTCATTCCTCACCTCAGAGCTACTTCTTAACTCCCAGTAACTTGAATTCCACAGTCACCAATTAACTATAGTTTCCGAAGTTACCCATTTAAAACTTTTTAAATACCAGACTTGTTCTATTAAGTCTTCAGGTTTCTTCAACATTTGACACTTGATTGTCCCTCTTTTTAGAAATTTCCTGTTTCTATTACTGCATATTGTTTTTTTCCTGACAGTTTCTTCTTTACTCTTTCATTCATTCTCCTCTCTCTATTACCTCTTAAATAGAGACATTGCCCCAAGATTTAGTCTTTAGTCTTCTTGTCTTTTTATCTGGCACATTCTACCTTGGTGATCTCATCAAAGAGTTCAACTGTCACCTCTAAAGAAAATCACTTTTTTTTTAAAGATTTTATTTATTTATTTATCTATTTGAGAGAGAGAGGGAGCACATGCACAAGAGAGAGAACAAGTGGGGAGCAAGGGGCAGAAGGAGAGGGAGAAGCAGGCTCCCCACTGAGCAGGGAGCCCAACAACGCAGGGCTGGATCCCAGAACCCTGGGATCATGACCTGAGCCAAAGGCAGGTGCTTGGTGGACTGAGCCACCCAGGTGCCCCTAAAGCAAATCACTCCTGACTTTGTCTGTTACACAGACATTTCTTCTGAGATCTGAACCCACATTCCAATTGCTTGCTGTTCACCATCATGAAACTATCAAAGTTGGCACCATCAATAAACATGTTCTAAACTGGACTCATCATTTTCCCAGAAACTGTTTCTACTTTTCCATTTACTGTCTTAATAAATGTCCCCTGACTATGCACATCACTCCACAGAGAAACTTTTGAGTGATAGAGTTTTCTCCTTTTTGTCCTTCCATTAGTAGTTGAATTTTGTTAGCCCTAGCTCCACACTATTGCCTATAAGTATCCTGTCCAACCAATCCTATCAACTGGCTTCTCATTCAGACTCTCCTCTGCTCCCTCAAACACATTTGAAATATCTACCAAACAAGGTGCCCTTGTTCCAGCTTCTTAGTTCATCCATTCACTCACTTTGAGTCCAGAATTATTATTCTCTGGCAAAAATCCTAAATGGCTCCCTCTACTGGATGAAGTTCAAACTCTGGTTACCTTTCAAGCCTTTATTCACACATAGCCTACACTCAAACCACACTTTTCACATATGGTTCCCAAATGCATTATCAAGCCTATTCTCTTTGCTGAAGATATTCTTCCCACTCTCCTACTTTATTTGGGGCAACTCCTACTTACTTGTCCAGCTCCAGCTTAAGATTTAAATCCTCTTCATATTATTTCCTGTGTCTTTCACTGCCACCTCACAAGCAGAGGCCATTGCTCATCTGTATTCCCATAGCTCATTATACACTGTGAAGACCTTCAACACTGAGGCTTCATCTTATTCAGGACCTAACTCAAAGCTTGTCATGTAGCAGGTGCTCCATGAGATCACCCATTTGCAAATATATATTGAGTGCTTATCATACACTGGGCAGTATTTTAAGTGTTGACAATACAATGGTGAAAAAGTAGTCACAATCCCCACTTTCACCAGGCTTATAGCTTAGGGAGATATATAATAGACAACCATTCTAAGAAACAGCAAGTATTTCTTCAGCTTCGTTGCAATTCCTGTGCCTTATATAATCTTTATTAACCCCAGAGAGTAATTTCTTACATATGAAGTTTCTAGTTTCCTGAACTACTAATTAATACATAGTTATCTAGTAATAAGTGTAGATATCAAAAGGAAAAATTAATATTCTAGGAATCTGGTGCCTAAAGCTTACATTCTTTTTTAAAGCAGAAGAGGAGACTGAAGAAGGGAGAGAGAAATATAGTGAGTGTGTAAATATTAAGGTGAATGTATGTGTGGGAGTATGTTTTTATGAAGCATCTGGAAGGATATAAGTGAAAGAGAAAAGATGAATATGTTAGGAGAGGCTGAAAAGGCATGGCGCGGAGTAGTAGTTTAGGCCACAATTTGCTGTTACATCTTTTGGCAACTTTCCTGATGGTGCCAGAAATCACAGGTTTTGTGTCCAATATCCTGCAACATCACTGAGTTTTCTAGCAGCAGGCTGGCTTCTTCTAGGCACTGGTTAGGTCTGCAATTGCTTTGTTAAGCAAGCTGAACAAAAGACAGCCACTCAGTTCTATTGAAAATGAGGACAGCATTAATTATTCAGAAAAAGGGAGGAGTGAGGCCATTCTTAGTGGTCCATTGAATTCATTGTAATTGATGATGACAATTTCCATAGGATTTTCCTGTATATACCAGATACATTAAAAACTGCTTGGTACTGCTAATCTTCGTAACATATGTTCTTTAATTCCAAGAAGTAATTTACTCTTACCTCTTGTCTCACCTAGAAACATCCCAATATTATTACTAAATCCATACCATTGTAAAGGCTAGGATAAATCATGTGGGCAGATGGCGGTTTACACATGCCCAATTATAATCAGGCTTAGATCATACCAAATGACCTGCTGACATTCCCAGGCATGGCAGGAAGACTCAAGCAGCACTGCTCAGAGAATCTTTCTCTCATACATACTAGAAGATTTTCAGAACATAGTGAGCTTGTCCGCTCCTGATGACTATTATGAGAACTATGAATTGAGAACCAGCCAGAAGGGCTTTGCTGCCCTGTCCTCGTCCCTGTGGTCCCTTCCATTTGGTCAGATCTCTTCCTAGCATGACGAATCGTGTTGGTTACATTTCCTGACTAATGTCCCAGTTAAGGCTCTTCCAAGAAATCCAAACAGTAGGTCCTCTGTCATCCTTCCAACTCTATTCCATCCCACAGTTGAAGTTTCTTTGCTGTAGACACAGTCTCTCTGAACACAAGCGATCAGAAAAAGTGAGTGTGATATGGAGATGAAATGGAGCATAAATGTAGATATAAAAATAAGAATGTTTCCAAATGAGATCATCTAGGAAATCAGAAAAGTGATTTCAAATGAGAAAAAGATGAGGGTTTATATTGTTTGAGTTTTGAATGTGTCAGGTACCGCACTAAACATTTTACATCTGCTGTCTCATGGAATTATCAAACTCCCTGCCTTTGAAGTAGGTACTATTATTATTCCTACCATACAGCTATGGAAAGAGATTCAGAGAAGTCAAGTAATTCACTCAAGGATATATAGCTAGCAAGTGAAGAAGTGGAGACTGGAATCTGCCTCTAGATGATGCCAAATGTTTGTTCACAGTTTTGAGTATTGTTCTTACAAACCCAGAATCCGTGACATTTCAGTAACTATATAAGCAAATGCAAGAATTTTGTAGATGCTTATATAATATTTATTAACCCCAGAATGAAGTCCTAATAAAAGAGAATGTTCTTTTCTTTTCTTTTTTTTTTAAGATTTTATTTATTTATTTGACAGAGAGAGTTAGTGAGAGCAGGAACAGAAGCAGGGTGAGTGGGAGAGGGAGCAGGCTTCCCACTGAGCAGGGAGCCTGATGCAGAACTCAATCCCAGGACTCTGGGATCATGACCTGAGCCGAAGGCAGACACTTAACGGCTGAGCCACCCAGGCGCCCTGAGAATGTTCTTTTCAAAAGCTTTATTGAAAAGGAATCACTCACTGCAGTGATTCACCCTCAAAGTTGATGCCACATTTCTGTTTTTAGCAGTGTGGGGGGGCTCTCCAGGAGAGGGGCCCTACCACATCCTTACTGTGCTCTGCCCCTCTTTTCCAGGCTCTCCTGAGTCTGGAGGAGGCCAGACTACATGAGAGAATTCAGATGGTACCCCCAACCACTTAAGTCTTTTAATGATGTATTGTGTTGAAAGCGATACCATCACACACGGCTACATCATGATCTATGACGAAGTTGTGTTGCAAGGAACTTATTACTAAAGTAGAGTTCAAACCCCCTGACAAGAAATATCTAAATAAACTAGAACAACACAATTTTAAGACGACCATTTATTGAACATTTATTATGTGTCAAATGTGCTAAGAACTCTACAAACGTTTCATTGCATTCTCATTAAATCTCTAACACCTATGTTTTATTATCCTCATTTTAAAGATAAGAAAATTAAGCCTTGAGGAGGTTAAACAATTTGCCTCACAATCTTACAACTACAGGTGTCAGAGCCTAGACAGACATCCACCTATGTATCTATAAAGTTTGTACTCTTCTCTGGGACACTACCTCTCGCTCACTGCATGCTCTGAGAGATTTTCATGAATGGTAGAGAACAGGGACACTTTATACAAAGCCACCAATTAGACATGTTACGAGTATGCATGTGGGGATGTGTGGCATATGTGAGAGCTATTTATTGTATATGTCAAAATGATAAAAAAAATAAATGACTAAAAAATCTGGTTTTTGAGGCAAAACAAGGGACTAAGAAATATAATTTGCTTTTGGTTTCACCATATTTGGAAAGCAATTCACCTCTGTTCTCCAGTTTACAATTAGGGGGAACATCTGACATCTATCTTACTTGTAGGAATGTTTTAAGAGAAACTAAGATATGGAACAATCATAAATATTACTTGGTTGATAGGTTAATCAGTCACTATCATGTCATGTTAAAGAGTTTATACTTTCAGCAACAAATTGCTGCTGAAGGTTCAAAGGAGAAGTATAACGTGACCAAATTAACATCTGGGGGCAGGGGAAGGGGGAGACATTGGCAGAAATAGGTAGAATGGATTGAAAGGAGTAAACCTTGAAGTGTGTTGAGGTGACGGCAAGTGTGTTGGAAGCACAGGAGGCCGGGTGTGGGTTGAGTGAGGGAAGATGGTGGAAATGTACGGGAGAAAAGAAGCATCTGGACCGGGGACCCAGGTGGAGGATGCTACATCACCTCACTGCTTTCTCACAATCAGAAATGTCAAAACAGAGTGATTCCTTCCAATTCCAAGCAGGGGACTTAAGAGTTGAGGGCAATATGAAACGGGTATGTCTCAGTACTCCTCTTTGTAGGAAATATATAACAGCTGATTTAGAAAACATTTTGTTCAAGTCCTTTCTAGCTCTATGAAAAAAAAGTTCTGTCTAATATTTTAGCTAATATCTGGAATGAGGAGCATTTCCTAAGGCCGCATACTAAGCTATGCAGTGAACTGGTTACCAAGAAGATATGCATGCAAATCTTTTCAGATTATTATTTTTTTCTTTCCCTTGGTAGAAATCAGATGAGGATTTTAAAGCTGGTTATTAAATGTAGTTAACTGTGTGGCCTTGGCCAAGTGACTTAAATTCACCGAGTCACGGTTTCCTCATTTGTAAAATTGGAATAATCATCATAATAACCTGAAAGGGATGTCGTGAGCATTAAATAAGTACCATCTATGTATAGTCAGTGTTCATATTCTACTGCTTAACACATTTTAGCTGTATGGGTACCAGTTACTGTGTGTTGAAGGATAAAATCTGCTGTGAAAGATTATGAAGGTCAAAGGAGACTTAGCCCCATACAAGTATGCTTGCACGGTTTTTACCATTCCCTAGATAATATTTATTTATAGCAAAAGATATAGGAAGACTAAGTTAACTAGTGTCCAATTACTCACTTTCCTGGTTTGGATTTTAGAAAGAAGTTTGAATCTCTTGAATTAGAACTTTTAAGGAAAAATAACTAACATGAATCAGTGTACCAAGTCAGTGCTGTGAATAAAACACCATGAAATGAAGAGCAACGTTTAGAAGGGAGATCTTAAATACTGTGCCATACTGATGAGCACTATTTTTTATGTTATATATGCCAACCCTGTGGCCCTCTCAACAAGAATGCTCTACTTTATTGTGCATGCAAATTCTTTTATTCTAATTTATTATATGTTACAACAGAATCACTACCTCCTTTATTATTCCTCTTAACAGATCAGGGAACTGAAAGTAGGATGATTCACACTGGGTCACATAGGAGCCCCATAGCGCCCACAGAGCTTGCGGTGGGGTCGAGAGCTAGAGCCAGTCTTTCCATGGGGCCTTCAGCAATGTCGTCACCGCCCTTCTGGGCTGCACACACAGCAGTGTCTTCTCCCACATCTGAACTTTCCACTGTGACCATATCTCACTCCTTTTTCCTGATGGCACTGTTACCACAAAGGACAGACCCTTCTGCCCTCGTCTGAGACCGTGTCAAAGGACACATATAGAAACTTTGGATTGTGTTGTGAACTCATATTGGAAATGTCTGCCCCAGCACGCACACACACACAAACACACACACTCCAGGACAAGTCTACTCAACCATATTCATATGTGTCTAGGATCCCAGCACTCTCCCCTTCTACAAACGATTATTATTACCAGAAAAAAACCCAATGCCTTTCTTAGACACTGTCTTTCTCCCCTGCTTGGCCTATCACCTTAGTTTTGCCTCCAACATTTTAAAAAAGCAAAATTTACAATCGTTGAACACTACATCAAAAACCAATGATGTACTATATGTTGGCTCACTGAATTAAAAAACAAACAAACAAACAAACCAACATTTATGTCAATCCATGACCAAAATCCAAGTCCTGGGAGTGGTCCTGGTAGACTCCTTCCCCTCTCTCACCCTGAATCCCATCATCTGCGGAATATTATCCCATCACCAAGGACTGTTTTTTCTAATATGTTTTGAATCCTTTTCCTTCTTAGGACTGAATTCATTGAGACCCATACCATTTCTTGTCCTGGTAACTGGGGCAACATCCTAATTGGTCTGCCTGTTTCCCATCTTCTACTCCTCAAGGCTATCTCTTCATGCTGTTAGAGAATAGTCTAGAAGTGTAGAAAGCCATGTTACTTCCATACTGAAAATTCTTGAGTGATTCTCGTTATCTGTGGCAACATTTCTTGACCATGCTTGATCATAAGAATCATAAAACATTGAGATCATGTGTCACAACCCTAGAGTCTTCAGAGTGATTCATATGACCAGAGAAGTTTGGGAAATGTTGACATTACATATTGCCAAATAATGCCTAAATTCACTTTATAGGGCACACAGAGTTCTCCAATACCTCATTCCTACTTATGTCTTCACATTCGTCCTATTTCCTGTCTTGAACACCCTCTCCAAACATGCTGTTCTCCCACTTTCCATCCCACAATTACCCAGCACTTAGTGGGGTCAAATCCTCTCCTCTGTGCTCATGTCATGCTCAGAACATTTTTCTATCACTGCACTTATTCAGTTATAGACAATTATCACTTGCCCTGATTGACAGTCATTCAAATCCCTGTTGCTCATTGACAGTCTTGCTTTTGCAGTCTGTGTTTCTAGATGCATCCAACAGAAACTGACCCAGGTGAACTTACCCAGAAGGATAATTCACTGAAAGGACAGGATAGCTCACAGAATTGACAGAAAGGTGAGAGAATTAGGAAACAGGTAAGAATCCAGGAAGGCTAGACAGCCAAGGTCACTCACAGGAACTATCTTCTTGCCCACTCTGATATCTGCTGTGGGACACTTGGTGCTGCCACAGTCAGGTTCCTGATATGCCTGCTCTGTTCACAGAAAGTCTCGCAGCTGACCTTGTGCTTATATTATTGTCTCAAGTCCCAACCAGATGCATCTCTTTGTTTGACTTAAGTCATGTGCTCACATTCTAGCTCACTGGTTCTTCAAGTGTGATCCCTACCTGGCAGATATCAATATCACAGGGAACTTATTAGAGATGCAAATTCTCAAACCCCCAGGAGGTGGGGCCCAGCAATCTACTTCTGTGTGAAGAAAGCCTTCTATGTGATCCTGATGTATATAGGCTAATGTCTGATAACTGCTGTCATCACTACAACAGGGCAGGAGGAAACAGTGTTTGGCTTCTTCACATCAAGAGTGGGACCAATGCCCGCATGCTGGGGATTACCAAAAGAGAGGAAGGATGTCCAGATATTGAATACAGAAGAAACAAAAGACAGGAAGGATGATCAGATGTTGAATAGCAAAGAAACAAAGCCAACAAAAAAAATTATATACCTATAGTACCTTTTTTACAACCCTCAATTTCAGGAAGACTATGAATGTACCCAATATCAAAAAGATAAATACTAGAATAATTCAAACTCAATGATACCCAACCCTATATCACTGCATTCCATATTTTATTACCTCTCCTGACAACAGTAAATACCTGATGCCCACTTCAATTTCATCAACATGAACATGCCCTCACAGCTTAAAATCAGATAGGAAAGTTGTTTTCATTTTTGCGGTTTTAATATCTATTGATGAAAGCTTTGTTTACAGCTCAAATGAGTAAAGGGTGCTGATTTTCCTGACAGCTGTTCCTGCAGAGGTCATAGGATTAACCATGAAAACATTTGATTTTGATTCAGCTGACACCTCAAAACACCCATTGGCCCTATTTGGCCTTATCAACCTCCAAAAAAAATATATTATTTACACAACTCTACTTTGGCGCACAATAAAGCATCTTTCCATTTGAAAATAGTAACATTATTACTGGTTTTATTATTAAAAAATATTTAGGGACGCCTGGGGTGGCTCAGTTGCTTAAGCATCTGCCTTCAGCTCAGGTCACGATCCCAGAGTCATGGGATCAAGTCCCGCATCGGGCTCCCTGCTCAGCGGGGACCCTGCTTCTCCCTCTCCCTCTGCCTGTCGCTCCCCCTGCTTATGCTCTATCTATCTACCTCTCTCTCTCTCTCTCTCTGACAAATAAATAAATAAAATCTTCAAAAAAATAAAAAATATTGACTGCTATTAGGTGATATTTACTGAGTGCTTGCCACAGGCTAGGCACCATTTTGAATTCTTTACATGTTCTAAATCATTTATTATCACAAACCCAGTGGTTAGGTTCTAATGTTATCCCCATTTTCATATAAGGCAATTAAGAAAAAGTGGGAGTAAGGAATTTTGACAAAGTCACACAGCTAGTAAGTGGTGAAGCTGGGATTTTATTCTAAGCAGTTGGCTTCCCACTAGACATCTTAACCATAACGTGACCAACTATCCCAGTGTTTTGGGGACTGAGGGGCTTCCCAGGATGTAGGGTTCTCAGTGTTAAAACTGTGATAGTCCCAGGAACACCAAGATGATTGGTCACCCTGCAACTGCCACGATGTTCTGCAAAATCAGTTTATAACTTTTTCCCCTTGAACGGCATGATAATATGTCAGGCTGATGGCTGACACCTGTAGGTCCAAACAGTGGACCCACGTGGCTGGACAGGGACATATGGGTCTCAGGGATCTCTATTCCACTATCATCCTTCCAGAATGTCCTTCGTGTAAGGTCATCACTTAACAAAACCCACCCTGAAGAGCTTTGCTGTTCTGGAGATGCCCCTGGACTTCCCCAAATATTCCAGTACAAACTAGGGCAAGAGAGTCCAAGAATGTGATTTCAATACAAATTGCTCCAGTGTTTTTCTTCAGAAGTACATGCAACTCTTTCACAAAAACATCACTGGTGAGTTTCAAGTTTATAATTAAGAGTTATAAAGGGATAACAGAACAAGCAACTGGAGAGAGGGATAGCAGGGAAAGGAAGAACTAAAAAATTCAGCGGTGAAGGAAGTTACTCAGCAGTTTACTCCCCAGGAAGCTAGCACACACAGTGTTCCTCAAACCACACTGCCTCTCACAGCTGCACCGAGGGAGTGCGCCAGGTGATTGGAAGTACCCACTGCAGATCAGGGTGGAGGCAGCAAGTCTCACCTTTCAGCCTCAGGAAGGACTGACTGGCAGCCTCCTAACCTGAAACTGGGAGAAGTTCCCTCCCGATTGTAACCCTTTTATTAACTGAGCTACCTAAATGCTGAAATTTCAAACAGAGGATCCTTGACTAATCTTTTCTGTCTCCTCTCCTATCTCCACAGACAATCCCTTTAACTATTTACCTGTTTCTTGTAGTAGTTACTTCCCTAAATGCTATTACCTCTAAATAATAGCCTTATGCAGCCAGTTCTAGATTTTCCAATTTTTGATATTATCTATTGACATCCTACCCTGTTGAGTTATAATTTTTTTGGTTAATATGGAGATGGATAACACCTGGAGAACCACTACCTTATTTCTTTGATAATTTCTCCTTTTCAATTTTACTATTCTCTCTTCTTGGAATTTTCATTAGTTATTTGTTGGCTCTCAGGTACTGATATTCCATAACTGAATTTTCCACCTCTAATTTACAACTTTTTTTTTTAAGATTTTATTTATTTATTTGAGGCAGAGAGAATGAGAGACAGAGAGCATGAGAGGGAGGAGGGTCAGAGGGAGAAGCAGACTCCCTGCCGAGCAGGGAGCCCGATGCGGGACTCGATCCCGGGACTCCAGGATCATGACCTGAGCCGAGGGCAGTCGCTTAACCAACTGAGCCACCCAGGCGCCCTAATTTACAACTCTTAATCCTCTTATAATACTCTCTAGAATATTTTTTTCAATTTGAATTTCTATGGATCCACTGATTTTTGTGCATGTGGAAAAAATTTTCAGAGATCTTTCTTGTTTCTTGATAATTATTAGCATCCTATTCTCTTCCTTTTCTTTCTTTCCTTCTTTTTAATGGATGAAATTTTTTTGGTGAAACATTCTAAGGATACTAGTGAGAGTTTTATTTTTAAATTCTTTTCTATTCCCTATATTATTCCTATTCCTTTGATAGTCTTTCTTTTTTTTTTTTTTTTTTAGAATGAGGCAACAGAAAGCTGATTGGGAGGCCTGGGTATGTGGGTGCGACTTGTCCATTATCAGACTTAGTTGTGAGATAACTGGACAAGCGTCAGTCATGTCACCACAGATACTTAAGTGCCTGAATGGGGTGGACTTCATGTGGAGGGCATTGTTATCTTTGTAGAGGAGGGCTTCACTCCTGGCCCGGAGTGGAAATAATGTACGTGGAATGTCCAAACCCTGAGATAGTCCAGAGATCTGTGGGGATGATCAGCAACTTTTCTGGCTGTGTTTCACTATGCTCTCTAGTGCTGCCTTTGTCCCCTTCATCAGTTCCCACTCCTCACCTGCTTCCTATTTTCTTGAGATTTCTCTACATCTCATGTTGGCAGGTATTTTTACTCCATCATTTTTACTGTAAGCACGTGTTCTCAGTCTGATATCTTTAAGCAGAGCCACACTTTCTTTTACTTTTATATTTACAATTGCTGTGATGATACCTTGCATTTATTTGTTTTCACAGCACCTTCGCATTTGTTATTTTATTTTATCCCTATAATGCTCTCCAGAAGAAAGTGTGAGCAATAGGTATTTTCATGTCTAATCTCTGGATGATAAAATGCAAGAAAAGTATCTTTTTTTTCAATATGAGATATGACTTTATTCTATCAAGGTCTCTCTTTTTAAACATTTATTTTTTTATTTTAATTCCCGTATAATTAACATACAGTGTTACATTAGTTTCAGGTGTACAATATAGTGATTCAACAGTTCTATGCATTGCTCAGTGCTCATCGTGATAAATGTACTCTTAATCCCCATCACCTACTTCGCCCATCCCCCCATCCACCTTCCCTCTGGCAACCGTCAGTCTGTTCTCTATATTTTAGAGTCTGTTTTTTGGTTTGTCTCTTTTCTTTCTTTCTTTGTTTTGTTTCTTAAATTCCACATATGAGTGAAATCATTTATTTGTCTTTCTCTGACCTATTTCACTTAGCAGTACACCCTCTAGATCCATCCATGTCACTGGAAATGGCAAGATCTCATTCTTTTTTATGGCTGAGTAATATTCTATTTTTTGTGTGTGTGTGTGTGTGTGCGTGTGTGTGTGTGTGTATATATACATATATATATATATACACACACACACATGCCACATCTTCCATATCCATTCATCTATCGATGGACCCTTGGGTTGCTTCCATAATTTGGCTATTGTAAATAATGCTGCAATAAACATAGAGAGGCATATATACTTTCAAATTAATGTTTTTGTATTCTTGGGGTAAATACCCATTAGTGCGATTTACTGGGTCATAGGGTAATTCTATTTTTAATTTTTTGAGCAACCTCCATACTGTTTTCCACAGTGGCTGCACCACTTTGTATGGCCACCAACAGTGCACCAGAGTTCTTTTATCTCCACATTCTTATCAACACTTGTTGTTTCTTATGTTTTTGATTTTAGCTCTTCTGACAGGTGCGGGGTGATATCTCATTGTAGTTTTGATTTGCATTTGCCTGATGATGAATGATGTTGATCATCTTTTCAGGTGCCTGTTGGCCCTCTGGATGTCTTCTCTGGAGAAATGTCTGTTCATGTTTTCTGCCCATTTTTAAATTGGATTTTTTGGTTTTTGGGTGTGGAGTTATATAAGTTCTGTTTATATTTGAGATGTTAACCTCTTATCAGATATGTCATTTGCAAATACCTTCTCCCATTCAGTAGGTTGCCTTTTTGTTTTGTTGTTTCCTTTGCTGTGCAGAAGCTTTTTATTTTGATGCAGTCCCAACGGTTTATTTTTGCTTTGGTTTCCCTTGCCTCAGGAGACATACCCAGAAAAATATTGCTACAGCCAATGTCAGAGACATTACTTCCTGTGTTCCCTTCTAAGATTTTCATGGTTTCAGGTCTCACATTTAGGTATTTCATCCATTTTGAGTTTATTTTTGTGTATGGTTTAAGAAAGTGGTCCAGTTTCATTCTTTTGCCTGTAGCTGTCTGGTTTTCCCAACACCATTTGTTGAAGAGACCATCTTTTTCCCATTGCATATCCTTGCCTCTTTTGTCAAAGATTAATTGACCATATAATCATGGCTTTATTTCTGGGCTCTCTATTCTGTTCCTTTGATCTATGTGTCTATTTTGGGGCCAGTAGCATACTGCTTTGATTACTATAGCTTTATAGTATATCTTGGAATCTGGAATTGCGATATTTCCAGTTTTGTTCTTCTTTTTCAGTGTTGCTGTGGCTATTTGGGGTCTTTTGTGTTTCCACACAAATTATAGCATTATTTGTTCTAGTTCTGTGAAAAATGCTGCTGGTATTTTGATAGGGGTTGCACTGAATTTGTAGATTGCTTTGGGTAGTATGGACAGTTTAACAATATTTGTTCTTACAATCCACGAGCAGGGATTATCTTTCCATTTGTTTGTGTCATCTTCAATTTCTTTCATCAGTATAGTTTTATATTTTGTAGCTTCGGAGTATAATTCTTTCACCTCCTTGGTTAAGCTTATTCCTAAGTATTATTTTATTATTTTTGGTGAAATTGTAAATGGTATTGTATTCTTATCTTTCTGCTACTTCAGAATATAAAATGCAATGGATTTCTGTACATTGATTTTGTATCCTGTGACCTTACTGCATTCATTTATCAGTTCTAGTAGTTTTTTGGTGGAGCCTTTAGGGTTTACTATATATAGTATGATGTCATCTTCAAATAGTGAAAGCTTTACTTCTTCCTCACCAATTTCAGAAGACCACTCTGAATTAGCGCTGAATGGCTTAAAATGAAACACTCATTTAATGTGCTCACAAATCTTCAATCTCAGCATAACTTAACAGACAACTCCTCTCTTCTCCATGCAGTGTTAGCTGGGACAGCTCCACTAAAGCTGAAGGGTCTCCTTCCAAGTTGGCATGCTCACATGACTGGCAATTTGGTACTAGCTGTTGGTTGCTGTCCACTGGGGGGTTTGTGCTTCCTCATAGCATAGTGGTTGGGTTCTCAGAGAAAGAGACAGGTAGTGTAAACCACCAAACTATCATGGCAACACCTCTGCTACATAGTCTGCTGTATTTCTCATATAGGCTAGAGTCTATTGGTCAGAAAATTACTGACAGCAGATTCAAGGGAAAGTGCACCTGTTCATGGGAGGATTGCTAGAGAATTCTGGGGCCATGTTTTGGAACTACTTTATGTTTGAATTAGCATTTTTCTTATTGTGAGTGCAGATGAGCATCTTTTCACAAATCTAAAGGTTATTTATATTGCCTATTCTGAACTGTCGGTTCATCCCTTTGCCTATTTTTTCATATTTTTCATATTTTTTCTTATTTATTTCAAGGATATTTTTATGTCAAAGGAAGGTGAGCCTTTCCTTTGTAATATGAGTTACAAGTAATTTTCCCCAGTTTATCACTTGTCTTTTTTGTTTATAATATTTTACCTCATGCAGAAGTTATTTTTTAATGTGGCTGAATTTTATACTATTTTGTTTTATGGTTTATGGATTTGAGTCTATAATTAAAAAGGCCTTCCTCCTTTATAGGAGTTTACTCAAGTTTTTATATTATATTTTTATTATTATTATTATTTACATTTAAGCACTATTCATTTGGAATAATTTGTCTTGATATATGCTTGAGATATGTTCATTTTTCAAAATGAACTGGAAAGGGCCACCTGGGTGGCTCAGCCAGTTAAGCATCTGTCTTCGACTCAGGTCATGATCCCAGGGTCCTGGTCAAGTCCTGAGTCTGGTCCCTTGCTCAGCAGGGAGTCTGCTTCTCCTTTTGCCCCTCCCCCTGCTCTTGCTCTTTCTCTCTCTCTCTCAACTCCTTTTAATATTGGAACCTCTAATTTCTTTTTACTTTCTTAAAAGCTCAGTGGTTGATATTTTAGCCCAATGTTACACTGTAACGTGACAGTGAGCATTATTTAATTTTTCCTGATGTCAATGGAATGCTTCTTGAGTTTTCCCATAAAACATGCTGCTGGCTCAGTGCTTTTTTTCAGGATTGTTAATATGCTGTTTCTCCCTGAATCTATCAAATGATGACTTAACAGTTTATAATATTGAATGTTATACTTGCTTCATAAAATGTACTTAGGAGCTCCTTTTTTTTTTTTTTTTCCTTTGCTCTAAAACTATTTAACTAGCATTGGAATTATATGTTCTCTAAAGGTTTTGTGGAATTCCCCTGGGGAAACATTTGAAGGAACAAAAGCAACTTTTGTACATTTTCCATTTCTTCTTTGGAAATCTATCTGCTAAGGTTTTTTTTAAATCTTTTTGATGAATTTTGGTAAATTATATTTTTCAAAATATATTTTATTCAGGTTTTCAAAATAATTTATATAAAAACTTTAGTGATTCTTTTTATTTCCTCTTGTTCTGTGAATTACCTTAACATTTGTGGTCTGAGAATTTTATAAGCTCATTTCTATGCCTGAAAGGTTAAATTATTCCTATTTTTATTTCCAGTTCTTGAAGGAAAATTTTCCATTAAAATATTATTCTTCTGGGCTTTATTTAATTCTTGCCACAACACTCTGCATGATAGATTTATCCAGATAATAATACTATCCTCTTATGAATATTAAAGTCTACTTTAACTGGATTTAAGTGAAACTCTTTCCTAGAAAAGCATCTTGATGATTATGTACTGAGCATTTTAACTGTTCAAATAAGGTCACAAGCTCCTCATAATCTTTCCTTGAGAGTACATAAGACACAGCTCATGTTATAAACAATACTTTAAGAAATTTTAAAGGATTTTATTTAACTTGAAAGGCTACCAATAAAAGTTCATGAATTCAACCAACTTACAAGTTATCTGCTTGAATGGAGGGTCTTAGTCCATTAATTAAACATTCCATGAAACTTGGGATTTCATATTAATCACTCAGATTTATAATTCCCAGTGTTTAGGTCATATACTTCAATAAACACAGTTTTCTCCACTAAACTTAAATTTCTTAGGGGACAATCATAATATTTACTTGAAATATTTATTTTCATTTATATAGTAAAGAGAGAATGTGTCTCCCCACTTTAAGAACACAGAAGCAGCAGGAGTTACTGCTTTCTTCTCCAGTGTTTTAACACTTGGCTACTTGTTTTAAAATAAATGTAGTGGGCGCCTGGGTGGCTCAGTTGGTTAAGCGACTGCCTTCGGCTCAGGTCATGATCCTGGAGTCCCGGGATCGAGTCCCACATCGGGCTCCCTGCTCAGCAGGGGGTCTGCTTCTCCCTCTGCCCTCTTCCCTCTCGTGCTCTCTGTCTCTCATTCTCTCTCTCTCAAATAAATAAATAAAATCTTTAAAAAAAAATAAATAAATAAAATAAAATAAATGTAGCAGATGAGTGCTCCATTCAGTAGCACATATACTAACCCTGGGATGATTCAGAGAAGATTAGCATGGCCCCTGCACAAGGATGACTCCCAAAAAATGTAGCAGTTGAGAAAGCGGGGGTGCTGAGAGGTTTACTGTGTTTCTCTGGGACAGTTATTAATGGCTGAGTTGAGTCTAGAGCCCAGGTTTTTCAACTTTCTCCCTCTTAGATCTTAAAGGTTAGTAGTGGAGACAGATATGTGAGGTGAATACAGGAAGTGGTAACGAAAACCTGAACAGGGCCTGGAAGGCTGAGCAAGATTTGCAGGAGAATGCAGGGCTCCCCACTAGAGGGGACCACCAGAGCAAAGACCCAAGGGGCAGAGTACCCAGGAGCAATGACCCAGGACTCATCCAGAAGCTGGATAGCATTGTGCGAAGTAAAATAAGCCAGCACAGAAAGACAAGCACTGCATGATCTCACTTATATGTAGAATCTAAAATAGTCAAATTCACAGAAGCAGACAGTAGAATGGCTGTTGCCAGGGGTGAAAGAAGTGAGGAGATATTGGTCAAAGGGTACAAAGTTTCAGTTATGCAAGACGAAAAGAGTACTGGAGATATAATGTACAGCACAGCGACCATAGTTAACAATACTTTATTATACACTTGAAATTGGCTAAGATGGTAGATCTTGAATTAAATCACACCCTTTCCCCCCACACACAAAATGATGACTATGTACAGGTAATGGATAAGTTATTTAGCTCGATTGTGGTGATCTTTTCACAATGCAGACTTATATCAAGACATTGAGGGACATCTGGCTGGCTCAGCTGGTCGAGCATGGGACTCTTGATCTCAGGGTTGTGAGTTCAAGCCCCATGTGGAATGCAGAGCTTTCTTAAAAAAATCAAGTTGTGTGCCTTAAATATTTTTAATTTTTATATGTCAAAGGTATCTCAATAAGGTTTTAAAAAGAAAGAAGTTAGAGAAGAGGGTATGTGCCTGGAGCAGGAAGGAAAAACAAAGAAAAGAGATGGGGCAGAGATCATGAGTTATTGTTGTTGTTTTTTATGTAGGCTCTGTGCCCAGCATGGAGCCCACTGCAGGGTTTGAACTCACGACCTTGAGGTCAAGGCTTGAGCTGATATCAAGAGTCGGATGCTTAACCACCTGAGCCACCCAGGCACCCCAAAGAAATGGAATTTTTTCTCCATGTGATAGGAAGCTTTAGACACATCCCTCTCAGGGAATGAGCTAGAGGACTAGATCTCAGGGGGTAGAAGGAAACTAACTATATACTTTATAGTGCTTAAAGTTTTTATCACGTGCATTTACTACTTTTTAGAGAGAAAAAAATTCAAACAAAAATTAGTCATTAAAATTAATACAACCAAGAAAGATTCATCTGAGCAGGCAACCCCCGCAAAGGAAAAAGGAAGAATCCTGTGTTTATCAGTGAGGGCAAACTTCAGTTAAAAAGTTCATATTTTTTCGACTTAAAGAGGCTGCCCTCGGGCGCCTGGGTGGCTCAGTTGGTTAAGCGACTGCCTTCGGCTCAGGTCATGATCCTGGAGTCCCTGGATCGAGTCCCGCATCAGGCTCCCTGCTCGGCGGGGTGCCTGCTTCTCCCTCTGACCCTCCCCCCTCTCATGTGCTCTCTCTCTCTCATTCTCTCTGTCTCAAATAAATAAATAAAATCTTTAAAAAAAAAAAAAAAAAAAGAGGCTGCCCTCGAAGTGTTTCTGAGAAGCAGTTTAAGTCTGAGACCCTCTGGGCCGTTTCTTCTTTTGTGTAAGGCACAGATAGAAAAAGAAGCAAGTGATCTCAGGGATAAACATCTTTGAGACCTGAAACAATCAATATGATTTAATAATTCCCTATTATGCAATAATTCAGGCTCCAGAGAGAGGCAGAGAGAGGGACTCAATATCCATGATGCCATATAACCTCATTCATAAATAATAAAGACAAAAACTCCTGTTAGAACAGAGTCAGCAGGGGAGAACAAGTTTAGAGGAGAAAATTGAACCCATCCACCAAGACTGTCACATTTCCTGCATTTTTGTGTATAAAGTTAGTGAGTAAGCCAGCTGAGAAGGCTTTACCCAAAGTGGCTGGAAAGGTTCTGGGTCCAGGATGCTTACAGTGAAACACACGTACCCCAAATCCAGTTGATAATAGAGATTTTGTGATTTTTTGTCTCCATGTAATGGACAGACTGGATTTTAATTATGTCTGAGTTCTCATGACGATTCTGTGGAAAAGGATCTCAAGACAAAGTAAAATAAGCCACCTCTACACACAACTATTGCAAAAATCAATATAACTCAACTTTTCTCTCTGGACTTAACAGCACGAAGATGGCCCTTCTGTACTGAAGCATTAGTTCAATTGATACCAGAAATTTTACTTTAAAAACCAGCTAGTGCTCATTTTTGTGTTTTTCCCTGATAGCATTTGCTGTCTTTTAAATGAGTTCAGCAAGCTGCCTGCCTGTTCCTCACGTTAATCCTTTCAAGCATTTGAGATGTTGCCAGAGCATGTATTGATATTATAAAATCATTAGGTAACAGATTTTCAGTAATTAATTCCTAGGAAGGAAGGAAGGAAGGAAGGAAGGAAGGAAGGGAGGGAGGGAGGGAGGGAGGGAGGGAGGGAGGGAGGAAGGAAAAAAAAAAAGGAAGGAAAAAGAATGAACGAACCAACCACAAATCCTACAGAATGCCCTCCATTCTTATTTTTTTGTTTGTTTCTTTTATTTTTCCATCCTGGTAACATTTGTTAAGAAAGTGGTAATACGGAGCGCCTGGGTGGCTCAGTCGGTTAAGCCGCTGCCTTCCGCTCAGGTCATGATCCCGGGGTCCTGGGATCGAGCCCCGCATCGGGCTCCCTGCTCAGCGGGAAGCCTGCTTCTCCCTCTCCCTCTGCCTGCCTCTCTGCCTATTTGTTCTCTCTCTCTCTCTGTCAAATAAATGAATAAAATCTTAAAAAAAAAAAAAGAAAGTGGTAATACATTTTAAAGGCTATTATGTCTTAATATCACCTTATAATAATACCTCTTCATAAAGGCTTCCATTTCAACTTAGGAATTTAAAGGTCAGATCAATATCCACAGCAGCAAAATGACAGAGGTGCCTTTCAAAAGAACCAGGAACTACTTCTTTAGTGTGCTGGTTAAGTTTTCTGAGCATATTGATCAGGGATAAAAAGCAATGACAGGAATTAATATTGACTTTCTCCACATTTTGTGGAAGATACAGAAATGATAAAAAGTCAGCGATTATTTTAGCTTCATGGTTAAATTTTCTGTGGTCTGTTTGTTAAGTAGATCATAGTGATTGTTTTCTTTTATCACCCAATCAAAGCAAGAAGCAGAGGAAATATTTTTAAAATCCTCCTTTGGAAGAATATATTGAAAAGAAGAAGCTAATGAAAAAAATAAGGACTAAAAACAACCTATAATTGTTAGCTACAGATGTCCTGATGGCCAGGTTGGTGAGTTTCCTCATTAGATTTTACCTCCTAAATCAATGGAACTATGGAAAACTGAAAGTGTAGGAAATAAATGATGGGGGTAAAGTTTGTTGTTGTTTTGTTTTGCATTTAAATTTAAGTAGTCAGATAGCCTTACTTAAATACTGACTCGCTCTTTTGAATGCAAAAATAAGACAATATTATATTTAAATGTTAATTTCATCCTCTGAACCATGTCATTTTTATGAATAATTCTTTCCCCCAATTTTTAGTTTAGGGATTTGCTCCAAGATTTACATTTATAACTTTTTCCATTTATCAATAGTTTACATTATTTTAAATTATTTGTATCTTTTTGTGAGAATCTGACCAAATCTTATGTTTACAGGTGACTCTTAATCAATAATGGCAAAAATTGAAATTTTTCCCCCAAGAGAGTTGTAATTAATTTCATGAGTGTTTCCAGCTCGCTTCCCGGCATCTCAGTAAACTCATCCATAAAATTAAAAGATTTGGATGGATAATTTTTAAGGATAATTCTGCTCCTAAAATATCTATCTTTCTTACATTTATATAGTTTAAATGGACTATTTTTCTTCTCTTTAACTTGGTGGCCTACTTCAGTCGGCACCTGCAGCAAGATTTCCTTTCAACATTTATGAAGTTTCACTCTCAGATTTCCTGTAATTATATTCCCACATTTCATTTAATTTCTTTTTGATTTAGATATAATTGACATATAACATTACATTAGTCTTAGATGTAGGACATAGTAATTTGATATGTATGTATATTGCAAATGATCACCCTAATACATCATTAACACCCATCACCATACATACTTTTTTTGTGTGATGAGAATTTCTAAGATCTAATTTCTTAACAACTTTAAAATATACTATACAGTATTATTAGCTATAGTCCCACATTTTGAATGACTATTTTCATCTCTTTGGCCACAGAGGATATATCCTTTTAATGATCCATTAAACCAGTGGTGAATTTTAATGATCCAAAGTGTCTCTCTCTCCCTCTCTCTCCATTGAAGCAAGGCTTATTTACTCAGTTCTAACATCTACTAAAAAAGTACCATCTCTGCTTCAGATAGTCCAGAGGAGAGTAGCCCAAGTGTTAACAGTGATGTAGAGATGACTGTCATGTAAACACAAACAACAACATTTAGGAATCTGTGTGGAAAGATGATTTGCAAGTAGTTAAATGTGGTGATTTGTTTAAGGTTCAATAACTAAAGTTGATAATCACAGAAAGAGTACACAAGTTGTGAGCACAACCATTCAAAACTAACAGTGTGATACTGAGCAGGAACCTCATTACACGGAGTCAATTCCATTTAGTGTACCCCTCTCTAGTTCCCATTTCCACAGCCAGAGCCCTCAGGGACCTTTAAAGTTACTTCTTAACCAATATGAAACCAGTTACATTAGAAGCAGGAGGCAACACTGAAGCTCAAATGTAGGGAAATTAGGAGGAAGAATTACATTACACAACCCAGAGTAATACTTTACTTCCAAAATGTGGCATGACAAATACTGTAGTCTGCCCCCCAATATATGTTCTCCCTTTACTTCATGGTAATTGAGATAAATAACCAAAAATAGAAACCTCCATTGTTTTTGCTGGACAAATGGTTTAGGACATCAAAACTGCATTTCCCAGTCTCCCGTGTGGTTTAGGGTGGTCATACGTTTATGATGATGTTTTGGCCAATGATATGTAAGTGGAAGTTTCCTCTGACAGCTTCTCTAATATTCCTTATGAATGAGCTCGGGCACACCTGTTGCTATGCTTCATCCCTTCCTCCTTTCTGCTTCCTGGAACACAGATGTGACGTCTGTACCTGAAGAGAAGGGCACACACACGTGAAGGTAACCTGGTGAGCTGGGGTGAGTCCCTGATCGGTGGGTACATCATGGATCAGTGCTGCCTTACTGACCCTGCATTGCGCACCTCTGAGCTTTCCATGAAAGAAATATTCTATCTCATTTAAGCCACTGGTATTCCAGGACCCTAACATGTAGTGAAATCCCATCTCAGCAAATATGGGTGGTGAGTCAAAATACA
Source organism: Neomonachus schauinslandi (assembly GCF_002201575.2). NCBI lineage: Eukaryota > Metazoa > Chordata > Mammalia > Carnivora > Phocidae > Neomonachus > Neomonachus schauinslandi. Next base: position 135,851,462 of record NC_058406.1, on the reverse strand, counting down.
ATGGAATTTTATAAAAGGCTTATATAAGGCTGATGTGACAGATCCAAAACTGGGCTCAGGAAATAACTAGAAAGACTTCTAAGTTGTTCCTCATCTTCATGGTTGAGAGCCAGAAGCTCAATTGTCATCCCACAAACCATCCCTGTGGTCTTAATTGAGAGCAAAATCCTGTTCTGGATGATCATACATCTGACTTAATGTATTATTTCCTACAAACTTCTGGGCACTTTTGGCAGAATATCCTGAGAGCTAAGACTAATGCCCCAGAGCTGCCAAAATAAATAATTCTAATCAAAATAAACTTCTTCATAGTTACCTCAGAAACTATTTCTTTTCCAGGTGATTCTATCTATGAATAAAACACCTGTGAGAGACTGCTCCTCCTGGATATGGGGGTAAAAATTTGAGTAATGTATTTGAATAAATCATTCCAATTCAGTGTTCCACTGACTAAATGTTAGCAGTAGATATTCTGCCATAGTCTTAGGGTGAAAATTCAGATGGTGATGGAATTTTCCAACACTTCTGTATCAATTTGGATCTGTCCAACTCTTACCATTGGACATTGTTTTCCATTTCCTAAATGGACCAGAGATCTCCATCATTTATATAGATTTCCTTTATTCGCCCAGGGAACTTTGACAAAACAAAAATAGTTTACAAACATTTAAAGTCTCTCTTCCTTGCAGCCCCCTATTGTCATCTCTCAGGTTGATAGTAAAAGGAAGTTTCCTTGAATAGTTCAGGATATCCTTTCTTCTAGTTTTTTGTTCTTGCATGTCCTAGCTCAGGGTTGCCTGTATAAATCACACTTTGTACCAACATGTAATTAATCAAGATGCTTTCTTACATCTCCTTTTAAGCAACACCATCTCATTTCTGGCCTTGTAGTCTCTGAGCATTTTTTCATTTTTACATAACACACTAATGATATTGTTCATTTCTAGTTTCAATAACTTACTTGCCTTTACTTGGCATTAGTTTATTTGGCTGCACTATGTACCATTGCTGGTGGGAATGCAAAATGGTGCAGCCACTGGGGAAAACAATTTCGTAGTTCCTCAGAAATTTAAACATGGAACACCATATGACCCAACAATCCCACTCGTATGTGTTACCCAAGAGAAATGAAATCATGTCCACACAATCCCGTATGTGAAGGATTACAGCAGCAGTATTCGTAGCAGCCAAAAAGTGGAAACCACTGAAATTTCCATCAACTGATAAATGGATAAACATTGCACATTGTGTATTCCTACAGTGGAATATTATTTAGCCTTTCAAAGGAATGAAATACCGACGCAGGCTAAAACATAGATGAACACAGAATACATCATGCTAAGTAAAAGAAGCCAGATACAAAAGGTCATATGTTGTGATTCTATTTTTTTTTAAGATTTTATTTATTTATTTTGACAGAGAGAGACACAGAGAGAGAGGGAACACAAGCAGGGGGAGTGGGAGAGGGAGAAGCAGGCTCTCCACTGAGCAGATAGCCCGATGCAGGGCTCGATCCCAGGACCCTGGGACCATGACCCAAGCCGAAGGCAGACGCTTAACTGACTGAGCCACCCAGGCACCCCTGTTGTGATTCTGTTTTTATGAAATGTCCAGAGTAGGCAAATCTACAGCAACAGAAAATAGATTAGTGGTTTGCCAGGGGCTCGGGAAGGGAGGAGAATGTGAACTTACAGAAACAGAATTTCTCTTTAAGGTTGTGATAATGTTCTGTTTTTAGATAGTGGTGATGGTTATACAGCTTTGTAAATGTATTAAAAACCACTGAATTGTAAATTTTAAAAACTAAACTAATATATATTATATATATAAACTTGCCATCTCACTAACTAGAGACATTCAATCTGAGAAGGATATGAGATGAGGGATTGGAAAAGAAAAATAATCTGATAGATAGGGTATCATGTCATCCCAAGCAGAAAGGAAAGGCAATCTTCCCAGTTCTCATTTTCTTCCTTCTCAAGCCCTGTTCTTCCTGAAGCTGCAGTGGGAAAGAGGAAGCAGTACGTGTGTGGCAAGAATGAGAGTAGAGGTGACAATCCCTGGTTAAACCTCGATCTGTCACTGGAGTAGAAAAATTCAGGATAATCACTCCAGGCTGGTTAGGGAAATTTATAGAAGGTGACAGGAAGAGGAGGAGGATTGGTATTTGCTAGCTGGTATTAATAATGTGCTAAGGCTCACAGGACAGGTTAACCCATACACATCTCATCCCACTCTATGCAAACAAAAGCTTGCTAGATGACAGTCAAAACCATTCCGTGTGCATCCCTCTTGTTCTGATGACCCCTACAGCTGCACCCCTTGAGCTAGACTTGCACATGCCCTTCGGTTTTATGCTCTGAGGTTATAAGACAAGAGAACTTCTTACTTTCCCGCCGGCCATGCGGGGCGGACTGGCATGATTCCAGACAGCAACCAGTTCCGGGCTGCACTTAGGAGCAATAGCCCATTCCTTTGTGTCCGATAGACATAATGGCCTTACGGGGGGAGGAAATGGAGCCAGGGACCAGGAGTGAGCTGACTGTGCTCAGTGCTGAGATGCCGACGGATAATCCTGCCACCCGCTGGATGCCTGGGCCAGACCTCTGTCATTTCCACCGCCACTCCCACTCCCTCAGCAAGTGGCTGGAAATCTTCCCAGACCGCTTGCTAGCTGCCCCCAATGCCGCATCTTTGGAGATGCTGAGTTCTTTCTATTTAGGCAGTGACGTGGGAGCAACCTCTTTCCTCCTCTCCATTTTGCAGATCTAGGGCAGAGGTGGACAGTCTCCATCCTGCATTTCACAGCTTGGCAACCTGGCCTCTGAGACAAGGAGTCCGAATCCTGCCTCCCTTGGGCAATTTACGTGACTGACCTTTTTGAACATCAGATCCCTTCTGTGTAAAATGGTAATAATAATACCTAATTCAAAAAGCGGTTTGGGTCAAAGGAAGACAACTGAGTTTCTGGCACAGTGCTGGCTCACTGTCTATTTAACCATAAATTGTTGCCATTATTATTGATGTTCTTGTTTGTGTTTTTAACTACAGGGTCTTGAATATGAAGGCAGGCAAACCCACTAAAAATCTGTTCTTGAAAGAATTTGTAGAATGACCAAAATGTATAAACTGTTGTTTTTACCAGTTTTAATAAAAATATTTGATTTTGATTGCATATACTCAAATATATTCTTTTGTATATTGGTTAAACTAAACTTGGCTGGCCACCTGATAAAATAATCCTAACTGAATGCTAAAATGGTAACAAATCCCGAATTCCGTGAAAGTACCCATATGAACCACTTTTCCATCAACAATTTTGGCATTCAGTATGTGACTATTTTTTGAAAATTTAAGCATATTTAGTATTATTTTGCCAATTCTGCAAATGGCATGTCAACCTTAATTTACATTTTTAGCAAGTGATTTTTAGTTTGACTAATTTAAATTTTAAAACACAGAAAATTCTAAGTTTAATTAAAATTGATTTCCAATTAGAATTAAGTTGAATTTTCATTAAATTAAAATTTTAAATTTAATTTAAAGATCATATGAAATAAATCAGAATTAGCCAAGAGTCCTATCAGAGATAAAATGCTGACATTTTGGTTTCTAACAAGAATTTCAGAAACAGAGGGGGCCTGGGTGGCTCAGTTGTTAAGTGTCTGCCTTCGGCTCAGGTCATGATCCCAGGGTCCTGGGATCAAGCCCCACGTCGGGCTCCTGCTCAGCGGGAAGCCTGCTTCGCCCTCTCCCACTCCCCCTGCTTGTGTTCCCTCTCTCGCTATCTCTGTCAAATAAATAAGTAAAATCTTAAAAAAAAAAGAGAGAGAATTTCAGAAACAGAAAGTTGGGTAGCAGTTTGCAGAAAGTTTCAATTTAAAAATATGAAACTTCACAAATCAGCAGGAAGGAAGCAAGGATATTTAGAAGGGAACATTTTATTTTATTTTTTTTATTTTTTTATTTTTTTTAAAGATTTTATTTATTTATTTATCAGAGAGCGAGCGAGAGAGAAACAGCATGAGAGAGGAGAGGGTCAGGCGGAGAAGCAGGCTCCCCGCTGAGCTGGGAGCCCGATGTGGGACTCGATCCCAGGACCCTGGGATCATGACCTGAGCCGAAGGCAGTCGCTTAACCAACTGAGCCACCCAGGCGCCCTAGAAGGGAACATTTTAATGGATTGGATGATTTGTGATTAATTTGATATTTAAATTAATTTGATATTTAATCATGGTGTAAAATTATAAAGGAAAGATAAGAAAACGAGGTAGAAATCTAAAGAATATTAAAATTTAGATGCTAAAATGTTAGCAAACTGAAAATGATATTTTAAATTTTCTAAAATTTTAATTCCAGTGTCATTAACATACAGTGTTACATTAGTTTCAGGTGTACAATATAGTAATTCAACAAGATGTTTAAAATTTTGAAACAAAAATCAGTATAAACTGAAATTTTTCCACTTAAAATGCTAAATGTTAACTGTGTTCAAAAAAATATATTTAATCATCATAACTATATTTGGACATTTTTCTAAAAGTTGTTAAGCCATTCCTGGGGCACCTGGGTGGTTCAGTTGGTTGAGTATCTGACTCTTGATTTCAGCTCAGGTCATGACCTCAGGGTTGTGAGATCAGGGACAGAGTCTGCTTGAGAGTCCCTCTTCCTCTCCCTCTGCCCCTCCCCACGCTTATGCTCTCTTTTTCTCTCTCCCTCTCTAAAAAAAAAAAAAAAAGTTGTTAAACCATTCTTTTTAAAACCGTTACTTCTCAGCATATTCATCTAGGACCTAGATGAATTTAGATGGAGGACCATCTAAATGCCTTTAAACTCTGGCTCTTTCTGAATGAAAGCATCCTGAGGGTCCTCCTAAAATAACAAGACTATTCAGAGCCTGCCCGACTGTAGGAAATTATACCCACTCCTCCCAGCCTCCTGATGGAATGTCTCTTTGTGTCTCTTGCCTCTGCCACATTGTCCCCAGGGGCTGGAATTCCTCCTCCACTTCCAGGAAGTCTGCCTAACATTAAGAAGGAAGGCTCTGGGGCTGAGCCTAGTTGGGCCTTCACTCCCCAGCTGCTAGCTGGGAAATGAGGAAAGAACTGAGTTGCCAAATGATCGAACTGACAGAGAACCGAATTTACTGATTTACAAAAAAAATAATAAAATCAATAAAATTAAATAAAATGATTTTGCCACTTTTTTTTTAAAGATTTTATTTATTCATTTGAGAGAGAGAGACAGAGAGAGAGAGCACGAGCAGGGGGGAGAGGCAGAAGGAGAAGCAGACTCCCATTGAGCCAGAGTCCAAAGTGGGACTCAACGTGGGGCTCCAGGTGGGGCTCAAGCCCCAGAGATCATGACCTGAGCCCAAGGCAGACACTTAACCATCTGAGCCCCCCAGGTGCCCCTGATTTTACCATGTTTAAAAGCAATGGCTTAATAACTTTTAGAAAAATGTGCAGATAGAGTTACTAATGACTTAAATATACTTTTTGAATATGGTGCGGTGTCCTTCCCATGAGAGAGATCTGTGTGGTGAGCAGGCCTGTCTTCTGGATTCCACACATCTAAGAGTGAAAGGCAGAAGCGGAAACACAAAAATCTGAATCACAGAACCCCTAGCAAGGGAGCGCGTGGTTGGAGAAACTGGAAAGGGTGACAGGAGCTGGGAATGGAAGGAGGCGAAAGGCAGTGACCTGAAACTAAACAAGGTCAGTGAAATAGGACGAAATTGGAGTTTGCATGAACTTCAGGACTGGGTGTGCGAATACCCAGCAGTAGGGTTTTTTTGCAGGGGATTGGCTTGGTTTAAAGATAGGTGAGTAGGGGGCGCCTGGGTGGCTCAGTCAGTTAAGCGGCTGCCTTCGGCTCAGGTCATGATCCCAGGGTCCCCAGGATCAAGCCCCGCATCGGGCTCCCTGCTCGGCGGGGAGCCTGCCTCTCCCTCTCCCTCTGCCTGCCTCTCTGCCTACCTGTTCTCTCTGTCAAATAAATAAATAAAATCTTAAAAAAAAAAAAAAAGATAGGTGAGTAGAATTCATGTGTTTTCTGTAGCCCAGCAGTGAGATTTTCCCCCCATTCATTCACGCAGCTGCCGGGCAGTCCTACTGGGATCTCATTTCCCCTTTATTGAGTGCCTTTGATGTTCACCTAGAGGAGAGGTGACAGAAGCATGCACTCTGGGATCTGGAATCAGAATGGTCTGGGACTCCCCAGAGGCATTTACTGTTCATGAAACTTTGCAAAATTTACCTAACTTTCCCCATGGTAGGCATCTGAAATCCAGAGATAATTATAGCAACTTCATAAGAGTTACTGAGATGAGTATGCAAAATCAGATAGACAAAGTGCTAGGAACAAGGCTTGTTAAGTAGCAGATGCTTAATAATAATGGTAGCAACCCTCTTGCCTATAAAAACCACCCCCCTCCCTGGGATGACTTTCTTTCTTACCCTTGGTGTATCTGAACTGGCCACACTTCCTTTAAGAAGCCTGATCTCAGACTAAGAAGTGAAACACTGGGGTTGAGTTATGCACGTTGTACATAATTGAGTGCTTGTAGTTTGCTGCTTTATCTGAGTCATTTGCACCTGTGTATTCCACCACTGACTTTCTTACACACAGATAAGATTAAGCTTTAACATTTCCTTACTTCTTCTACAACATAAAAACTGGCTTATGGGTCATTTCTTTTTATTTTTTAAAGATTTCATTTATTTATTTGAGAGAGAGAATGAGAGAGAGAGAGAGAGCATGAGAGAGGGGAGGGTCAGAGGGAGAAGCAGACTCCCCGCTGAGCCGGGAGCCCGATGTGGGACTCAATCCCAGGACTCCAGGATCATGACCTGAGTCGAAGGCAGACACTTAACAACTAAGCCACCCAGGTGCCCCTTATGGGCCATTTCTTATAATTGCTCCAATGTTACTGATGTCTTATGATTTATAATTACTAACAATGGCAAATTCTTATGGTTGGGAGCCATTTAAAAAATAATAATAAATCGCTGCCAAGTGCCCAGGCAGCTGATTCTGCTAAGTCAGTTGCATTTCTGAAATATACGGTGCCAGAGACAAGATCTTTGATGAAAACCATTATGAATTTAATAGCTACTCTGATAGGAGTTTGTCAAGAATATTCTCTAAAAAATTCTCCGGAAGTTTCTTTCCCTTGTGTCTCTTCAGCCTTGATTTCAGTACTTAGTTATGATCTCTAACCTAGAAACAGGGACTCCTTGGGAATGCTCCTCGGTCCTTACTGCATGTGTGTGAGTGTCTGCCAGGGCAGCAGCAATACCCCAGGCCCGACCATGCCCAAGGCGAACTGTGTTGAGTAATGTGTACCAAAGGCTGTGATCATGACACTCCTCTCAGAGTAATGTGGTTCCTCAATCTAAACACTGTACAAGAGATTTCCTAATATCTAGGACCTCCATGAAGTGAGTCTAGAGAATGGTATAACTATTGGGAACACCTGCTTAGAGGAGGAAGGGATCAGAATGCTTACTCTTTCAGAATACTGAGAACCTAGAGAACCTTTTGACATGCCATGTGCAAACTGTTAAGGGAGAAGCCTTTTCCTGTGTTTTTTTTTTTTTTTTTTGATTTACAGATTTTATTTTTTAAATTTTATTATGTTATGTTAGTCACCATACAATACATCATTAGTTTTTGATGTAGTGATCCACGATTCATTGTTTTCATATAACACCCAGTGCTCCATGCAGTACGTGCCCTCATTAATATCCATCACCAGGCTAACCCATTCCCCCCCACCAAAACCCTCAGTTTGTTTCTCGGAGTCCATAGTCTCTCATGGTTCATCTCCCCCTCCGATTCCCCACCCCTTCATTTTTCCCTTCCTTCTCCTAATGTCCTCCATGCTATTCCTTATGTTCAGTGAATCATATGAATTCAGTCAATCATATGAAATCAGTGAAACCATATGATAATTGACTTTCTCTGCTTGGCTTATTTCACTTAGCATAATCTCCTCCAGTCCCAACCATGTTGATGCAAAAGTTGGGTATTCATCCTTTCTGATAGCTGAGTACTATTCCATTGTATATATGAACCACAGCTTCTTTATCCATTCGTCTGTTGAAGGACATCTCAGCTGTTTCCACAGTTTGGCTATTGCAGACATTGCTGCTATGAACATTGGGGTGCATATGGCTCTTCTTTCCACTACATCTGTGTCTTTGGGGTAAATACCCAGTAGTGCAATTGCTGGGTCATAGGGTAGCTCTATTTTTAATTTTTTGAGGCACCTCCACACTGTTTTCCAAAGTGTCTGTACCAACTTGCATTCCCACCAACAGTGTAAGAGGGTTCCCCTTTCTCCACAACCTCTCCAACACTTGTTGTTTCTTGCCTTGTCAATTTTTGCTATTCTAACTGGTGTAAGGTGGTATCTCAATGTGGTTTTGATTTGAATTTCCCTGATGGCAAATGATGATGAACATTTTTTCATGTGTCTGTTAGCCATTTGTATGTCTTCTTCGGAGAAGTGTCTGTTCATGTCTTCTGCCCATTTTTTGACTTATTTGTTTTTTGGGTGTTGAGTTTGAGAAGTTCTTTAGAGATCTTGGATATCAGCCCTTTGTCTCTAGTGTCATTTGCAAATATCTTCTCCCATTCTGTGGGTTGCCTCTTTGTTTTGTTAACTGTTTCCTTTGCTGTGCAGAAGCTTTTTATCTTGATGAAGTCCCAAAAGTTCATTTTTGCTTTTGTTTCACTAGCCTTTGGAGATGTATCTTGAAAAACGTTGCTGTGGCCGATGTTGAAGAGGTTACTGCCTATGTTCTTCTTTAGGCTTGGGATGGATTCCTGTCTCACATTGAGGTCTTTCATCCATTTTGAGTTTATCTTTGTGTATGATGTTAGAGAATGGGCGAGTTTCATTCTTCTATACATAACTGTCCAATTTTCCCAGCACCATTTATTGAAGAGACTGTCTTTTCTTCCATTGCATATTTTTTCCTGCTTTGTCGAAGATTATTTGACCACAGAGTTGAGGGTCCACATCTGGGCTCTCTATTCTGTTCCATTGGCCTATATGCCTGTTTTCGTGCCAGTACCATGCTGTCTTGGTGATCACTGCTTTGTGGTTTAAAAAAAGAAAAAAAAGGAGCTAGAGAGAGTGCCTTCCCACCAGGGATCAGGGAGTCAGGAGCCAGGAGAGAACAGCAGCGGGTGACCAACATTTTCCCCACTCATACATTACTGTGTGCTTCCCTGTCCCAACACTTGCTCGGTTGTTTTCTGCACCATCCTCTGGGAGGTAATGTGGCTCCTCAATCTAAACATTAACGCAGAGGAGAAAGAAGCAGTCCAAGAGCCGCTCTTTTGGCTACTCTCATTTTCCAAAGTAAAGGGAACATAATTTTCTGAATATATGAATACTTTTGGGGATTATTTCTAAGGAACTGGCTTCCAAAATAGATTGGAACTAGCTGGTTAACATAGATGTTAAATACCATTTTCCCAAGGGAGAATGCAGGAACATTGAAGTTACCTTTTCTTACCTCTTAACACAGCAAAGGCATCCATTCCGATAATTTAAGTTCAGAAGTGTGACATGATAGTAACTCAAACATTCAGTCTTGTTTCTTTTTTCTTTTTTCTTTTTCTCTTTTTTAATTTTTGTAATAAATGCAAAGTCATAATGTGAACATAATAAAAGGATCTGTTGGAAAATTCAACAGCACTTACTGAATACCAATGATACTCTGTAAGTATTCAGCACTTTGTATCTAATGGCAAAGTTCTTGCTTTTAGATATCATGACATAAATGTGTCATACTTTTCACTTAGCCTAACAGATTAGAGACGCATTTCCAAATTAAAGATGTAAAAATGACAATTCATAAGAAACACTGTTAGGCCACACTGTATCTCTTTGGCAGTTGTTAAAACGATACTTCTTGCTTCAGTCTTGCATAATATCAACAGCGCCAGGAGTAAAGGAAGAAACCAGGGCTTCAGTCGCTGAGCACCCATCCATAATGCCCTCGCCGGTCAGTATAGCCACGCCCCCCCCCCGACTTAAAACTTATTTTGCATACTTCCAGCTAATTGACTGACAGCTAAATAAGATTTAGACCCTGAAAGTCACAGCAGCATGGAACTATTTTCGCACACATTGCACAGGACCGAAGTATCACAGGGTGTCCTATTTGCATACCTTGAAGTCGAATAAAAGAAGGTCAGGATGGAGAGAGATACAAGCGTTAAAGAAAAAGATCCCTTCAGTTATTTGCTTAGTTTCTAATGCATGTTAATCTCCCTATGTTGTATCTGTAGGTGTGGGAGGTCTATGCCCAGAGCCAACAGGCAGCGCTTTGTGAGAGGCGCGGCCCTGCGGTGTCAGCAATGGGGGCGGGTTCTGCCTCCCTGGCCTGGCTGGCTCGGCAGCTCTGGGGTGCTGGCGGGACTGGCTCCTGTTGCGATCAGGCCACTTCGCAGCCTTGCTATTGGCCTACGGAGCAACTTGCTGCTGCCACGGGGCAAGCCCGGGTCCTGCTGGCTGGCCGGTACCTGGTGCCGGGAATCCTCCATTCACTATCCGACTCGGTCACCATCACACCACTTCTACTATCTGGTATGGCAGGCAGCCAGACACCTCAGCACATTCCAGGAGAAAAAGAATAAGTCTGAACGATCATGGGGGATTTTTTTTTTTTTTTTTTTGTATGGCTCTCATGCCCATCTGCTGAAGCCCTTAGTATTTGCACAGTCAGGGAGAAAGAGAGATAGAGAGCAAATCACCTTCCCTTTAGAATAGGAGGGAAATTATGTGCTGTGTTGCAAAGATAATTAAGAAAGCAGCCGGACTCTTGTAAGCTGATGCTTTTTGAACTAGAGAATTTCCAAATGCAAAGTGTTCCTGATGGCAAGATTAATTTCTCCTTGAGTATCCCGTGCATTCTTGATGTGTTATATTTCCTGGGTAAGGCCTGGGGCATACTCCAAAGCTGAAGTTTGCCTAAAGATACCTTCCTATATCCTGCCTTCCCTCTCCCCATTCTCTCCAGCCTTTGGAAAGAAAATGATTCAGTTCATTTTTTTTCATCCATTACCAGCTATAGAAGATAACAGTTTATTTGAGGCAATCATATCTTCCCCCTTTAAATCAATAGAAGTTTAAAGTGATGCAGATGTAAGGCAGAGACAAATTCGTCTCTCAGCACTGAATGTCTTATAGGAAATAACCTAGAGAAGTGCTAATCTGGGTCCAAAGAAAAAAATAATCCGTTTTACAGTAAAGTGATCGTACCTAAAGCATGTTCTTCTGACATAATATTTAGACTCTACCATGAATCTTCCTTGCTCTGACTTTAGCCAGCTGTCAGCTGGTCAGCTTTAGGCACTGGGCCCTGCAGTTTGACCCCTCTCAGAGAGGAAGACTCCTCCTATTCCTCCTGCCTTTCTGGGAAGAGGAGGAAAGGAGCACTCTCATGCTGTCCTGTGTGTGCTAACTTCCCAGTGACAGGACAGACTCCCTCCATTCTTCCGTTCCCCACCCTTCTTCCCTTTCCTCTAGCTCTCTTCCAGAAGATATGCACAACAGTTGATTGCAAGACTGCTGTTACTGCGCAGCAAGCATTTCAGCTAATTTCTGGTTATAAATAAAACTTGCTCCTTTGTGAGCAAGGAACTGGAAGACAAATTTGGAGGTAATCTTAATTTACTGAAACTGTTTAATTAGAAGTCCTGTAGAATGATGACCGCTGGACTTTAGAATCAGCCGGAGTCCACATTCTCTCTCACTATTGGTAGCTACAGACCTTGACTTTCATGGGACCTCCCACAGCCTCAGCTTCTTCATGTGTAAAGTGAGAATAATTCAAGAATTAAATGAGATAATCTGTATAAAGATCTTACTCTGTTCCTGGCACATAATAATGGTTTAACACATATTAGTTGTCATTGTTAAATTCCAAACCTATGGATCATTCCTACCAAAAATATATTTAAGGACCAAAAAATTATTAATAGCAAAATCCTCAAGAAGTCTTGGAAAACTGAGATTAAAATTGAAGAAATGGGGGCGCCTGGGTGGCTCAGTTGGGTAAGCGCCTGCCTTCGGCTCAGGTCATGATCCCGGGATCCTGGGATCAAGTCCCACGTCGGGCTCCCTGCTCAGCAGGAAGCCTGCTTCTCCCTCTCACTCTCCCTGCTTGTGTTTCCTTTCTCACTGTCTCTCTCTCTGTCAAATAAATAAATAAAATCATAAAAAGAAAGAAAGAAAGAAAGAAAGAAAGAAAGAAAGAAAGAAAGAAAGAAAGAAAGAAAGAAAGAAAGAAAG